>NC_133328.1:468972750-469299156 GCF_042186555.1 Aquarana catesbeiana
TGGCACCTTTTTTGGTGGATTTGTGAGTTTAATTGTGACTTGTGAGAGAGAAATTCTTTGTTTCTTAAACATACCCTGTCTATTCTAATTTCTATATTTGTATTTTGTAATAGCTCTGACATATTTTTGTTTTCTCCTATGTCAGACTGCATTCTAGACAGGGTGTGGTTGGTGCTGGATTTGTGATTCAGTGTCACTCTCTTGTGACACAGAGTGATAGAGAAAATATAATAATAATAATATAAAATATCTAATTAGGCTTATTTTTTATTATTTCAAGGATTTCCTGGAGTTATTTTTTTTCCACTTTTGTGGGACTGTGTGTACTATCTTGCTGTCTGTCTGCCCTACATAATATTTTTTTGTTGTGTTAGCCATAGCCAGTGCCACTACTAGGCCAGTCCAGGCAACATCTACTAGATATTGAGGGTGGTAGTAGTAGATTAGTAGATCTTTGTTGCATGTTAGGACCAATAAATTAATGATACTCCCAGTCCTCAATCCCTTACTTTTTCCTGAAAAAAAATATATTTATTTTTTTTTAAAAAAGATAAATAATACTATTTACAAATAGAAATATTGTATAATGGACTCTACTTCTCCCACTCATCACATTCTCCCCATGAGGGAAGCAACAGAGGAAAAAGTTCAGTGTGACACAGCAACAACTTCCACAAAGAGGCCAACTGTAACACCAGCTCTTTTTTACAAGCGAGGCCTGGCAGTTCCTGCAAAGGCTGTTCCTAGTGTCCATAATTTTAGGCAGCCAAAAATTGAAATTTTACAACTTGAGGAGGAGGGAATTGCTCAGCCTCCAGATGTCAAAATATCAGACAAAATCACAACAGATAGCAGCAGCTGTTTTGATAGTACTTCAGTATATCCAAGTACGCACCAGGCAGAACAGGCTACTGAAGTAGAATTACCTGTGAGTCCGACCCTTGAAGGTCTTGACCTAGAAGGAATTGATTTCAATATAGAGGATGAGGCACAAGTACACCAATATCAGGATGATATTATTTCTATGAGTCCTTACTCCCCTCTGTTATTTATCGAGTCCTCCTCACCCTCAAAAAGAGTGTCAGCACCATTACAATCCCCTTCTGACTTTGTTGTTTTGCCAAACTCTCCCTCCCATTCAAGTAGTGCCACTGCCACCATTGTTAGGCCACCAAATTCTTCAGAAGCCACGGAAGCTGCACATACCCATCAGCCAGAAGAAATTCTACAACATTCTTCACCGGCCGCTGGCAACCGCCGATCAAAAATCTGGGAACACTTTGTTTCAGTTGGTGATGGGCGCCTAGCAAAATGCAAATTATGTGCCAGGGAAGTGAGCCATGGAAGAGACTTAGGCCATTTAACCAATGCAGGAATGAATAACCATTTTCGTACACACCATACACCAGTGCTGCTTAGAGAAGAAAGTGGAGTTGCAGCTCCACCTATTAAAAAGAGAGCAAGCAGCACTACTACTGCTGCCATTACCACCAAAAGGCAGAACAAGGGACAGGGTGATCAAGGGACTTCTTGTGTAGCTGACATGAGGCGTCCCATTCCTTTACAGCAGCCCATGCTGCAACAATTTAGCAGCTTTCAATCAAGGGGGGATGTCCCGTCAACAGACAAATAAAATTACCCGTCTTATAGGGCAACTAATAGCAGTGGGGGGAGCACCCTTTAATATTGTTGAAGGTGAGCCGTTTAAACAGCTCATGAAGGCGGTTGCACCTCACTATGCTCTACCCTGCCGTACTACATTTAGTCGCAAAATTGTACCCTCTTTGTATAATTCCTATGTTGGATTATTGACAGAGGAGCTGGGCAGAGCAGCTGGCCAGTCTATCCATTTCACTACAGACTTGTGGAGCACTCCTAGTGGGCAACATGCCTTTTTGTCATTGACGGCACACTGGTGGCAGCCCAAGGAGTTGCAACTAACACAGCAAAAAGCAGGGACAAGAAGCACAGGGGCGAAGGCAGCAGTAACTGTCAACCATGGAACCGCACATTCTTGCTACATGCAGAAGTCATGGACCAGCAGCACAGTGCTGTAAATATTTTACGTGCACTTGAGAAAATGGTGGCGGAGTGGCTTGGGGAGGAGGCAGGCACACGGCCAAAGATGGGCTTTATAGTCACTGATGCTGCAGCAAACATGCTCAAGGCCGTGCAAGATGGCAGATTTGTTGGCATTCGTTGCTCTGCACACGCTCTGCATCTCATTGTGAAGGCTGCTTTGGATGATGAAAGTGGCACTAGAAAATTGTCTGCTATCTTAGACTCCTGTAGAAAGATAGCAGACCATTTTCATTGAAGTGTGAAAGATAGTAATATACTCAGACTTGAGCAGAGTAAGGCTGGCGTTCGAATTATGGAACAGCAAAAGCCAATACACGCCATGTCAAATGGACATGTTATCGGTATAGCTAGGCCACTAAGCAGGGAGGAATGGAAAATAATCAGTCAGGTGGTGACGGTGCTTAGCCCTTTTCGAGATGTTACTGAAAAATTGAGCCAAGGGAATGCAAGTCTGGCTCAAGTCATCCCTCTCTTCACATATCTTATCAATAAGATGGATGGCTTTCAGAACAACAGAGACCCTTTGCCTGGCGGCATAGTTGCAGATGTTGCTGCAATTGTAAGGAGGCTGAAGACACAATTAAATCAAAGGATAAACGAGCTCATAGAGGCATGCCCTGAGTTAATGCTTGCCTCTATGTGCGATCCACGAATCAAGGGAAAAATGGCACTCCTCAGGAGTTCCCTTACCACCTATAGGGATCTATTAATTCAGAGGGTGTGTGACAGTCACAGAAAACTGTTTAGGCCGTTAGAGGGTGATGAGGAAGAAGAGCAGGAGGAGTCTGATAGTGACATTGTGCCACTACTGAACCACCACTACTGCGCACAACACCAGAACACCTGACGTTTGGAGTTTGGCATTACATTCTTTAGTTGGACCCACAAAACTGCCCACCATGAAACAAAGCATTGTGTCAGATCATGTTAAACTTTACCTGTCAGAACCACATTTGCCCTCTACTACAGATCCATTACAGTATTGGGATGAGAAGCGGGGTATTTGGCCTGCTCTTTCTGTGGTGGCCCAAGAGCTTCTTTCCTGCCCCCCGACCTCTGTCCGAATCGCAGTCTTCGATCAGCTAACCAAAACCTCCTTACCATTCCCAAATACCGCTACAAAGCAAAGGGAGAACGAAGATTCGCAGTCCAAGGACCTCGACTATGGAACGCTCTTCCTACCAACATCCGCATGGAAGAAAACCACCAGGCCTTCAGAAAAAAACTAAAGACCTTCCTTTTCTGAGAAGTGGACATCAGAGAATGCATCCAGCGCCTTGAGGCGATTCAGTTCGCATTTGCAGCGCTTTATAAATCATTCATTCATTCATTCATTCAAAGTGAGCGGGTATTTTCTATCACGGGAAATATTCTGTGCCCACAGAGATCACAACTGGCCCCACAGCTGATGGAGCAGATGACATTTCTCAAAGTTAATCTCCCAAAGCTGGGCTACCCTGACCTAAGCTTTGAAACCAAGTAATTGTACTACTATTACTAATAGCTATTGTCAATTCTACCTGTTCCAAGATTAGATGCCAAATACTAAATACAACAAAACCAAATATAGTGCATGCCAGGATATGTACCAAAATGAATATGTTTAATGAATATATGATAAAGTATCAATCACAATGCAGAGACTGAGAGAACATGAGAAGCTGTGATCAGACCCAGTGTATATTATTCAATGATTTCTTTTTGGGTGGGGGGGCAGGCCCATCTCAAGTGGTACAACATTGATTGCCTAAACATTTTATTTACCTAAATATTTTTGGGACAATTGGCTTACTCTCTACCCCACCAAATAAGGCCGAGGTTGTAAACCCGAAAAAGAGATCATACTGTGAGGCTGATCCTAGCTTGTTAGGCTCTCAGTCTCTAAAGTTGAGAATTAAACTAAACTAAAAAAATATTTCTTAAAGTAGTTGTAATCCCACTTTGCAAAAAAATAACAAATCTAACACCAGCAAGACAAAGGCATAATGAGCTAGTATGCATAGCATACTAGCTCATTATGTAATACTCACCTGAGATCGAAGCGGTGCACGACACAGCAACGGCCGGCGACATGTCATACGGGAGTTACGTTTGGGTATCGTGGCTCCAGACAATCACAGCGCCGGAGCCGTGATATCAGGAAGTAACTCTGGGACGATATGTCACCCGCCGGTGCTGTGTCGTGCACCGCAGCAGGGGCTTCGATCCCAGGTGAGTATTACATAATGAGCTAGAATGCTATGCACGTGGGAGCCGCCAGTCACGGCATGACCTCCTTTAGAAACGGCTTCTAAAGTGTGCCATAGACATTGGCGGACTTCTCTTTTGTAAATATATCCTAACCATGGAGGTTTAGGAGATATGTCCAGCACCTAAAGGTAAGCCTTAATCTAGGCTTACCTGTAGGTAAAAGTGGTTGCACAGGGTGTAAAACCACTTTAAACATATTCATTCATTTGTATAGATATCCATTCCTGACATGCACTGTTTTTGGTTTTGTTGTATTGATTATTTGCCATCTAATCTTCCAAGTTGCAACAGGTTCAATTGAAGTAGATCGATCCACTTGGTTAATAATAATTATAGTTTTTGCTCACATATCACAAATCCAATATCTACTACAATATCTATCTACTACAACCATTTGAAAGAATGTGATCATCAACCCAAGCTGGGGTTAGTTTGTTTAGTTTTCGTTCATTTTTGGAGTAGTGTTTTCACTCCATGGCTCACAATTTTCCCACTCAAAAATATGTTAGCATTCCAAAAAGAAAATTACTCTTTAATTCCATGGCTCACAATACTCCCACAAACACTGTGGCTCTCCTCCTACTGTACTGCTACTGCAGACTGCTGCCACCTGCCCTCAGAGAAGAAATCTTGTAGGTCACGTTGGAAGACATCTCACCACACTATGGATTTCATCATGGAAAAGTATGTTCCCTGTGGCACCCTCAAACATGTGAGTGACTTTTCAATTTTCCTTCACTCACCTTCGATAATTCCATTAATCATTTCTGCTAATTTATATCCCTCTCTTTATTTTTTTTGTGCAGTTTAGTGACGTCACACATGCATGCGGAACGCTAGACCTGGATGAGGAAAAATCAAATAGATCCACACATGAGTTTTTGAGCACTTCATAGTAAGTATTAAAAGTACACCACACTTTTAGAATGTTATAATGATAATCTTATATGACTTTTTTTGTAAATAAAAAATATAGATTTGTCAGTGTGTGTGAGTGAGTATGGGGTCAGTCTGTGGGTGTATGGGTCAATGTGAGTGTGTATGGGTTTGTCTGTGACTCTGTGTATGTATGGGTCAGTCTGTCTTTGTGTACGAGGCAGTTCATTAATTGGTCACTGTGTCTGTCAGTTAAGCTGTGTGTCTGTGTCTTTATGGGTCAGTGTGTGTTTGTGTGTATATGTATATTTTAAGTGGGTGTGAATATATCAGTGTGTGTCAGTAAAGGTCTGTGTCAAGGAGTGCATACATTGCAAAAATGTTCTTTTGATGTATATATGAAGTAAACTAGTGTTACTTAATTTATGTTTTTTACATTGAAAATTATTCCTTAATATCTATGCCATTGCCAGTGCAGCACCTCCACTTTCCAGAGCTCAAAGAGAGAGATACTGAGATACATCTGAACTCATGGCCTACCTTGGCCATGGTATTTAGCGGCCCTGTTGACCACCAGGGATCTGAATGCTCACCTCCATGCAAGATAAGAACAGGAGACTGGGACATTTGTTATCTTTTGTAATAATGATTAAAATAAAATTACTAAAACTATTAAAAAATACTACTGAAGAAGCTTTACCTTGTTGCAAAACGCAGATATTTTCTCATTAGTTTACTACAAAAGCAAACACGGTTGCTTGTTGAATAACTCACATAGTGACATTTCTACTTTTACTCTAATTTATAAACTTTATAAATGACACTTACCTGTTGCCACCTACAGTATAAATACATTTTTGTCACGTCTACCCCAACATAGCTGGTCAGACACTATAGCTGGCTTCTGTATTCTTCGCCTATAGCAGACCCCTTTCACATAAGCCAAGCAGGCCTTCCAGTACGTGGTTGCCCTCAGGCCTTAGACACAATGCTATAGTGCCTGACTACCACACCGGGGCAGGTGCTAACTGAGCAAAGCAAACAGGTACTTGCGGTTGGCAGATAGGCAGATGGCTTTCTATGACAGTCCTGGTAAAAGGCAGGCTTACAACAGGTTTGGTTTCTACCCAGAGACTGGCCACATTAACTATTTGCCGACCGGGCCATAGCCGAAAGACAGCTGCAGCAAGGTCGGGTAGTTCTGGGTGGACATTCATGGGACGTCATTCCAGATTGTTGCTCCCGCGCACCCCCTGGGGCGCGCATCCGGGAACCTTTATGACCGCCGGGTCCCGAGGACCCGGCGCATCAGGGATCACGGTAAATAGCCGCTGATCGCGGCCGTTTACCACGTGATCATTCCGTCAAATGACTGAGCGATCACATGTAAACAAACTGGCGTCACGTCATGACGCCGGTTCCTCCCTCCCCTCTATATACCGATCAGTACAGTGCGAGGGGAGGTGGGGGAGTGATGGCAGTGCTGTGGGCTGGATGTTTAGCGCCCACAGCGCTGCTCAATGTAAGCAATACTCTGCAACAGTGCAATGCTCTGCAAAACTGTGCAATACTCTGCAACACTGTGCAAAACTCTGCCAATACTCTGCAACACTGCAAAACTCTGCCAATACTCGCCAATACTCGCCAATACTCTGCCAATACTCTGCCAATACTCTGCCAATACTCTGCAATACATTTTAACAGAAACAAAGATTTTTTTTTTTTTTTTATCGAAATTTTTGATTTATAGCACAAAACGTAAAAAACCCAGCGGTGATTAAATACCACCAAAAGAAAGCTCTATTTGTGTGAAAAAAAGGACAAAAATTTCATATGAGTACAGTGTTGCATGACTGAGTAATTGTCATTCAAAGTGTGAGAGCACCGAAAGCTGAAAATTGGTCTGGTTAGGAAGGGGGTTTAAGTGCCCAGTGGTCAAGTGGTTAATCACCTTAAAGGTTGACATACAGTCAAGGAGAGTGCCCTAACCAAAACCTCGGATGTTCGAATGAGGAGCTTGAGTGCTTGATACTCCTGATAATTTGTGTGTGTATATATTTATATATTAATTATATTACTAAACATATATATATAGATAAATATATAAAAATTATTTCGTTTTTTTAAATGCACAAAATTATTGCGCCGCCTCCCCACCCAGATTTGAATGAGGTATGTTATATCTTATGTGTCTCCCCTATATTTTGTTCCTAGAGTCACCAGTGCTGCTTGCCGCACCATTTTTCCAGTCTGCCCTTTGGACCTTTCAAAGAATTCTACTCACCTAAAGCTCATGTATCACAGATTACAGTGGCCTCACAGGTAAGACCTCTCTTAATGGTGACACACATTCTTGTAGGATAGACAGAAACACACACACATATATAATGTATGTGTGTGTGTATATGTATATGTGTGTGTATATATATATATATATATATAATATAAAAGTTATTGCGCCCCCCCCCCCTGATTTGAATGAGGTATCTTATATCTTTTTTTTTTTTTTAGAATTGACAATTTTTATTAAGCTTTCAAGTATACAATACAATGGTTGAAAGTGACATTGCATGTGAAAAGACAACAAAAAATTTAGAAAAATAAAAAATAGGAAAGCTATAAAAGCATAATGTTCATAACAAATTTCTCTAGAAAAAGGGGAAGTCAGACCAGAGAAAACTAGAGTGACTTATGAAAACATTGTTTGGTCCATTCTTCTCGAAGACAAAATATGATAGAGAAGAGAGAAGAAAAGAAAGAAAGAGAAAATGGAAGAGGTAGCTAGAGAAAGAAAGGGTGTACCACAGCTCAACGTGGGGTAGGTCTCATGGAATCACGGGGGGGCTCCAGCCTCCTGTGCCATGGTTCCCATGTAGCTGTATGCTTATCCATTTTATCTGTGAGTTTGGCTGTCATGGATTCCATAATCTCTACGTCTTTAATTCTGGTATACAGATCAGATAATGACGGAGGGTTCCGGCGTTTCCAGTATAAGGATATTAAGCAGGTATCTTATATCTTATGTGTCTCCCCTACATTTTGTTCCTAGAGTCACCAGTGCTGGGTGCCACACCATTTTTCCAGTTTGCCCTTTGGACCTTTCAAAGAGTTCTACTCACTTAAAGCTCATGTATCACAGATTACAGTGTTTTACAGTGTTTATTGCCTCACAGGTAAGACCTCCGTTAATGGTGACACACATTCTTGTAGGATAGATAGAAGTGCGTTATCTGACTCCTATCATTCATATAGATCCCAAAATGTACCAACTGCCTGTCTGATCAGGTACAGGATGAGAAGAAGCTCCTCTGCCTGGGCTGCCACTAGGCTGTGCTGCATACCGATATTATTCAAAGATACACAATTGCAAATTGCCTCCACGTGTCTTAAAAAGATGAGGTAGTGCTTGGGTGGGATCCACGTGTTTCCTGAATGCCTACAGATATTGTCCCCCGCTACCTCCCCAGCCCCTCAGTGTCTATTTTTCCACCCCGCCTATTTTTTTTCAAGTACCCCCTCCCCGCAGCTCCTGTGTCTAGTATCCCCCCCTGGCTTCCCCTGTATATTCACTGTCCAGTACTGCTCCCCCAGCACCAGCTTGTAGGGCAGCCAAAACAACAGTTGCCGGTCATATCCGGTAAATTCTCGAGCACTTCTCCCTTTAGTGAATAGACAAGTATGTTTCATCCATGGACTTAGCATCAAAAAGTGCAGGTAACTTTCACTACGCACTTTCTGTCACTTGACTAGATGCTGAGTTCAGTCTAAGAAACTGTAACGTTGGCTGTGTGCACAGGGAGATAAGGGTGATCATAGCACACTATGTGCGTATGCCTATAATGTATTTTAATTTCAGATGTTTATTATTATTATCATCAAAACAAACAAAATATCAAACATTTAAAATACTTACCATTCATGCAACAGCATTCATACCCATAAAAAGCCATGTCTCACCTATAATGTACATGTAATTATGAGCAGGAGTACAAAAATAGATATATTATTTTCACCCCCTGGCTCATGTTGCCAGTGTGGGGGAGTAGATATATGTATAAGCACAGCAGGGTCCAATATATTGGGCCAGTACTCCCGCAAGGAGCTGTTTATATATCATTCTGTTTATTGGATAGCTCCCTATAAGCAGCCCCTTGCAGGAGTACTGATCCAGTATATTGGACCACGCTTATACATCTATCTACTCCCACACACTGGCAACATGAGCCAGGGGGTAGAACTGAAACCAATATATCTATTTTTCTACTTGTGGTCATAATTAA
This sequence comes from Aquarana catesbeiana, assembly GCF_042186555.1. Classification (NCBI taxonomy): domain Eukaryota; kingdom Metazoa; phylum Chordata; class Amphibia; order Anura; family Ranidae; genus Aquarana; species Aquarana catesbeiana. The sequence goes on from NC_133328.1 coordinate 468,982,239, forward strand.
TTATATGTACATTACAGATAGTTGGACATGGTTTTTTAGGAGTATGAATCCTGTTGCATGAATGTTGCCAATTTTTATTGTTTTATTGTTTTTTCTGTTTTAATACTAATAAACATATGACATTTTATAACATATACAGTGAGTTGACCGATAGTTTTTAGATTTGGATGGTTAAGTATAATCAGATTTTTTATTTGAGTTGGTGTACTATGTGTTTCTTACTGATATCTCCCATCTCATCTCCTTCCACCTCTTTCTACTTTGAGAAAAGCACATAGGGAATTATTGCAATGTGTATGAGGCAGTATCTTGAGAGTCTGATTAAATTTTGATTGTCTACTCTAAAACATCTTTGTTTGATGGTTATAAAAAAAAAAAGTGATGCATGTGCCTTTAAACATGAAATTAAGACCGTTGTACTAAAGATAGAAGATAAATACTCAAATAGGTGAATATTATTATTTTAAATCCATTTCAACAACTTTGGACTACAGTATAACACAATTTTGGAAATGACTTAACAAATTTTAAAAGAACACTAAGCCCCGGTTCACACAGGGGCGGCATGACTTGCAGGTCTCCTCACCGAGGCGACCTGCACACGACTTCCATGGCGACTTGCCAAATGACTTCTGTACAGAAGTCTATGCAAGTCGCCTCAAGTCGCCCACAAAGTAGTACAGGAACCTTTTTCTAAGTCGGAGCGACTTGCGTCGCTCCTATTAGAACGGTTCCGTAGTACAGAATGGGAGGCGACTTGTCAGGCGGCTAGGTCGCCTGACAAGTCGCCCCTGTGTGAACCGGCAGTAAGAGCAGTGAGGCACAATAAAGTCTAAATGAATAGTTAAACAAAGTAGGAACTGTTTTTTTTTTAACTATTGTGGACTTTGAGTTTGAAGTTCTGAATAATTATTACTGTGTGTGTGGGGGGGAATAAATTAATAATTTAGCAGATATGTGATAGTATTAAAAAAAAAAAAATTATTATAATAATCAAACTATCAAACTATTACACCAAAAATATTTTTATTTATAGTAAGAAAAGAATTTGTAAAAATGAAAAAATATAAAATGTATTAAGGTCTATTATTTATTTACATGTACAGTAAAGCCGATGTATATGCTCATACAGCCACTGAAATAAACAGACTCAGGCTATACACAGAGATTAAACAAATCTCCCTACACAAGTAATAAATAAAACTTAGGTGTCTAAATGCAAATAAACGCTGAATAACTTTACAACACAAAAACGCCCCTGCCAAAAACTGCTGATAACAGCCATGGACACATAGGATAACATGCTGGGGAGTTAATTGGCTGCAGAAAAAAACTTTGGAAGCCAAAACCAGCAACTGTAAAAACAAACAGTCTACATGTGGCCTAAAATTGTGAGCTGAGCTGGCATGGGTCCTGGGGCAGAGGAAGGTGTAGCCTTCAGCTTTCAGAAGGAGACTGTTCTCTGCTGCTTAAATTTTCAGAGGAGCTCCCAGGCAATGGAGCAATGTGTCTTGAAATAGCTTCAAGTAAAGAAATCCTAAATTGCTCCATTGCCTGGTTGTGCTGTTGGTTTACCCGGGCCAACATTATTTCAAAAGTGTCAGTTTGCTGTCTGCTCAACTGATGAATGGTCCGAGTAAGCCTCCGGATATCCCTTTGTATTCTTCTGTTGTCACGCCTTTGTTCTGTAAGCACCCTCAGAATGAGTTCCTGCACAGTTGGGCCAGGCGGTACAGCAGGAGGTGGCATCAGGGCAGGAGGTGGCAGCATGTGGGAACCTTGGCCCCTGTCCTCCTCCTCTGGCCATGGGGAGAAAAAAGGAGTCTGGGGAATCATAGGGGTCATCTCTGGCTCAATCTCCAGGCCCTCCGAAATAAGGACAGGCGAGTGCGAGCTGCCCTGCGCTCTCCCCTCAGGCTGGTCTTGCTGATCTGAAATAGATGAGATAGTCAATGTTGATGATAGCATTCAAAGTACTGAATTTGTTGAGATTGGACTTGAAAGTAGTAGTAATAATGAATTATGGAGCATATGAAAGATCGAGTTGGGGAAGGGGGATACTTTGTATTAATGATTAAGAGAGAATACCAAGAAGGTTTATCTAGCTAAATACGGTTACAACTTATTTATCTAAATCTACCCATTAGTTTAAATTTCATTTATATCCTATATAGACATAGTTTGCTTTCTCTTACTTTAAACAAAAAAACGCAAAGCACATTTATATTTGATTTTTGACAGTTTTAATCAAATAACCTTTATAGAAGTAAATACAATTTAAAATAGCAGAGGCAGATAAAGTATTAAACAAATATTGTGTTTGCTTTTTTTTCTTTATTATATACCGTATTTATCGGCGTATAACACACACTTTTCTTTCTCGAACATCACGGGACACAGAGCCACAGTAATTACTGATGGGTTATATAGGTATCACTGGTGATTGGACACTGGCACACCCTATCAGGAAGTTCAACCCCCTATATAATCCCTCCCCCTTGCAGGGATACCTCAGTTTTTACGCCAGTGTCTTAGGTGATGGACGTGTAAAGATGTCCTGTGCTGAGCTCCAAAGGGAATATCCTAAGATCCTATACTGGGGCAAGCCAGGCGAACCGGATCCATTCAAAGTGTCTTTTCATGGCCGAATTGAATGGTACCCGGGCCTCGTGTCCGAAGAAACGAGGTTTTACCCGTAATGCTTCTCTTTTTAGAGAGCTGGACCCCGCAGATCAGAAAATGGCTTTAAACTTCCTAATTTCTGGCGAGGTGCTTTACGGTCCCAGAACTGTTGGATCCCCCTACTGATGGGGGCCCCAGTCTCTGATGGTTTTTTCAAACGGAGCCCACCGTGAGAGGTGAAGATTGGGTCTGTGTAAACGGCACCCTGCGGCTGGATAAGGTAAGAGGAGATTCCACAGAATTTTTGAGTTCTAGTGGCTTTTCTCCTTTAAGGTAAATGCATGCTATGCCTATTGTGACCACCCGGGGCTGCCAAGAGCACAAACCTACACATGCTGAATGTCTGTCTCAGGTGTTGTAATCGCTGTGTATGTCCCAGCGTATCAAGCAGGCTGCAAGCAGGTAAGGTGGATGGGGGGATTTCTCATGTTTGAATGTTCCCCCCCAGGCTAGAGAGGGGCCACAGGGGTCTAGAAAGTGGTTATACCACCCGGGCTCTGTGGCCTAATGGCCACCATCTCTGAAGATAGCCGTTCAGGCAAATCTTGTTACCAGTCTCCCTCCTCCCCCCCCCCCATCCCCAGCCTTTTCTCCAGAGCATGACAGGAGAGTCGGCAGTGCGGGAAGCGCTCGTTTTTTTCAAAACTCGAGGGGGGGGGCGGTAGAGGAGGGGGCGGGATGTCAGCACAGAGTGTTTAGACTCCCACTCAGGCCAGCTGCAGGCTATTAAAGGCACTCTATACAGGTGCACTCAGCCTTCTGAGAGACACAGAGCTGACGGTCGCATGTAAGGTGGGACACAGGCATTCTCCTAGGCAGCATTTACTGAAGTAACACCAGACTGAGCATTGGGTAGCAAGGCTTTTAGCCAGACTACATCGCTCAGCGGACAGTGTTCATTTGTATACCTCACACCTTGTTGCTTTGCACTATGGGTAGAAGAGGTTCAAGCACCCCAGGAACCAGAGACACTAGGGGATCTCGTTCAGGTTCTGAGGGCCCCCTGTCGGCAGCATCCTTCCCCCCTAAAGATGGGCCAGGGACGGCTAGCCAGGGAGAGCCATCGGGGTCAGGGGCTACACCTGCTTCTGGCACTTCAGCCCCTGTATATATTACACAAGAGGTTTTTTCCTCAACCATTAATGGTCTAGAGGAAAGATTAATGGCCGTGATTACGTCTTCACTCAGTGGAAGAAAACGCACTAGGCTTTCCTCTGTTCCCCAAGACCCTCAGACAGAGGAGCTCTGGGATAAAGGAGATGAATCCCTTTCAGAGGATCGGGATGGGATGGATGATTCCTCTTCGGAGGATTCAGGTGGAGAGGGACCCTCTGCGACTTCCCAAGAGGAGAAAGTCTTAGTGCAGATCCTCACGGGATTGGTCCGCTCCACATTTAAGTTGCCCATACCTGAAACTGCTAAAGAATCCTCTTCTGCTTTGGGGTCACTGAAACCTTTCCAAGCAGCACATGCTTTTCCTGTTCATACTTTACTTGAAAAGCTTATTTATTCTGAGTGGGATCACCCAGACAAACGTTTTTTTCCGCCGAGAAAGTTTTCAACACTTTATCCGATGGAAGAAAAGTTTATTAAAATGTGGGGAATACCGGCTATTGATGCCGCCATTTCCTCCATAAATAATAGCCTGACTTGTCCTGTAGACAATGCTCAGATGCTCAGGGATCCTGTAGATAAAAGGATGGAATCCCTATTGAAGGATGTTTTCTCCTTAGCAGGATCAGTGGCCCAACCTGCAAAAGCAGCGATTGGAGTCTGTCAATACTTAAGAGACCATGTTAAGCAGGTCATCAAAGTATTACCTGAACAGCAGGCCCAGGGGTTTGCTAACCTTCCAGCGGCCTTATGCTTTGTGGTTGACGCCATTAGAGATTCTATCGTGCAAACCTCCCGTCTTTCACTGGGGTTGGTGCATATACGTAGAATCCTATGGTTGAAAAATTGGTCAGCCGAAGCACCATGTAAGAAGCTACTGGCTGGGTTTCCATTTCGTGGTGCAAGGTTGTTTGGAGAGGACTTGGATAACTATATCAAGAGAATCTCTTGTGGGAAAAGCACTCTCTTACCTGTCAAGAAGAAGAGTAAGCGTCCCTCTTTCAAACGGACTCTTTCCCCAGCGCCGGGGGCTTCAGCCTCCAGGCAGTCTCGACGGCCGCCTCCATCGGGGTCCAGAGACAAGAGTCAACCCCAGGGACAAAAGAAGTCCTGGGGAAAGAAGCCTACTAGGCAAAACACTAAGACCTCTGCATGAGGGGGCGCCCCCGCTCACTCGAGTGGGGGGAAGACTGCGACAATTCTCAGAGCTCTGGCAGGAGGACTTCCAGGACAGATGGGTAGTCTCCACGGTAACCTTAGGGTACAAGCTGGAGTTTCAGGAATTCCCTTCTCCTCGGTTCCTCAGATCAAATGTTCCCAGAGACCCAGAGAAGAAGCAGTCGCTCCTTCTAGCGTTAGAGCGACTTTTGTCGCAGGAGGTCATTATGATAGTTCCCGCAAAGGACCAGGGATTGGGCTTCTATTCCAACCTTTTTACGGTCCAAAAGCCAAATGGGGATGTCAGGCCCATTTTGGACTTAAGGGATCTGAACCGATTCCTAAGGATTCAATCCTTCCGCATGGAATCAATTCGAACAGTAGTTCCCACCCTGCAGGGAGGAGAATTTCTGGCATCAATAGACATCAGAGATGCATATCTGCATGTGCCCATTTTTCCTGCTCATCAGAAGTTTCTGCGCTTCGAGGTAGGAGGGCGCCATTTCCAGTTTATGGCTCTGCCCTTTGGGATAGCCACTGCACCTCGAGTGTTCACAAAGATCTTGGCTCCTCCTCTGGCCAGATTAAGGGCTCAGGGTATAGCTGTCATAGCATACCTAGACGACCTGCTCTTGATAGACCGGTCGGTAGCCTCTTTGAATGGAAACTTGAGGACCACGGTCAGGTATCTAGAACACCTGGGTTGGATCCTCAACTTAGAAAAGTCTTTCCTAAAACCAGTAAGAAGACTGGAATATTTAGGTCTGATTATACATACAAGCCAGGAGAAAATATTTCTACCCCAGGCAAAGATCACTGCTTTGAGAGAGCTGATTCTGACAGTAAGGACCAAGAAGGGTCCCTCAGTCCGCCTTTGTATGAGGCTACTAGGGAAGATGGTGTCTTCATTCGAAGCAGTTCCCTATGCTCAGTTTCACTCAAGAATGCTGCAACACAGTATTCTGTCGACCTGGAACAAGAAGGTTCAGGCATTAGACTTTCCGATGCACCTGTCGCATGCGGTGCGTCAGAGCCTCAATTGGTGGCTCATACCCGAAAACCTGCAGAAGGGGAAATCCTTTCTACCGGTTACCTGGACGGTGGTAACAACAGATGCCAGTCTGTCAGGTTGGGGAGCAGTTCTGGAACAGGCTGCGGTCCAAGGAGTATGGTCCAAGACAGAGAGGACCTTACCCATCAACATTCTGGAGATCCGGGCGATACATCTAGCTCTAAAAGCCTGGACTATCAGGCTACAGGGTTGTCCGGTCAGGATCCAGTCCGACAATGCCACAGCAGTGACTTATGTCAATCATCAGGGAGGCACCCGGAGCCGAGCTGCTCAAAAGGAGGTGAACCAGATCTTAGTCTGGGCAGAGATGCATGTGCCATGCATATCGGCAGTTTTCATCCCGGGAATAGAGAATTGGCAGGCGGACTATCTAAGTCGCCAGCAGTTACTTCCAGGGGAATGGTCTCTGCATCCCGACGTCTTTTGGGCCATATGCCAAAGATGGGGGGTTCCAGATGTAGATCTCTTTGCATCCCGATTCAACAAAAAGATAGACAGATTTGTGGCAAGGACAAAAGATCCTCTTGCATGCGGGACGGATGCATTGGTGATTCCGTGGCATCGGTTCTCACTGATTTACGCATTCCCGCCTATTCTGCTACTACCACGACTCCTTCGCAGGATCAGGCAGGAAAGGAAGTCGGTACTTCTGGTGGCCCCCGCTTGGCCCAGAAGGACTTGGTATGCAGAAATAGTAAGGATGACGGTAGGTTCCCCGTGGACACTACCGGAACGCCCAGACCTGTTATCTCAAGGCCCGGTGTTCCATCCTGCCTTACAAACGCTAAATTTGACGGTTTGGCTATTGAGACCCACGTTCTGAAGAGTCGTGGGCTCTCAGGTCCTGTCATATCTACCTTGATTAATGCAAGGAAGCCAGCTTCCAGGATGATTTATCATAGAGTCTGGAAAGCTTATATAACCTGGTGTGAATCCAGAGGTTGGCATCCCAGGAAATATGTCATAGGTAGAATCCTTGATTTTCTACAGATGGGATTAGAGATGAAGCTGGCCTTGAGTACCATCAAGGGCCAGGTCTCTGCTTTATCAGTATTATTTCAGCGGCCACTTGCTTCGCATTCTTTGGTCCGAAACTTTATGCAGGGGGTGATGCGTCTTAATCCTCCGGTTAAAGCGCCCCTAAACCCCTGGGACTTGAATTTGGTCCTGGCTGTGTTACAGAAACGGCCTTTTGAACCAATAAGTCAGATTCCTTTGGTCTTGTTGACAAGGAAATTAATTTTTCTGGTGGCCATCTCTTCTGCTAGAAGAGTATCAGAATTAGCAGCTCTTTCCTGTAAGGAGCCTTATTTGATTATACACAAGGATAGAGTGGTACTACGCCCTCATCCTAGTTTTTTACCGAAGGTGGTTTCTGATTTTCATTTAAACCAAGACATTGTTCTACCTTCCTTTTTTCCAGATCCCTGTTCTCCGGAAGAGAGATCTCTACATTCGTTGGATGTAGTAAGAGCAGTTAAGGCCTATCTAGGGGCAACTACTCAGATCCGCAAGACGGATGTTTTGTTTGTGCTGCCAGAGGGTCCCAATAGAGGACAGGCAGCGTCAAAAGCTACCATTTCTAAATGGATTCGACAGTTGATCATTCAAGCTTACGGTCTGAAGCAGAAGATTCCTCCGTTTCAGATCAGGGCACATTCCACAAGGGCTATTGGTGCTTCTTGGGCAGTGCATCACCGGGCCTCTATGGCTCAAATCTGCAAGGCCGCAACCTGGTCTTCAGTTCATACATTCACCAGATTCTATCAGGTGGATGTGAGAAGGCATGAGGATATCGCCTTTGGGCGTAGTGTGCTGCAGGCAGCGGTACAGGGTCCTCAGGTCTGATTGCACCCTACTTGGTCGTGGTTCCCCCCCCTCAGGTAGCATTGCTCTGGGACATCCCATCAGTAATTACTGTGGCTCTGTGTCCCGTGATGTTCGAGAAAGAAAATAGGATTTTTTAAAACAGCTTACCTGTAAAATCCTTTTCTTTCGAAGGACATCACGGGACACAGAGGTCCCACCCCTCTTCTAATACACTATATTGCTTGGCTACAAAACTGAGGTATCCCTGCAAGGGGGAGGGATTATATAGGGGGTTGAACTTCCTGATAGGGTGTGCCAGTGTCCAATCACCAGTGATACCTATATAACCCATCAGTAATTACTGTGGCTCTGTGTCCCGTGATGTCCTTCGAAAGAAAAGGATTTTACAGGTAAGCTGTTTTAAAAAATCCTATTTTTTCCCCTAAAAACAAAGGGTAAACAGACGGCCACAGTCCACCCCAGGAGCCACTCATTACGGGGGTGTCAGGCCGACCGCCCCGCCTCTCCTGGCCCTGGGACAGCGCTCCCTGCATAGTCTGAAGTTGAGAAAAAAATCACTTGCCAGCCCCTTCTACACCGCTCCTCCTGTGTCAGTGTCATTGTAAAACGAAGCTTGTAAATATCTCAATAGCTCAGTTTTTCTGGCTGCTCTCCTCTTCCTTCGACTGTAGCTGTGATTGGAGGAGGAGAGTGGTCACATGACCAGCTATGTAACATCAGAAGAGAGCAGTCATGTGACCAGGTCAGTAAAAAAAAACTGAGCTATTGAGGTATATGGAAGCTTCATTTTGCAATAGGAGTGACACAGGAGGAGCAATGTGTAAGGAGCTGACAGTGATTTTTTTTTTTTAACTGCAGAGACTATGGGGTCTCCTGGGAGTGCAGGGGGGCTGTGTAATGGATGGGGGGATGTATAATGGATGGGGGCAGTATACAGGGGAGGGGGGCTGTATAATCGATGGGGGGGGGGGGGCTGTGTACTGTGCAGGGGGAGGGGGACTGTGTACTGCAAACGGGGCTGTGAAAACATGTTTTCCTTAAACCTCCCTCTTAAAATTGGGGTGCGTATTATACGCCTGTGCGAGTGTGCGTGTTATACGCCGATAAATAAGGTATTTATAAAAATTTATATTTTCGGTTCTCTTTGTTTCACATATTAAAAGATAACACGTCTTTGAATGATTTTGTGGAGAAGTGATTGAGGCATGAGGTGTGTGTATGAATTAGAAAATGAATGGTAATATTTTTTACGTGTTTTATATGAGAATGCCTGTGTGTAATGTGTAGATGATTATGGTGTGTCCTGTTTCTTTATATTGGCAGCTTGTGTACAGTACTTACCCTGAGGAGTATTGGGCCGCTGTTTTCTGCCAGAAGATGATGCTGGAGGGATACGGCTCGGGCTTTCTGTTCAAGACGGAAAAAAGAGTCAAGGTAATGTTCAAGATAAAGTTCTAAAGGGTCCCAGCAAGTCGAAGGTAAAAGGGCAAATTGCTCATAAACGTTTTTTCATTTTACCAGGGGACTGGGATATGGTAGTGTTGGTATACTATTGTAGTAAACCTTTAAAGCGGTTTTATACCTGCAAAAACAATAAAAATAAAAACCTGTAAAGCAAAGAAATATTTACCTTCTAACGAAGCGTCGGCATCGCATCATGGGCAGCGCTGAGGGAGCTCATTTCCAGCAAGGAGCTCTGGTTTTCTATGACTTCAGAGTGCATGGCTTTTATCTACAGGTAAGCCTTATTATAGGCCTTATTATAGGCTTACCTGTATGTAAAAAAGTGCTAAAAAGGTATACATCCACTTTAAATCAGGGGTACTTAATTAAAATTCATTAAAACAAAAAAAAATTAATAAAAAATGTTTCATTGCGGCGGAATTCTGAATCACATCTTTTTGCTATAAATGAATCTATCACATAACAGCCGCTCTCTTTTATTTCCCAATCCAATGCTTACATCAGTTTACTCAGTCCCCCTTCACATCACAGTTTCCCCTTAACAGTAGTGTTCTGAAGGTATGAGGTGTCATGTTTGTATGAATATGAAAATGGATCTCTTATGTGTATGACATGATAATGCCTGTGTGTAAATAATGTGCAGATAGATGAATGATGATGATTGTGTTGGTTGTGTGTCCTGTTTCTTGCCAGCTTATGTACTTACCCTGAGGAGCAATGGTCCTGCCAGAAGATGACACTGGAGGGTCCTGAATACAGCTTTCTGCTAAAGATGGAAAAAAAGGCAAGAGTCAAGGTAATGTTCAAGAAAAAGTCAACAGCTTTATTTATTATTTTTGCCTGGTATATGTTATACAACAACAGTTTTGATTATCAAAGCGGATATTCACAAAAAAAGTGCACTGAGGTGAATTAATTTGCACTGGAACTGTACAATCTAATCTGAATTTGCTGATGTGTTAAAACAGATGCTACATTTCTGGGCAAGTTTTTGTGAATAGACGTTCACATATAATTTACCACAGCCCCCATATACATACTATCAGGGCTCAATCCTGAGCTACTAGCCAGGCCTCAAGGTTTACTCACAAACAGTTGCCCCACCCAACCCCGACCTTGCCCCACCCCTAAACACACCCTCATAAATAATCTCATGAAATGACATTTAAATGTTTTATGCAGAATTAAATTATCAAAATAAATATTAAAAAACAACTTTATCCATGCCCACCAATGCAGCCTGTGCCCACCAATGCAGCCTGTGTCCACCGATGCACCCTGTACCCACCATGCAGCCTACCTGTGCAGCGGAGGAGAGGAACAGGAGAGCCACCCGGATGATCAGAGTGCAGGGAACACAGCAATAACAGCTTTCATTTCAATTGCTGTGTTCCCACTGCTCAATCACATACAGCCCCGCCTCCTGGCCAGGGAACTTTAATTGACAGATCACCCGTCCTGGGATTGGACGGGTGATCTGTCTATCAGAGTCCAGGAGGAGGGCATGTTTGTGGCAGTGAGCGGCGGGGAACACGGCAATGTGAAATTAAAGCTGTTATCGCTGTGTTCCCTGAGCTCTGGTAATCTGGGCGGCTCTCTTCCCCCCTGCGATCGCTGGGAGAAGGACTCCCATTCAACCCAGGCTGTCGGCGGATCTTGCCCCCCGGCTCCTAGCCATTCCTTGCCAGCCCTCAATATCTACTCGCAAAATGCGAGCAGCCAAGTGGAATTTTTTGAGGAGTGCATAATACTATAACCCCCTCTTTTATTTCACAATCCCATTCTTACACATCACAGTTTCCCCTTCACAGTCGTGTTCTGATCTGAACCCCCTTCACAATGGTATTTTTTCCCCCACATTCACAGCACCTGAGCACAGCTGTGTTCTCTGTCCCCCCCTTCACATCTTCACCCCTTGCAACTCGATACTTCTTCACATACACAGCCCTCCGCAGCTCTGCCCCCGTCACAATACAGCCTCCACAGCTCAGCCCCTTCCTACCTTGCTTGGGCACACAGAACCGGAGACACAGAACCACTGAATAGTGGGCGAGAGCAGGAGTTGTTGAAGTTAACCAGCAGGTGATTGGTTGTTAGAGCCGCATAGCAACCGATCACCTGCTGGTTAACTATGAAAGTTCTCTTCAGCTGCTCCATTCCCGCCCACTATTCAGCGCTGCTGTGTCTTCGGCTCTGTGTGCAGAACGTTTCTGCCTGCTGCTCTCCGCTGTGATAGTGACAGTTGAGGAGACAGGGAGACAGAACCGGCACCTAAATGGATGGACTATGACGGTCCGGATGACACAGTGACTTGGTCCACATCCGGCCCACAGTCCGCCATTTAGTGATGCCTGTTTTAAATGTTAAATAGAACTTCATTATATCTGTATATACTTTGTGTTAGGTACTCACCAGAATGTTGATAGGATGTACTTGGAGCTGATCGCTTTACAGATGATGTTGCTCGATCTGTAAAACATGTATGTAAAAAAAAAAGTCATGCGTAGTCATAAAAAATAAGAGTTAGCTTGAAACAACCATATAACTGCAATATATAATGATATATTTCATTTTACTCACCACCAGCTCTCTGATGTGGACCCCTGCTGCTGAATCCAGGGACATCCTCTGCCAGAAGGCCATCTCTTATCTCTGCCTCCCATTCTCGGAATTTAACAGGCTTTCCTCCAATGTTTTCTCCTAGTAGAAGCTTCTCCATCTTTTTGTTAACTGTTGACCGACAATCATAGAACCTGCAAATGAACATAAACATTATTAATTACATAAATTAAAAACCAAAGAGATTAATTTTTTATAAAAAAAAACAACTTTCATTTCACATAGTGATGGTTATATATATGTATATATACATACACTTACAATATTGCCATGTATTTAACTGTTCTGCATGTGGCTGTGCCAAATAAATATTTTTGTTAAGCTGAACTGTTACTTTTTATTGACTACCGCAGTAACCGCACTATGTATTTTTTACATACTGTGTGTTCTAAGAAAGAAAGAATATTAGAATAATAATTACCTGTGTCTGACGCCAGTGGTGGGCCTGCGAAACTTGGAGACCGCATTCACGGAGTCCCGGACTCGTCCCCAGGCTGCTGCCTTCTCAGATGTTGGCACAGATTGGCAGAAGAGTGTAGATTTTTCAGTTAAAACTGCAGCAACCAATGCAGCATTCTCCTCTTTAGTATATACAGGTCCCCTTGATTTCTGTCTCTTGTTTCGCTGCCTCTGCTGCACATCTGAGTCCGCACTCCCTGACATGGGAGGGGACACGTGTATCTTTTCTTGGCCATGCTCCCGCTCCACTACACCTCCACGCTCCCTTCCATGCCTCATCTTCACTCTGCGCCTCCGTTCACCCCCACTCCTCTCCCCTCCATGCCTCTCCTCCCCTCCACGCCTCTCCTCCCCTTCATGCCTCTCTTCCCCTCCATGCCTCCTCCTCTTCCCCCCATGCCTCCTCTCCCCTCCACGCCTCTCCTCCCCTCCATGCCTTCCCTCCCCTCCATGCCTCCCCTCCGATCCCTGCCTCCCCTCCCCTCCACGCCTCCCCTCCGATCCCTGCCTCCCCTCCCCTTCACGCCTCCCCTCCGATCCCTGCCTCCCCTCCACGCCCCCCCTCCTCTCCACTCCTTCCCTCCGATTCCTGCCTCCCCTCCCCTCCACTTCTCTGCTTCACTCCACACCTCCCCTCCCCTCCACGCCTCTCCCCTGATCCCTGCCTCCCCTCCACTCCTCTGCTCCACTCCACACCTCCCCTCCCCTCCCCTCCACGCCTCTCCCCTGATCCCTGCCTCTCCTCCCCTCCACTCCTCTGCTCCACTCCACTCCTCCCCTCCACTCTCAGTCACACCTACAAATCTCACATCAACACACTGACTAACACCAACATTCTCACTCACAAGACTCACACATCCATTCTCACTCCCAGACATTCTAATTGCAAACAAAATTAACAAACCACCACACAAAAACAACCAGAAATCTAACAATCCCACTCTGCTCTGCTCTCTGCTCCTCCCTTGCCACACCACTGTACACCCTCTCAAAATGGCGTCCAGGGGCGGTGGCTATAGCCGCGTGTAGAAAACGAAAGTAATTTACGAATTATTTCGAATAATTACGAATAACCGCGATGTACCTACGAAAGTACGAACACATTAAACACGTTAGTAGCTAGCTAGCGTAACGCCATTCTGACACATTCCGTAAAATTACGAATTATGGTCCGATTACGAATCTACGAAAATAATGTTACAAAAGTACGAATATATAAGTCAGTCAATCACACAAAAGTACGAATTACAAAAATACGACGAGTAGTGTTTCGAATAAACGGAAAAGGTATTCTAACGAAATTACGAATGTAATTAAATCTATGAAAAGGCGATTTTCACATCAACAGAAATTAGACTCACAGAAATCCGATTCATAGCAAATCAACGAAATTATAGCTCTTACGAAAATACGAACGCGTTCAAATATGAATGAAATATAACGAAAATAAGATTCTCAAATCAACGAATATCAAACTAACGGATATGCGAATCAACGAAAAAATAACGCTTACAAAAATCCGAACAAGCCCAAATCCGAAAACCCACGTCTTACGAAATTACAAATCGTTACGAATAAATGGGAACGAACAGAAACTAAACTAAACAAATTTTTTTGTAGTGCACATGTCTACTGAAAGGTCTCCTAACCACCTAGTATACCTCAGGAGCACGAATAACTCAGGCAACATTAGCTCCCAAGGCCTCCTGGACTACCCCCCTCCCATGGACAAGGTAATCACTCTCACAGGAATGACTATCGGTTTTTGGATCCTCCCCCCACAATTATACCACACGGCTTGAGCGAACTTAAGGACGTCATACAGCGGACCCTCTCTGAAAACCTAGGGCACACTCCATCAATCCTCTCAACAGACTAAATTTATGCCAAGAAAACAAAATAATCAGCGGACTATCACCACTTTGTGCTTTTAGACGAAAGATTACCTCTCGCATTAGTTCCATTGGACATTAGAGGTTTGCCCAAATCACGCATTGGTCTGCTACACATAGATGTCCCACAAGAAAATTCCCTCAAGACATCAAAAGACTTGTTTCTACCTGATCAGGACCACCCACTTGTTCCCTAACCCAGATCTAAGTCAAGTCAAGTCTAAGTATTCTAACCGGTATAACCTTCTTTTAACCCCTTCCCCACCATATCCTTTTTCCCCCTCTTTCCTCCCCTGAGCCTTCAAAACTTACCATTCCTGCTCCATTCCTACTCCTCCCTTCCCTCAAGCCTCTGTACGCTCTCTTTACCCCTCCTACTTTTTCCCCCACTATTCTTCTCTCAGGGAAAACTGTTATATGTTATATAACTGTGGTATATTGACTTAATCTCCATTTTTCATTTGTCCACCTTAGATAGGCCTACCCTGTAGGAGCCCTAACCATTAAGCTCAGTTTAGCTGCCTGGGTTGGGAAGGAGACATGCTTAGGTAAGATATCCATATCTATTCCCCCTTCGCTGCAAGGCCTCATATGGAGGTAAAAATCTAAACTCCCCACTGCAGCAAACCATACACCGTCTAATTTAAAACCTGTAGAGACGCAAGTAATCAATGCCGTCTCCAAGATCTGAACTGGACACGTCTCCTTCAGACCAAAACATAAGTACCAGACATCAACTCACTATTATACATATAGATATCCCTCCCCTTCCGGCAATGAATACAGACACCCTCTATATATGTAGTAATGGTTATAAGATTTGTTCTTTATTTTACGAGCCCAACCCACACCCAGTGTCATTATCATCATTATCATTAAGATTAAGTTCAAGTTATGGTTCCTGTCATGATAACTGCCTGGTTGATTGCTTTCTTAGTCATATTGTTTCAAGTTTCATGCCTCATGTTATATGTTTCATGTTTATAGCTCCATAATATAGCTATACTACCGACCTATAAACTCAATGCCCTGCACTTAAAATGCAGACATGTAAACAACTCACCAAGACATCATAAACATACACTCTCTCCTTATCTAGAGATGCGATTCATACACCACTATTAGACTATTGCTTACCACTACATACACAAGGCTTAAGCCAAATTATTTTACCTGACTCTCTCAACTAAGGAATATAGGCTCTCATATCTACTGCCTCCTCTAAAACCTACGTCTTCTTGGGAACCCATAGAGATTCTCACCTACTCCTATTAGACAGTTAAAATTATCCGCTACCTCCCCACACAACTTGAATGACCTCACAAGGACGTGGTTTTCCCTCCTTTGGACGACCAACACCTATTACCCCCACCAACAGTGATCTCTGGTAGATCTCGCTGACTCAATCCGGTTCCCCCGCCACATCAAAAGGAACTGCTGGACTTTCCTTTTAACTGGTATTATTCCCAGTTTTGCCCTGCTGGGTGTTCCAACACCCCTCACATCAATACCCCCTTTCTTTCCCATTACCTCTCTAACCTTGACCCCCGCCCATTCCCTTCCCGCCTCTCCCTAAGTGTTAGGCCCCACTCCACCCTCCCTTATCTCTGGCTTCCCTCCCAGCAAACTGTTCGGAGTGGTGCCACTCCAGCCAAACTTTCAAGATGGCTCATCTCAAACCGAAACCCCTTACTTCACCACTGAAAATTATATCCCTCAATACCAGGGGCTTGAACACCCCAGAAAAGAGATCACAACTCTTAGCTTACCTGTGAAGCTCAAAAGCAGATATAGTTTTCCTCCAGGAAACCCATTTTTGCTCCAAAAACACACCGAAACTCAATAATCACTCATTCCCCCATGGATTCCATGCAACTTCCACTATTACAAAATCTAAAGGAGTTTCAATCCTCCTTTCCAAAAATTCCCCCTTACACATCACTGACACTTACCTGGACGAACAAGGGAGATTTATTTTTCTCAAGGGACACATCAAAAACAGACCAATCACATTAGCTAACGTCTATTGCCCTAATACAGCTCAGGTTCCCTTTCTCCGAACAGTTACAAAACATTTGTCCTCTATCCAAGAAGGGCTACTGATCCTCAGAGGAGACCTCAATGTCCCTTAGATTACCGTACAGGGCACTTAGACAAATTAAGCGATGCCTCCAAGACCTTTCACTTCACGACTCCTGGAGAACTCTCCACCCAAATGAAAAGGACTTCACCTATTTTTCCATCCCACATAATAAATACTCGCGCCTTGATTACCTTTTCATCACCCAGGGAGACCTTCCCTTCTTGAAGGCGGCATCTATAGACCCAATGACGCTCTCTGATCATCACCCCATCTCCATGACCATCACTATCCCTGATGAAGGCAATCAGACATATATCTGGAAACTAGACCCCTCTATTTTGACAGATGAGATAAATGTACAAGAGATTCACAAATGCCTTTCTGACTACTTCTCTGAAAATGATACCCCAGACACCTCTAAGATGACGCAATGGGAGGCGCATAAATGTGTAGTACGTGGCAAATTGATCTCTATAACAGCATCGATTAGAAAGGCAAAGAAAGCAAAACTAGCAGATTTGCCAAACTTAAAAAACTAGAAGCACTACATAAACATAACTTAGCACAGAAAACACATTCTGAACTGGTTGAAATACGTACACTCATTCAAGATGCACTGAATCAGAACATTAAGAAAAACTACATTCTTTCCCAAAAACTCTTTTACGAGTACGGTAACAAGAGTGGTCACCTCCTCGCACGGGCACTAAGAAAGAAAAAATCCAATAATACAATCCATCAAATACATTCTCCCAAAGGAACAAATCTTGTAAACAATAATGCCATTGCAGCAGAGTTTGAGAAATATTACTCCTCTTTATATGACCTCCACAAGTCAGAACCTCCTACATCCTCTCCAACTGTAAGATCCAAGGCACTTAAATTGTTTCTAGAACAATTTTCCCCAGATAAAATCCCTGCTGATATAGCAAACTCTCTAGAATCCCAGATTATCGTATCTGAATGGGAGCAAGCGATTACACAACTAAAGCCCGGAAAAAGTCCGGGACCGGACGGTTTATCCGCGGCCTACTACAGGACGTTCTCGAAAATCCTCCAAACCCCCTTTAGAAAAGCCTTCAATTCTTTGTCTCCCACAGTCCCTCTTAATCAGGGGATGTTGGAGGCCCACATTGTAGTCATCCCCAAAAAGGGGAAAGATCCCACCCAAACAAGTAATTACAGACCAATATCACTTTTTAAATTTGGATATTAAGTTATTCTCCAAAATCCTAGCAAACAGGCTGTTACCTATTCTCCCCTCCTTAATTTCACAGGACCAAGTAGGGTTTGTCCCTGGACGAGAGGCCAGGGACAATACCATCAAAGCCATCAATCTACATTACCTGATCACCCAAACAAACCAGAAAGGCTTTTTTCTGTCCCTAGATGCGGAGAAGGCATTTGACAGAGTGTCGTGGGCATATATGGAGTCGGTCCTCAAGGCCATGGGCCTGGGCCCCTTCATGATCGGCCTGATCCTATCACTATACACCAACCCCTCAGCCAAGGTCAGGGTGAACGGCACTCTGTCAAATGCCTTTCCCATCCGTAATGAGACTAGACAGGGGTGCCCTTTGTCCCCCATCCTCTTTGTACTGACCCTCGAACCCTTCCTACGCAAATTGAGATCTAATGCAGAAATTCAAGGTATTCACTCGCGCACTAAGGAATACAAGTACGCTGCGTTTGCGGATGATATCTTGCTATTTCTTAAAAACCCATTGATAACTCTACCAAATGTCTTATCCGAATTTAAACCATTCCAATCTATTTCCAATTTGTCGAAATCTTATGCCCTGAACATCTCACTCCCACAAACCATAGTAGACCAATGCAAAGTCAACTTCCCTTCCCAGTGGAAACATGACTCGATTACTTATCTGGGTATCCAAATTCCCTCCAAATTGACGGATCTATACATGAAGAATCACATTCCCCTATTGAACAAATTAACCACTGATTTAAAAAATTGAAACAAACCTTTATTCTCCTGGTTTGGTAGAGCAGCCATTCTGAAAATGAATGTTCTACCAAGGATCTTATATATACTCCAAATTATCCCCATTCACATTCCACCCTCCTTTTTTAAGGTGTATAGACAACTATGCTCCAAATTCCTCTGGTGCGACCGCACACACAGAATCAGTTACACTCAACTTACTTGTCCAAAACACCTAGGAGGTATTAGTCTTCCAAATCTCCGTAACTACCAAACTGCTTCTCTCTTTACCAGGATAGTGGATTGGAATATCCATTCTCTCCATAAAGACTGGGTCACTCTAGAAGCCTCGTTTACACACCTATCCCTAAATACACTCCAGTGGATTCCACCGGGTCACGTTCCTCTGGAGATACGCCTTCACCCACTAATAGGCCCCACTATACAATGTTTCCACCAAACATGTAAGAAAAAGACCATCTCCTCCATCCCTGGCCCCATGACTCCAATAAAACTGAACCCTGACTTCCCTCCAGGCATGCATCCTCTATTTCTAACTGACCAATGGCCATCAGACCATGTGAGAGCCCACCAATTCTTTCACCAGGGTAAGTTACTCTCTGTGACACAGGTTGCCAACAACCTAAAGAAAGCACCCATCCCCCCCTGGACATATTTACTAATTGCCCACTACCTGAAGACCTTAAACAAAACTCCCCTCTGTTCAAAACAACTCTCCCCCTTTGAAACCCTTTGTACTAAAACAACTCCCCAAACTCATCTCATCTGTTACATAACCTCCTCTTTGCTGACCTCAAAGCCAATGACAATCTAGCATGCAAAAAATGGGAAAAAGACCTTTCCATCTCACTCACAGAAGAGAACTGGGAGAATATATTTGAGACCATACACAAAGGGTCGTTAAATGTAACCACCCAGGAAAATGGCTTTAAAATCCAATCCAGGTGGTACCGAACCCCTGCTCTCCTACATACCTTTAACTCCGAAATCCCGGAGACATGTTGGAGATGCCACAAAGAAAGAGGAACTCTTCTCCACATTTGGTGGTCATGCCCTCCCCTATTACACTACTGGTCTGAAGTACATCGTATCACAACCCAAATTACCTCCTACAATCTAGACCTGACCCCGTCACAATTCCTCCTCCATCACTCACCCAGATCGCACACCTCATATCACAAATCATTGTCAATGCATATGATCAACGCAGCTAAACAATGCATCCCGATTCACTGGCACTCAACGCAGACACCCACCCTCAAAGAATGGTTCACAAGGATTCATAAGGTAGCAGAAATCGAGAAATTAATCCACATTTCTCGAGACACACCGACAAAATTCAACTATAAATGGGCCTGCTGGTTACACTATAAGACGAAACAAGAATACTCTGACATTATGAACCCACCTACATAACTGGATCATCTAATTCTGATTGAACTCATTCTGTTTTCAGAACATCACTCCGTCCCCTTCTTACATCTGACGGATAGCAACTAAGGGAAGCCAGAGACACCCTTCCTTCCCTTCCTACCCCTCCCCTCACCCTCCCCTCCCTCTCACCCTTCCCCCTTACCCCACCACCCATTCCCCCTCCTTTCTCCCCTTCAATACGTTAGCGCTATACCTGCCTAACCGATTTTTATCCCCACTTCACAAGACTTATAGATGCCCGCCTTGAGATTCTATCACAAACAAAATACTAGCTCACTTTTTTGAAAAAAAAAAAAAACCTCAACTGGATCTTGATTTACACTTGCCCCTATTGCTCCCTATCCCACTTCTTAAACATCCAAAGCCCCTTACAAGATAAATTATTACCCCCACTGACTCATACAGCTACTGTACTGACTACAATTTAGTGTCACCAACATAAGCTCTTGTTGGATTCCACCTAATACCAAATGAACCTATAGACCGGGCCATATATCTCAATGTGTTCAACTTGACATTGAGGTGTTTGAATTTCTGTTGTACAACGGTATACCTGTACTATGCAATTCTTTGTTGTTATACCAATGTTATTGATATCTGTACCTGCATTTCCCTTTTTTTATCAATAAAAGAAAATTTTCTGGAAAAAAAAAAAGTGTCCGGTATTGAAGTGGTTAAAGTACATTTCATGACCATAATCTTTCCTAATGCAATTTTTTTAGCTTTCCCTACTGCAGCTTCTTATCACTGACACTATAGCTGCTTTGTGCTCCCCATTTAAAAAAGAGATGGCTGGCTTATACAAAAGTCCACTTCTAATGCCGTGTACACACGATCGGAATTTCCATCAGAAAAAACTTGGATGGTTTTTCCAACGGAATTCCACTCAAGCTTGCCTTGCATACACACGGTCACACAAAAGTTCTCTGAACTTTTGACCGTCAAGAATGCGGTGACGTACAACACTATGACGAGTTAAGAAAATAAAGTTCGATGCTTCCGAGCATGCGTCGAATTGTTTCCGAGCATGCGTCGAATTGTTTCCGAGCATGCGTCATTTTTTGCGCGTCCGAATTGCATACAGACGATCGCATTTTCGGATAGGAACTTTTCCCGACCGAAAAATAGAGAACATGCTCTCAATCTTTTGCGGGCTGGAATTCCGCCAAAAAAGACCGATGGAGCTTACATATGGTCACATTGTCCAACAAAAAGCTCTCATCGGAGTTTTGCTGGCGGCATTTCCGATCGTGTGTATGTGGCATTAGCCTGCTGGTCATAGTTCAAAGGCCCTACAATGCATTATTGTTTGAAAACAATTTCCCATTCAATTTTGCACAAAAGATTGCCTGCACCATGATTCTTGAACCTATAGTATTCCCCTTAAACCCATGTTAGTCATGACCCCCAACCCTTATCCCTAGTTTATAGTGCTGATATTATGTAAATTCTGTAGCTGGTGAGGAAATTGTATATCCTTCTAGCATTGCTGTCATAGATTTTCCCTTTTGTGCTGCATAATACATTTTATACAGAAAATTCTCAATTTTATGCAGGCATATTTTGTGCACATTAATTATTTAAGCACTCCTCCATCATTGGCACCTGCTCTACAATTTGTAACCTTAGAGAATAGTGAGTAATAACACTAAATGGCTCTACAATTTGTAACCTTAGAGAATAGTGAGTAATAACAGTAAATGTACCTCTACTTTGCAAAAACAGATGTTCACTCTTATATCCAGGTGGTGTTTTGGTTTTTCTGCAAGAAGATGCTTAAAAAGTTTACAGGAAAAAATAGAATCCCCTAGTAAATTCCCTAGTGTGTCTAAACATTATACTCATGGTTACCTGAACTGCTAAGACTTATTTAGTATGCAAAACATATAAGCAAAAATTGCAGTGTGTGAAATAAGTCTAATTGTGTTCCAGCAAAACTTTATCTGCATAGGGTAATAGTGTGGTTTTTTTTCTGAGCATCTTAAACACTGCGAGGGCACAAAGCATCCTGGTAAAATACAAAATTATCTTACAGATTTATCTGAAGAGTAAAATACATAAAAACATATGTATAAAGTATTCTTCAGTATTTCTAAATGAAAGTTTATAACTATATGTTATATATAATCAAGTTTTAGGTGTCATTGGTGCTTAAGTGATACTTAAGGTGTCTTCTGAGCATACTAGCAATATTATTATGTTCATCAAAAAATGCACAATTATATAACAGCTAGAACTTAATACCATGTTATGTAACTGTGAATATGGTTATCAAATCTAGTTTTAGTGAATACCAATGTTTACCAAAAATCCTGTCCTGCCACTGAATGATAAAATAGAAACATTTCAAACAGTGACAATGTTTTCAGAAATAACATATATGTGTTGTTATATGGCACAGGATGTGCAAATGCTAAGAAATACATCCGAATACCAGTCAAGTGACAGAACCTCAACAGTTAAAATATCTCCCATCTTATGGATTAAAATACACAGTTAAATAGTATAATATAAAAAGGGAAAATACAATCATATCATGGATTGAAGCATAGAAGAGAATTGTCAGGAAAGAGGCAAGTACCAGTCTCGCCAATATCGCTGCCTTCCTTCACACATGCGCAGTAAAGCGGCACTCCGGCGCCTCCCTGGGCACAATACAGTGAAATGGCTAATGCGCGTGAGCAATTTGGCTAAATGGCCAATGTTTGTGTGCAATTCAGCGAAACAGCTAGTGCGCGATTCAGCGTAACGACGAACGCGCGTACGCAATAGCGCGCACAACATGAGCCTCCCACTGGCCTATAAAAGCCACTCTGTGCCATGACCAGATTGCTGGTTTGTCTTTCAGCTCCCCATGTGTTTCCTGCTTTGTATCCTGATTCTTGATTACCTGTTGTGACCCGGATTGACCTTGACCTGCTCTGATCTCTACCTGCATCTGACCCTCGGCTTGCCTCTCGGACTTCTCCACTTGCTTACTGTGTTTGACCATCGGCCTGTCTACGGATATTGCTTGATTGACCCTCAGCCTGCTCCTGGACTTTGCTATTGTCTTCAGTGCTCGACCCCTGGCTTGCTCACAGACTTTGCTTCCAGTCACCCGTGTTTGACCCTCGGTCTGCCTACGGATTTTTGCTATCAATCTTCAGTACTAGTCATCAGCCTGCTGACAGACCTGCTAACAGTCCTTGCACTAGACTGTTTTTGCCTGTTTTTATCTAGAGACTCTTACTAGTCAACGGTGTTTGACCCCCGGCCTGTTGTTGGATCAGCTGTTCATCCTCCTTCCTGAGCTTCAGCATCTTCCAGTCCTGCACAGCTCTCTCCTTGCCGGTGACCTTCACGCAAGACCCGCCCAGCCTGCTGGTGACTCGTGCCTCTTTGTGCCCTTCACCCCCCGTACCATCTCTTAGTCGCAAGAGGTTACCGCTCTCAGCATCTCGGCCTCGGTGAGGACCCTTATCTGACAAGAATAGATGCAATTGGGTGAATGGAGGTATTTCCAGTTAAAACACTTTGTGACAACACTACCACAACCAATCAGATCTGAGGAGAACTTAAATCCAATAGGTACTGTACATCTCAGATCTATAAAATACTCATGGGGTTGGAGGGACCGTAAATACCCCCATTGTAAAATTGGGGTATTCCCAAATTGTAAAAGGAATTGGTGTCATGCTTCAAAGAGCAACATGTAAGTAAAGTATTGAGAGCTGTACATGGTTTTGTGATAGATATAAACACGATAGAAATAAATTATAAAAGTCTGGAAAGATGGTACATAATGCCTGATAAGACACAAAAATACCAGCTAGAAAAATTTTCCCTGTGTTGGAGAGGGTGTAATCAGAAAGGCACGTGTCCCACTTATGGTGGGAGTGCCAGAAGATATGGCAATATTGGCAGGAGGTACAGCAATACATAGGGGAGATTATGGGATCAGAGATTCCCGATGACCCATGGTTTTGCCTATTTCATAACATAAATATCACAAAAAGCAATATAAGAGCACAGTATTGCCACACTAATAAATACAGCAAAGGGAGTAATATAAAGAAAATGGTTAGATCAAGGAAAACCCACAATAAGAGAATGGTTTAAAAAAATCGAATACATATTAAAAAATGGAGTACATGAATAGCAGGGAAGAAGACCAGGCAGAAAGATTTGCCAGTATATGAGAAAGGTGGATGGAATTTAAGAAAACTAGGAACTACGTAGACATGTGAGCAGAGTAGGGGGGGGTGGAGGGAAAGAAGTGAGTGGCACAATTTGGATAGGGGAGAGGAGAGGGTAGGTGAGGGGAATGGGGAACATGAGAAGATTTTTTTTTATGTGATACTTTGTTCTTTATTCTTTATTGTTTCTATCACATGGAAAATCAAATAAAGTTTAAATTAAATAAAATATCCATCCCATCTTTATTGATATGGTCCAAAAAATAAGCTGTAAAGTGTTAAAGCACTAATACTTGCTGATTGCCAGAATTTAGAAATAAGGTAGCTTTTCAGACATATGTGTCTACTGTGATAATTAAGATTTGCTACGTATGAGTACTTCTAACTGTAGTGCTGCACCAAATGACAGCTAAAATGTTTCTGCCAACATTTAGTAAATATACTTGCTTAAAGGCATTGTTTTTCTTTACTATGCAAGTAAGGGCCGTCTATAAAAACGAGCTATTGACAGAAATTTTATAATGCCTTTGCTATAGGTGTAGACCGTTTACATACTCCTGGGACATTGCTAAGAAATGCCTAGCTGTTACTGTTCACCTTCACCATCACAGGAGCTTTCTCTGATTCAAACTTCCTCACATGCGCTTCCTCTCTCCTGATTCAGTAGCTCTGAGCTATCCTAATTTTTTTTTATTTTGCTTGGCATTTTTTTGTCGCAAAGATAAAATCAAAAGACCTAGGATAACAATGTAATGTGAGGGAGATTTTTATCCCTTGTAAAGAGAGCTTGCTTCAAACATACAATCTTGTACTTGAGGATTTTATTTTTAATTAAATGTTTTGCTTATATCTGGTGCTTAGAACTGAACATAAGTCACAGCAAAAGTGAAAATTTTTTTGATGAAGTCCGAACATCGATGTAACGCGTAGGGCAGAGCTTTTTTCCTTGAGGCATCAGGTCGGAGCAGAGGAGAAAAGTTCCCCCAGCCACAGCTTGATCCATCCCAGCTTTTGAACTGTCAGCCAGCAATAGCAGGGAGCAGCGAGCTGTGGGAATCAATCTTGCTCTGTTTACTGATAACCCTGTGCCAGACTAACATTGTGAGTGTGTTGTTTTTAACGGAGATAATAAAATCCTTGTATGAATTTTAAAACAGAGAGCACTATCATTTCCTTTTTCTTTTATATGGTTTATTTATAAGAGATATGAAGTAATCTTCATCAGAACAATTAGCAACCATAAATGGCTGATCCCGGCTTTTAAAGGGGGAAAAGGCGCATCTTTTTATATAAAGATCCATATTCAAATGTGAGCACACATCTTTTCTCTCTTTGGTGCCGGAGTTACTCTTTAATTCACATTGCGGATTTCATGAAAGGTAATGTTGAAGACTTTATGGTCACTGGCTTATGATATTTATTGACATATAAATGAAAGTTAAATGATTGTTTTTTTTATCATAGAAATTATTCACTGAGCACATTTTACTTTTGGGTGGGTGGAGAGCTATCACCTGCAATGTATCCAAGATTTGAGGATTGTTTTGGTCCACTTTACATTTTTTTATTGATTTTTAACATGGCATTGTTTTTGCACTAAAAGTGAAAATTACTTTTGTAAATCAGACCTCTGTTCTATTTTGTTTATGCAGTGCAAAATGTTTGTTTCAGGTTGTTGTTGTTCAGTCGTTTAGTCATGTCCGACTCTTCGTAACCTCATATACCATAGCGTGTCGGGCTTTTCAGTCCTCCATTGCCTTCCGGAGCTTGCTTAACTTCATGTTCATTGTTTCGATGACGCTATCTATCCATCTTGTTTTCTGTCATCCTATTCTCCTTTTTCCTTCCATGTTTCCCAGCATCAGGGTCTTTTCCAATGAGTCGTCTCTTTGCATTAGGTGGCCAAAGTATTCCAGGATCTGTCCTTTCAGTGAATATTCAGGGTTAATTTCCTTCAAGATTGACTGGTTTGATCTTGCTGTCCAAGGGAATTTCAAAAGTCTTCTCCAATACCATAGTACAAAAGCATCAATTTTGTTTCAGGTACTCAACCCTTTTTTAATAGATACATTTGTATATGGGGATAGCTGAAACTATGTATACATTTAAATTTATACATCACCTTTTTTGTAAATTGCATAGGTCTCAAAATCACAAATTTTCACTTTTTTCACTTCAGTTATTGGATTATAATTTATTAGCACCAGAATAATGGAAATGGAGCATATTTTAGTTGACAATGTGGCTTACTGTAAAAGGAAAACAGATACAGAGCGCAATATTGGAAATTGAAATGTTTTTAAAACTGGAACCTCATATGTGGAATTTATTTGGTTGTCTTACTAATGATAATTATTTCATTAGAATTGGCTGCCAAAATCAATCCAAATAAATTAATAACATGTACGACAAAAGTGGCCCTTTCAAAAAGAAGAGTTTGTGTCAAAGGTCCCCTCCACCGGTAATATTGATCATTTGGCGTGCAGTACTGAGGTCCACCAGCAGGTGTCTCCTGGCAGTTTGGAGCTGTCAGAAGAGCTTTTTCCTGCTGGTATTTTGTCACCTTTGGTCCGCAGTACTGGCGTCCACCACCAGAGGGATCCTGGCAGTATGGAGCAGGTATTACCCTTTGCAGACAGGCATCACCTGACTTTAATTAGCAGCTGCAGTATAAATACCTGGCAAGTGCACACACATCTTGCCTTGGTATTGTCCTTGAGCCCTGACCTGCAGCCTGCATCCTGTTACCCTGATCCTGAAAACCTGATTCCTGTACCTGAAACCTGATTTCTGGAACCTGTTTATCCTGTTTCCTGAACCCTGGACCCTGAGCCTTGTATCTGACCCTGTGATCCATCCATCCTCTCATTGTCCTGTTTATTTCCCTTCCCCAGCTGCTGACCTCCCGTTGACGACCCTGGCCTGGCTCTGCTTATGATCTCGGTACTCCCCTTTACTTGTATATATTTATCTGTTACTATTACTATTTGTGGTTTTCTGTCTGTTATTGGCTGTGCACTGAGTGATATAGGAGGTGGTTGTATTTATATTTATTAATTTATCTTTAATCACATCTTTTCACCTTATCTGTGTTTGTTCCTCTGTTGCTGTCCACACAGCTCTGGTCACACCTGTTACATGACAGTTTGATTTCAGTGAGCTGACATTATATTGTCAAATTTGTTCTTAGAGGAGCATATTAATTCAAATTGTATAGTTGTGCAGATTTATAAGCATGCCAATAAATCAGAGTAAAGTGCGAACCAGTAAACTATAAAGAACAATCCGAACCCTTTTCAGTGATCTGCCTTCAGTAAATTTAAAGATAACCTTTACCCTCTCTTCACACCTCTTCTTTCATATTAAGAAATGTATTTAGTTTTGTTTTTGCTAATATTTTTTTTTGGGGAACCCTCCTTGCACTCCTGGGATTTCTACCTAGATGAGAAAGATGCACCCAGTTGCTTGCAGCCTCTTGGATTATGACATCAGGTATGCACCATGATGCATCATGAAGGGGCTGCCTGTGTCTTTCTGGTTCTTGCAGTTGGCAAAGCAATGGCTTGCCATAGTACATCATTATCAGACTTTAAAAACCCAGAACAGACAACCAGCTTCTGATGTCAGAGAAGAATATGGCAGTATGGTTCTGGGTGTGAAGCAGTGGAGCGGCAGATAACTTCTGAGCACAGCTAGATTTGCTGAGTGTTGGTTTTTTGTGGATAACCCAGCCAAAAAGATAAGAGAGGGTAAAAATACATGGAGGTTAAGTGCTTATGGGGGACTATATCAAATGCCTTTGCAAAATCCAGGTACACTAAATCCACAGGCTTTTCCCTGTCTAGATGGCAACTCACTTCCTCGTAGAATGGAATGGAATGGAACAGATTGGTCTGGCAAGAACAACCTTTCATAAACCTATGCTGATTACTACTAATTAAACTTTTTTCCTTAGTAAATTTTTGGATATAGTCCCTTATCATCCCCCTTCAATCATTTCCCTCCTCCTAGAGTCTCCTCGGCTAATCCTCACTCGGCCGATCTAGCCTCATATATGGGGGTGAAGTAAATAGATAAGCCTCCAATAGTTTATTAATGTTCCAAACCAATTTAATCACTTCACTACCCGCCCATAGTCATATGACATCCTCAGATGGGATCTCCCATCCTGGGTGGGTGTCATATGACATCCTCGGCTTTCTGGCGGTATAAGGGGAGCGGCGCGTAACCGAGGAGCCGATGCGCGTGCCCGCCGGCCGCAATGCTTGCCGGTCACCCATGTTCACTCGTGACAGAGCAGGAACGTGGAGCTGTGTGTATAAACACACAGCTCCACGTCCTGTCAGGGGAGAGGAGACAGATCGTGTGTTCCTAGTATATAGGAACACCAATCGGTCTCTTCCCCTAGTCAGTCCCATCCCCCAGAGTTAGAATCACTCCCTAGGTAACACATTTAACCCCTTGATCACCTTCTAGTGTTAACTCCTTCCCAGCCAGTGACATTTACATAGTAATCAGTGCATTTTTATAGGTCCCAAAATAGTGTCCGATCTGTCCGCCGCAATGTCACAGTCATGATAAAAACCTCAGATCATCGCCATTACTAGTAAAAAAAAAATAAATAATAAAAATGTCATAAATCAATAACCTATTTTGTAGGCTTTATAACGTTTACGCAAACCAATCAATATATGTTTATTGCAATTTTTTTTACCAAAAATATGTAGAAGAATACATATCGGCCTAAACTGAGGTGGGATATTTATTATAGCAAAAAGTAAAAAACATTGTGTTTTTTTTTCAAAATTGTTGCTCTTTTTTTGTTTAGAGCGCAAAAAATAAAAACTGCAGAGGTGATCAAATACCACCAAAAGAAAGCTCTATTTGTGGGGAAAAATGATAAATTAATTTTATTTGGGTACAGTGTTGCATGACTGCGCAATTGTCATTCAAAATGTTACAGTGCTGAAAGCTGAAAATTGGCCTGGGCAGGAAGGGGGTGAAAATGCCCGGTATTGAAGTGGTTGATAAAAGTATTAAAATCTGCTTACATCTAAGCAAAATAAAAAACACTCAAACGATAAAACATCAGTGTTTCTGCCTCTCTCATCACTTCCGGTCCACTGCGTTCTACGGCCACGCCCTACGCGTTACGTCACATGACTTCTTCAGGGGAACCAAATTGGCTCTTATCTCAGTCTATTTATGCGCTGGGGACAGGAAGTGTCTCAGATGCCATTTTGTTGAAGCTCATGTTCTCTCAATGATGGTCCATATGGCTCTAATGTGTATGTAATTATTAATGATATTAAGAGAGTTTTCATCATATGTATTCATTTAGATTCCTTCTGACTGAAAATTCACACCAGAAGGTTTGAACGTTGAGTTTGACTTTAACTGCTTTATTAGCAATTATTAATATAATTAATAATTACGTACACATTAGAGCCATATGAACCATCATTGAGAGAAATGATTTTATTATGACTGTATTACTCATTCAAGATTTGATTAATATCCTGATATATTTTGATGTATTGCAACATGTAAGCCTCACATCTCATTTCCAGTGTGCTCGGCAGACCAATAATTGCCATATTCAACTATTTTTAAGATAGACTCCAATCAGCATGGATTCACATTAATTTCACTATGTGAATTGGCTCTTGCAATTTTTAGGATATAAGTTCATTGTTTACATTCCTCATACATATGTCAACTCATTTATGCTAGCTATTTGCCACTTAGTTATATATTGACATATTTGATTACTTAATATATTGATGTCAACCATCATAAGTTTATAGGGTAAAGGCCGCTATGGTATGATCTTTAGCAAAACGGCCATTCATTCATTTACCTGGAAACAATTTTACTAGTCACAAGGAAAATGGCAGCTGTATATTTGTTTTGAACTTCAACAAAATGGCCAATATCTGTTTTTAATCTTCCAACATTTAAAACCATTATACTAACCATAGGGAAAATGGCCGCCGTATCATTATTTTCATGAGCTCCAACAAAATGGTGTCTGAGACACTTCCTGTCCCAGCGTATAAATTGATTGCGTTAACAGCCAATCCAGTACCCCTGAAGAAGTCATGTGACGTAATGCGTAGGGCATGGCCGTAGGTCGCCAAGAGGCGGAAATGCCAATATTTTATCATTTGATTGCTTTTTATTGTGCTTAGATGTAAGCAGATTTTAATACTTTTATCTAATTGGTTGGGAACGTTAATGCACTATTGGAGGCTTGTCTGTTTACTTCACCCCCATATATGAGCCTAGATCTACAAAGTGAGGATTTGTGGAGGAGACTCTAGGAGGAGGGAGCAGCTTGCTCCTATTAACATTCAAGGCTTATATTCTGTGGATATGAGGTGAGAGTTCTTCGAGCACTGAGGTGTTGGTAGCGACGTATAGACTCTCTGTGAATTACACTAAGGATTGGTCATTTGATTGGAACTGTATATTGAAGGATTGCACATTGATCACATTGGAAACATTTATATTTCAGTCCCCATTGGACTTTATTACTTTTATCATCCATTTGTCAATTAGATTGGAAACTGAATATTTTGTAATTATTGTTTTTCAGTCACTATTGGATTTCACTATTGTAATACTTATTTTGAACTAACACCACATTGTTTATTCATGTATAGAGGATGGAATAGCACAAAATCACCCATTTATTCATTTATACCCCCACCATTCATTTCCCACTTCTTCTCTTTAAAGTTCTACCCATACTGATTACAGCCCCCCTTGTCCCATTCACAATGTCGCTCCTCTCTACCACCCTTGCATCATTTTTTACATATAGATACACCCCTCCCCCTTTTCTACCTTCCCTGTCCTTCCAATACAAGGAATACCCCTGCATATTTGCCAGCCAGTCGTGTGAGCTGTCAAACCAAGTTTTAGTTATTCCCACAAAGTCTAAGTCCTCCTCATGTAAAAGCAGCTCCAGTTCCTCCATTTTGTTAGCTAGGCTCCTAGCATTTGTGTATGCACCTTTCAGCATTGTATGGGTGCATATTAACTTCCCCTTAGTTTTACTCTGGTTTTGTTTTTGAATTGTCCTTGCATTCCCCCCAGGATTAGAAGTTACAGCTGTATTATCACTATGCTCACTGCTGGCTATTGCTTCCTCTGACACCCCCCCCCCCAATGCCTAGTTTAAAAGCCCCTCCAACATTGTGGCCATCCTTCCCAAAAGGGCTGTACTATTCTCATTAAGGTGCAGCCTGTCCTTACTAAAGAGATGGTAACCGACTGAGAAGTCAGCCCAGTTCTTCAGGTACCCAAACCCCTCTTAGCCACTTGTTCAGTTCCCTAAGCTCCTGTTGCCTCTCTGGTGTGGCTCACGGTACAGGTAGTAGGTCCTTTTCCTCAATCTATTCCCTAAGTCCCTGAAATCATTTTTTAGGACTCTCCATGTTACACCCACTTTGTCATTGGTGCCAACATGTACCATGATCACTGGGTCCTCCCCAGCCCCGCCCAATAATCTGTCCACTTGATCTGCGATGTGCCAAACCCCAGCGCCCGGTAAACAACATACTGTTTGGCGACCACAGTCTGACAGATTTCCCTCTCTGTCCCCCTAATAATTGAGTCTCCCACTACCAGCACTTGTCTAGCCTTTCCTGTATCTCTGCCCCCCTCCTTACTGGAACTGTCACTCCCCTGGCAACTAGGGAAGGTCGCCTGCTCCACCACTGCCACCCCAGAGCTTATATCCCCAGCATCATGCAACCTGGCATATTTGTTGGGATGTACCAGCTCAGGACTGGCCTCCCTAGCGCTCTTCCCCCTACCCCTCCTTCTAGTTGTCACCCAGCTACCTACCTGGCTACTGTGCCTCCATGTCTCCAACCTCCTCTTCACTGGCCCCTGCCAGCACCTGCTGGGTAATGTCCAAGCTCCTTTCCAGGTTGCAGATGCTTCCCAGAGTTGCCACCTGATTCTCCAGGATCAGGATCTGGGCTGTCAGAGAAACAACTCGCTCACATCGTGCACAGCAGTGTCCACCCTCAATTGGCTCAACAAGGAACGCATACATGGAGCAGGATGTGCACGGAGTGGCATCACCAATCCTCTTGGACATTTTATCCTTATTCTAGTGGGGATAATAAGACTTACTATTGGTATCCTACACTTGATAGTTCACAAGCTAACGCCCTACACCAGTGGTTCTCAACTCCAGTCCTCGGGACCCACCAACAGGCCAGATTTTAAGTATTACCTTGGGGAATTGCAGACTAGAATACTGCAATCACTGAGCAGCAAGTGATATCACCTGTGATGTATTTCAGCTATCTTGCAAACCTGGCCTGTTGGTGGGTCCTGAGGACTGGAGTTGAGAACCACTGCCCTACACCCTGTGATACCTTCACTGCGCTTCTGAATAAGTGAAAAAAGTATAATTTAAATAAACTATAGCTGCCACTTAATATGTAACAAATACGTGACTGAATTTAAACCTCTAGAGATAAGTGGAGTAAATAGTAGCGCTAAAATAAATAAAAAATGAAAAAATTAAAATGAAAAATAAAAATGTGCTAATGAAGGCAATGATCAATCTAAATGAACAGTAAAGGTATATATGTGTGAATATTGACAATAATACCCTCATTGAAAATCAGTCACAATATGAATGTATTCTGATAAAAAAGTTATTGGTGAACACTGTGAGCAAACACATCCTATCACATAATGTTCAAAGCAACACACCCTGTGGCAGATGTGAAAATAATAAGTTCATATCATGTGAATATATTCTAACAAAAAAAGTTATTGGTGAACACTGTGAGCAAACACATCATATCACATAATAATCAAAATAACACACCCTGTGACAGATGTGAAAATAATGAATAAAGTGTTGACATAAAGTTCATAAATATTCTGATGAATGGCCTGAAACAATCTATAAATGAAAACTCGTGGTTGTTCTTTGTGATCTTCCACCACACCTCAGTGTTTGTGCTTCCACTCCCACTTAAAGATTTGCACTCACCAGCTATGCAAGACGTTGTGACGTGACACGCTGGATCGAATGGTGGAGGCTTGAGACTAGGAGTGGGTGAGACGGCACAGCTGACACATTATCCTGGGTCCGCTGTGACCACTATAGATTGCTTTACCAGTGCATGGAGTTTGTTATGATTTCCTTTGGAGTGTTTTTTTGGCCTGCTTTGGTTTTTACACATGTCAGTGCAATGGTGTGCGATGGTTTGAATTTTTAATAAATTTGCTGTATTTTATCACACTATTTGGAGCATTTTTTCATTTTCATGTGGAGCAATCACTTCTTGAGGAAAAAGATTTGTTGCATTTACGCTCGCTATTTGGAGATCACGTTTGGAATCTGAAGATCACATTTTAACCCCCAATAAGTGTGGGTTGAGGCGAGTTATGCCAAAAACAAGAGTGGGAGGCAATTGTAGCTGGTGAGGGCAAGTTAGGGATGAGCTTCGTGTTCGAGTCGAAACCATGTTCGACTCGAACATCGTCTGTTCGCTGAATTGCGAACAATATGGGCCGTTCGCGCCAAATTCGTGTGGCGCATCATGGCCCATAATTCACTGCGGCATCGCAGTGCATTGCTGGCTGATGATTGGCCAAGCATGCACTATGACCCGCATGCTTGGCCAATCACAGTGCCGTCTGAACAGTGAGCCATAATTGGTCAAAGCCAAGGAGGCTTTGGCCAATAATGGCTCAGGGGATTTAGTACACGCCCCACACTATATAAGGCCGCCTGCCCTGTGTAGTGTGTGTGTTTCGGCGTTGAGAGAGAGATAGACAGAGAGACAGTGTCATTTGATTTAAGTTAGATAGATTAGGCAGGACAGTCAGTGAGTTAGCTGCACTTACAGTGTATTGTGTATATATATGCATCCCAGGTGTTGTGTGTGTGTGTGTGTATATATATACACTGTATTCAGTTTAGCTAGATCCATTCCTGTTATCTTGCTACTGACAGGCAGGCTTGTGTTGTTACAGTATTTACAGCTACCTGAAGAAAATTGCTGGTGTTCTTTTGATCCTATTAGTACCACAGTCAGGCAGCTAGACTATTTACAGTTAGTGTAGTGCATCCTCCTCACAGTGTTCAGTTAAAGCTACAAGTTAGTTTAGTGCGTCCTCTGAACAGTGTTCAGCTAAAGCTACAAGTTAGTGTAGTGCGTCCTCTGAACATTGTTCAGCTAAAGCTACAAGTTAGTGTAGTGCGCAGTGTTCAGCTAAAGCTACAAGTTAGTGTAGTGCGTCCTCTGAACAGTGTTCAGCTAAAGCTACAAGTTGGTGTAGTGCGTCCTCCTCACAGTGGTCAGCTAAAACTACAAGTTAGTGTAGTGCGACCTCTGAACAGTGTTCAGCTAAAGCTTCCTGTAGAAGGTTGGTGGTGTTTTCCTGATCCTATCACTACCGCAGGCAGCGAAATAAGCTACAAGTTAGTTTTTTGTGAGCTCTGCACGGTGTGCAGCTAAAGCTACAAGTTAGTTTAGTGTGACCTCTGCACAGTGTTCAGCTAAAGCTACAAGTTAGTGTAGTGCGTTCTCAGTGTTCATCTCTATCCCAGCTTAGTGCAGCTACAGGCCATTAGTATGTCTGGAAGGCCAACAAGGAGAGGCAGACAGTCACAAGCCAATAAAAGAGGACAAGCAGGCTCTGTGTCTAGAGGCAACAGTGCTGGTCGTGGACACAGTGCATCCTCATCAGCACGTGGCCGTGGGACACGCTTGGCCTTTTTTTCGGCAGCTTGCCGTGATGAGCCGCAACATGCGGAAGACTTAGTCGAGTGGATGACCAAGCCATCCTCATCCTCCTTATCCTCTCTCACTAATGCTCAGGGTACTTTG
Organism: Aquarana catesbeiana; assembly: GCF_042186555.1. Taxonomy (NCBI): domain Eukaryota; kingdom Metazoa; phylum Chordata; class Amphibia; order Anura; family Ranidae; genus Aquarana; species Aquarana catesbeiana. The sequence goes on from NC_133328.1 coordinate 469,017,057, forward strand.
TCTGGCAAAGCAGCTGCCAACGCGGCCTCTTCCCTCGGCTCAATGGCATCAGTAACTCCTTCGCTAGCCCCACCATGTCCTCCTGAGGAGTCCCTCAAACTGTTTGACCACAGTATTGGGTACATGCTCCAGGAGGATGCCCAGCGTTTAGAAGGCTCTGATGATGATACTAAGCTAGATGAAGGCAGTAACGTGAGCATGGACAGAGGGGGTGCCCAAGAAGGACAACAATCTGGCAGTCATGCTCCCCCTGCTGCAGCATTCTGCCAGGTTTGCTCCAGTGATGAGGAGGGAGGGGATGATGAGGTCACTGACTCAACGTGGGTACCTGATAGGAGAGAGGAGGAGGAGGAGGAGGCACATCACCAACGAGGCAGGATGCCCTCCAGGGGCCAGCCTAAGGGCAGCACACTGACTGCATCACACCGCAAAGCTCCGCATGTGCAGGGCGCTGCTGTCTCTGCACATTATTCCAAAAGTTCTTTGGTGTGGGCCTTTTTTGAGATGAGTGCATCAGATCGCACCGCTGCTATTTGCAACATATGTCCAAAACATCTCCCGCTTGGGCACCACATGCTTGACCAGACATATGTTGACCTGCCATGCAGTTCGTTCTCAAGCGTATCTAAAAGACCCACACCAAAGTACAAAGAGGACCTCTCCTTGCTCCTCATCAGCTGAGATCTCCAACCCCACTATACCTTCAGTCCTCTCTCTGAGACCTGCACTGAGAGGAATGAAGGTGTAGAATTAGGTGTGTCACAGCCAAGTACTTGTGGGCAATCTGCTTTCGGTACACCAACGTCAGATTGTACCAGGCATATTTCCCTGCCCCAGCTGCTGCACCGCCGAAAGAAGTTCGCTCCCAGCCATCCACATGCCCAGCGGTTGAATGCTAGCTTGGCAAAATTGCTAGCACTTCAACTGCTACCTTTTCAGTTGGTAGACTCTGCCCCCTTCCATGAGTTTGTGGAATGTGCGGTTCCTCAGTGGCAGGTACCCAAACGCCACTTTTTCTCACGGAAGGCGATTCCGGCTCTCTACCGGCATGTGGGAGGCAATGTCTTGGCCTCGCTGGACAGGGCGGTCAGCGGTAAGGTGCATACTACCGCTGACTCATGGTCCAGCAGGTATGGACAGGGACGTTACCTAAGTTTCACGGAGCATTGGGTCACTCTGTTGGCAGCTGGGAAGGATGCAGGACAAGGTGCAGTAGTGTTGGAGGTTGTTCCACCACCACGCCTCCAAAATGCCACTACTAATGATTGTGACATACCTCTCTCCTCCACCCCCTCCTCTTCTTCCTTCATGGCCTCTTCCTGTGCTTTGTCCTCGGAACCAGCGGTGCTCCATAGGCATTCAAGGGGCTACGCAAGTACGCAGGCCAAAAGATGCCATGCGATGCTTGAGCTGGTGTGCTTGGGGGACAGGAGCCACACTGGGGCAGAGGTTCTGTCAGCTCTGCAGGGGCAGGTTCAGAGGTGGTTGACGCCACACCAACTTAAGGCAGGAATGGTGGTTTGCGACAATGGCACCAACCTCCTCTCTGCCCTCCAACAAGGACAACTGACCCATGTGCCCTGTTTGGCTCACGTCGTTAACTTGGTGGTACAGTGGTTCTTTGGCAGGTACCTGGGCTTACAGGATGTCCTGAGGCAGGCCAGGAAAGTCTGTGTGCATTTTCGCCGGTCATATAATGCCAGTGCTCGGCTGGCAGACCTCCAAAAGGAGTTTAACCTGCCCAAGAACTGCATAATCTGTGACATGCCCACCAGGTGGAACTCAACGTTGGCCATGCTGCAGTGGCTGCACACACAGCAGAGGGCCATCAATGAGTACCTATGCGACTATGGCACCAGGACAGGGTCAGGGGAGCTTGTTTTTTTTTCCTACGCCATTGGGCCATGATCAGGGATGCATGCACTGTCCTGTCACCATTTGAGGAGGCCATGAGGATGGTGAGCAGTGACAGTGCATGCATCAGTGACACTGTCCCCCTGTTGGAGCACACACTGCGTGGAATAATGGACAGGGCACTTGAGGCAGAACAGAGGCAGGAAGAGGAGGACTTCCTTAGCTCTCAAAGCCCCCTTTATCCAGACAGTGTTCCTGCGTGCCCGCCGATCACACAGGACGAGGAGAATTGTGTCAGTATGGAGGTGAAGCCTGGCACTCAGCATCAGCAGCAGTCTTTAAGGGATCAGTCCCATGAAACACATGGACTTGTATGTGGCTGGGAGGAGGTGGCTGCGGACCATGTCGTCCTTAGTGACCCAGAGGACTCCAGACCGAATGCCTCAGCAAACCTTCGCTGCATAGCCTCCCTGATTCTGCAAAGCCAGCATAAGGATCCTCGTATTCGTGGTATCAAGGAGGGGGATCGTTACTGGCTGGCAACCCTCCTTGATCCACGTTATAAGGTTAAGGTTGCGGACCTTATCTTGCCATTGCAGAGGGAGCAGATGATGAAACATCTTCGGGAGGCCTTGCAGAAAGGTCTGTGCAATGCGTTCCCAGAGACTGGGAGGTTACAAACTCCTGTTTCTGGACAACGTATTACTGAGGCTTTGGTCAGTCAAAGAAGGAGCGATGGAGAATGTGGCCGTCTGACCGATGCGTTCAGACAATTTTTTAGTCCGCAGCCCCAAGGTATGATCGGTTCCAGCAACCATCGCCAGCGTCTGTTTTACATGGTGCAGGAATACCTAGGGGCAAGATCTGACTTGGACTCCTTTCCCACCGAAAATCCTCTGGGTTACTGGGTCTTGAGGATGGATCACTGGCCAGAGCTTGCACAGTATGCAATTAAGCTACTGGCCTGTCCTGCATCCAGCGTTCTTTCGGAACGCACATTCAGTGCTGCTAGAGGCTTTGTAACCGATCACAGGGTGCGTCTGTCCACCGACTTGGTCGATCGACTGACCTTCATAAAAATGAATCAGTCTTGGATCACCACCAGCTACCAAGCACCTGATGCTGATGTAACCGAATAATTTTTTTTGAAATGTCAGATCCCTTCAAAGACTGCCTATGCTGATGCTGAGTGACTATCCTGTTATACTGAGTAATTATCCTCTTCCTCCTCAATGATTATGCTGATAGCTTGTAAGAACATTTTTGGTTCTGGGTGCCTCCACCAGTGCCTAAGGCCCAATTTTTCAGCCCCTGTTTAACAGGGGCATGTAATTACAATTTTTGATGCAATTCTTTGCAGCAGGGCTAGTTCCTGCATTCCAACTAGAGTATCTGTGAGGGGTTTCAGTGCTGTGGCACCAACACCACCACCACCACCAAAGGCCCAATTTTTCAGCCCCTGTTCAACAGGGGCATGTAATTACAATTCTTGATCAAATATTTCACAGCAGGGCCCATTTCTGTGCCCACCAAGATTAACTGTGAGGACTTACAGTGTTGTGCCACCAGCACCACCACCACCAAAGGCCAAATTTTTCTGGCCCTGTTCAACAGGGGCATGTAATTACAATTCTTGATCCAATATTTCACAGCAGGGCCCTGTGAGGGCTTACAGTGTTGAGGCCACAACAACACCTAAGGCCCAAATTTCTGCTGAGTATATAGGGCAGGCCCCTACTTTCAAACATCCAACTTACAAACGACTCCTACTGGCAAACGAAAGGAGACAACAGGAAGTGAGATGAAATCTACCCCATAGGAAGGGAAATTCTCTCCTGTAAGAGTTAATATGGGAAAAACTTTTCTCCTTTCCACTGATGCTTTATCACCAATCCTTGTTTCACTAAAAACCCCAAATTTTCAAAAAACATTTGTCATTGGGACAAAAAGTTAGGTGAAATCTTCTGAAGAGGAGCACAGACAGCAAAACAAATGTCACAGGGGTGATAACCAAAAAGCTTAAAAACAGATTTGGCTGGAGCTACACTTTAAAAATGTACCAGTTTAAAATTACAAACAAATTCTACTTAACAACAAACCTACAGTCCCTGTCTTGTTTGCACCACCTGTATACTGCTATTCAGAGTATATGGGGCCTGGGGGCCCCACGCCTTTCCTTTTTTTTAATTTGGGTGCAGGGTTCCCCTTAATATCCATACAGGACCCAGAGGGCCTGGTAATGGACTGGAGGGTACCCATGCCATTTGTCTCACTGATTTTTATCCATATTGCCAGGACCCGACATTACATTAAAGCCTCAAGCAGTTTTAAATGACTTTTTTTCCTTTAAAAATGTCATTTTGTGCAGGGACTGTTCTAAGCACGGGAAACACGCGCCACTTTACAGGCATACTATAGACACCCCCCAGGTATGATATTTAAAGGAATAATTCACTTTTTTTTTTTTTACTTTAAGGATCATTAAAATCACTGCTCCCGAAAAAACGGCCGTTTTAAAAAAAATTTTTTTGCATTGATACATGTCTTCTGGGGCAGGACCCGGGTCTCCAAACCCTTTTTAGGACAATACCATGAAAATTAGCCTTTAAAATGAGCACTTTTGATTTTGAACGTTCGAGTCCGATAGACTTCAATAGGGTTCTAACGTTCGTGCGAATTTTCGGTCCGTTCGCAGGTTCTGGTGCGAACCGAAGCGGGGGGTGTTCGGCTCATCCCTAGCAAATCTTTAAGTGGTAGTGGAAGCACAAACACTAAGTGGAAGCACAAACACTAAGGTGTGGGGAAGATCACAAAGAACAACCAAGAGTTTTCATTTATAGATTTTTTCAGACCATTCATCGGAATATTTATGAACTTTATGTCAACACTTTATTCATTATTTTCACATCTGTCACAGGGTGTGTTATTTTGATTATTATGTGATATGATGTGTTTGCTCATAGTGTTCACCAATAACTTTTTTGTTAGAATATATTCACATGATATGAACTTTATGTTACGACTTCATTTATCATTTCCACATCTGCCACAGGCTGTGTTGCTTTGAACATTATGTGATAGGATGTGTTTTCTCAGTGTTCACCAATAACTTTTTTTGTTAGAATATATTCACATGATATGAACTTTATGTTAAGATTCCATTTATTATTTTCACATCTGCCACAGGGTGTGTTGCTTTGAACATTATGTGATACGATGTGTTTGCTCACAGTGTTCACCAATAACTTTTTTGTCAGATCACATTCATATTGTGACTGATTTTCAGTGAGGGTATTATTGTCAATATTCACACATATATACCTTTACTGTTCATTTAGATTGATCATTGCTTTCATTAGCACATTTTTATTTTTATTTTTCATTTTTATTTTTTCATTTGGTATCCTACACTACCAGGTACAAAGTTCCTCCCGGATGTTAAGTTCCTCAGGAACAGGAAAAAAGGAAAAAAGACATCTAGAAATGCATCAAAAATGCTCTAAAAAGTACATGCAAAAAAAGCATCTGGAATGGATCTGGAGGTGTTTTTGAGGTGTGAACAGGCACTAATTGTAGTGTAGAGCACCCAGTTGGCAAGTCATTGTCAACTGTGAGCAGTGCCCCTCAGCTCAGGCATAGCAGAGGCTTTTCCCTGCCACATAGTCCCTAGTCCTAGTCCCTAGTAGAGAAAGAAAAGGACAGGCAGGGGGAATGAAGCCCAGAATGGTCTGACAGAGTGATTGGATGCAGCCCGGAAAGAAAGGGACACCAGCAGAGCTGTCCCCAGACACAGCAGACAACAACGAGTGGGCTCCTTCCTAATCACAGCTAATCTCTGGATCCCCTGTCTACAGCTCACCTCTGCTTTCTCATCCACAACTCACCTCTTTGTCTCTGTCCACAGCTTACTTCTGCTTCCCCTTCCACAGCTCACCTCTATGATCCTTTTCACAGCTCGCATCTGCGTGTCCAGCTTACTTTTGTGTCCCCTTTCACAGCGTATCTCTCCGTCCCCGTGAACAGCCTGCCTCTGCGTCCCAGTGCACAGCTCACCTCCGCACCTCAAGTCCACAGATCGCCTCTGCATCCCCATCTTGCCTCTGCACCCCAGTCCACAGCTTGCTTATGCATCCCAGACCGCAGCTCGCCTCTGCGTCCCAGTCCGCAGCTCACCTCTGCGTCCCGGTCCGCAGCTCGTCTCTGGTTCCCCCTCCTTGTCCCAGTCCACAGCTCACCTCTGCGTCCCAGTCCACAGATCGCCTCTGCATCCAAGTCCACAGCTCACATCTGCATCCACAGATCGGCTCTGCGTCCCAGTCCACAGATCACCTCTGCGTCCCTGTCCATAGATCGCCTCTGCGTCCCTGTCCACAGATCGCCTCTGCGTCCCAGTCCACAGCTCGCCTCTGCATCTTAGTCCACAGCTCACCTCCACGTCCCAGGCCACAGCTCACCTCTGTGTCCCAGTCCACAGATCGCTTCTGTGTCCCAGACCACAGCTTGCTTTTGTGTCCAAGTCCACAGCTTACTTCTACTTCCCCTTCCACAGCTCACCTCTATGACCCCGTCCACAGCTCGCATCTGTGTCCCTGTCCACAGCTTCCTTTAGCGTCCCCTTTGACAGCTCATCTCTCTGTCCCCGTGAACAGCCTGCCTCTGCGTCCCATCCACAACTCACCTCTGCTTTCCCATCCACAGCTCACCTCTGCACCTCAAATCCACAAATTGCCTCTGCTTCCCTGTCCACAGCCCACTTATCAATCCCAGTCCAAAGCTTGCTTCTGCGTCCCAGTCTGTAGCTCGCCTCTGCGTCCCAGTCCACAGCTCGCCTCTGGGTCCCCCTATGCGTCCCAGTCCACAGCTCCTCTCTGTGTCCCAGTCCACAGATCTCCTCTGTGTCCCAGTCCACACCTCTGCATCCACGAATCGCCGCTGTGTCCCAGTCCGCAGCTCACCTCTGGGTCTCAGTCCACAGATTGCCTCTGGGTCTCAGTCCACAGATTGCCTCTAGGTTTCAGTCCACAGATCACTTCTGCGTTCCAGTCCACAGCTCACCTCTGTGTCCCAGTCCACAGATCGCCTCTACATCCCAGTCCACAGATCGCCTCTGCGTCCTGGTCCACAGATCTCCTCTGCATCCCGGTCCACAGCTTGTCTCTGCGTCCCAGTCCACAGATTATCTCTGTGTCCCATTCCACAGATCACCTCTGCATCCCCAGTTAGCCTCTGCGTCCCAGTCCACAGATTGCCTCTGCCCCCCAGTCCACAGCTTGTCTCTGTGTCCCAGTACACAGATCGCCTCTGTGTCCCAGTCCACAGCTCGCCTCTGCGTCTCAGTCCACAGATCGCCCCTGCATCCCAGTCCACAGTTCACCTCTGCTTTCCCATTCACAGCTCACCTCTGCACCTCAAGTTTACAGATCGCCTCTGAGTCCCCATCTTGACTCTGCATCCCAGTCCACAGATCACCTCTGCGTCCCAGTCCATAGCTCGCTTCCGTGTCCCAGTTCTCAGCTTGCCTCTGCATCCCAGTCTGCAGTTCACCTCTGCATCCCCATCTTGCCTCTGCATCCCAGTCCACAGCTTGTCTCTGTGTCCCAGTCCACAGATCGCCTCTGCTTCCTAGTCCACAGATCGCCTCTGCGTCCTAGTCCACAGATCGCCTCTGCGTCCTAGTCCACAGATCGCCTCTGCTTCCTAGTCCACAGATCACCTCTGCGTCCCAGTCCACAGATCACCCCTGCATCCCAGTCCACAGATCACCTCTGCGTCCCAGTCCACAGCTCACCTCTGCGTCCCAGTCCTCAGCTCTCCTCTACGTCCCAGGCCACAGCTCACCTCTGCATCCACCGATCGCCTCTGTGTTCCAGTCTGGAGTTCACCTCTGGGTCCCCCTCTGCTTCCCAGTCCGCAGCTCATCTCTGGGTCCCCCTCTGCGTCTCAGTCCACAGATTGCCTCTGGGTCTCAGTCGACAGATCACCTCTGCATTCCGGTCCACAGATCGCCTCTGCATCCCGGTCCACAGATCGCCTCTGCGTCCCTGTCCACAGATGGCCTCTGCGTCCCAGGCCACAGCTTGCCTTTGCGTCCAAGCCCACAGCTTACTTCTACTTACCCCTTCCACAGCTCACCTTTATGATCCCGTTCACAGCTCACATCTGCATCCCTGTCCACAGCTTCCTTTAGCGTCCCCTTCGACAGCTCATCTCTCTGTCCCCGTGAACAGCCTGCATCTGCATCCCATCCACAACTCACCTCTGCTTTACCATCCACAGCTCACCTCTGCACCTCAAATCCACAAATCGCCTCTGCATCCCCATCTTGACTCTGTGTCCCAGTCCACAGATCGCCTCTGCTTCCCAGTCCATAGCTCGCTTCTGTGTCCCAGGTCTCAGCTCACCTCTGTGTCCCAGTCTGCAGTTCACCTCTGCATCCCTATCTTGCCTCTGCGTTCCAGTCCACAGCTTGTCTCTGTATCCCAGTCCACAGATCGCCTCTGCGTCCCAGTCCACAGATCGTCTCTGCATCCAAGTCCACAGATCGCCTCTGCCTCCAAGTCCACAGATCACCTCTGCGTCCCAGTCCACAGATTGTCTCTGCGTCCCAGTCCACAGATCGCCTCTGCATTCAAGTCCATAGATCGCCTCTGCGTTCCAGTCCACAGATCGCCTCTGTGTTCCAGTCCACAGCTCGTCTCTGCGTCCCAGTCCACAGCTCGTCTCTGTGTCCCAGTCCACAGCTCGTCTCTGCGTCCCAGTCCACAGCTCACCTCTGCATCCCCAGATCGCCTCTGCATCCCAGTCCACAGATTGCCTCTGCGTCCCAGTCCTCAGCTTGCCTCTGCGTCCAAGTCCACAGCTTACTTCTGCTTCCCCTTCCACAGCTCACCTCTATGATCCCATCCACAGTTCGCATCTGTGTCCCTGTCCGCAGCTTACTTTTGCGTCCCCTTTGACAGCTCATCTCTCTGTCCCCATGAACAGCCTGCCTCTGCGTCCCATCCACAACTCACCTCTGCTTTCCCATCCACAGCTCACCTCTGCACCTCAAGTCCACAAATCATCTCCACAGCTCACCTCTCCATCCACCGATCGCCTCTGCATCCCAGTCCGCAGCTCGCCTTTGGGTTCCCCTCTGCGTCCCAGTCCACAGCTCATCTCTGGGTCCCCCTCTGCATCCCAATCCACAGCTCGTCTCTGCATACCAGTCCAAAGATCTCCTCTGTGTCCCAGTCCACAGCTCAACTCTGCATCCACTGATCGCCTCTGTGTCCCAGTCCACAGATCGCCTCTGCATCCCAGTCCACAGATCACCTCTGCATTCCAGTCCACAGCTTACCTCTGCATCCCAATCCACAGCTCGTCTCTGCATACCAGTCCAAAGATCTCCTCTGTGTCCCAGTCCACAGCTCAACTCTGCATCCACAGATCGCCTCTGCATCCCAGTCCACAGATCGCCTCTGCATCCCAGTCCACAGATCACCTCTGCATCCCCAGATTGCATCTATATCCAAATTCTATGCACTCACCACCCTATAGAATAGAAGATACCTAATCAAACATGCAAATCGATATATAACAAAAAAGGCAACATTCAAATGCCAAAATATCCCATATACATAAATGATATACGGTATGCCAATTAAAGTGTAAACTATAAACACATGCTATAAACATTAATTACTTCATTTATATCACCAACTATTGAGTGCATAACACCAAGTGCTATGAAAAAAATCTGAATTTTATTTGAACATGTTGATAAAACAATAAAACGTTCCAACGTTTCTTAGTGTAATCTTCAAAGCATCAAATATGTCTTGTGAGCACTGTTGAAAGTAGCAACAGCAAGTAGCTTTCTATTTTGTGAAAAATGCTGTATGCATTATACCTTTCTATCCAGCAGGTGGGACTGCAGTGTTATAATGCAGTGGTCATCAACCCTGTCTTCAGGGCCCACTAACAGGCCAGGTTTTATGTATTACCTTGGGGAGATGCAGACTAGAATACTGCAATCACTGAGCAGCAAATGATATCACCTCTGATGTATTTCAGTTATCTTGCAAACCTGGCCTGTGAGTGGGCCCTGAGGACAGGGTTGATGACCACTGTTATAATGTGTATTCTATGGTAATGTAATAAGAGGCAGTGTTCATTTTCCTCTCTGCGCACCTGTTTGTTGTTCGCTTCCTGTTCTATGATAAAAGGCATGTAATGTTTTTCTCCATGAAAGTAAAGTATTCTCTGCATACAACATGCTTCCAGAGCATGATTCAATAACCTGCTAACAAGCACCATGTACAGTGATGTGTTTTATCTCATTCATATATCCTTATGTGCTTCACAAAATTTTTGACCCCCAAGTTATAAGAAAGTCAAAATACTCATCAGTCAGGTAATACTTGATTAGACAGAGGAGTCAAGCAGAAAAGGTTGTAAGTACTTCTCCTCCTTCCAATGATTTTAGATCTCCACCCAATGAGGAACTCAAAAAGAACAAAAAAAATAAAAACTCCAAATAATGTAATACTGCTTTTATTTGAAACCCTAAAACTGCTTCAAAAATGTACACTTATTTTTCCATAGTGAATAAACTGCACTAGACTTTCACAGGTATTTAGATCTGGCCACTATAGACCCCCCCCCCACAGCAAATCTGTGGGTATATCAGCGTATTAGTATTATCTGCATACAGCAAGCTTCCAGAGCATGATTCAATAACCTGCTAACAGGTTATGGGTCCCAGGCACCCAAACATTGGAGAGGATACTGCAAGCCCAGGCACTGGTAATAATTCTATGGTGAGTCAGTGAGTACTGTATGCAAGCTACTGAAAGATGGCAAGTGGTTCAGATGTGAAGTTTGCAATTGCAAAGCTGAACAAGGCCAATTACCAGCTATGGAATTTTAAACTAGAAATGATTCTAGGCAAGGATGACTTGTGGCAAGTGCTGAATACAGAGAGAGTGATGGAGGACTGGGATAGGAAGGACAGACAGGCAAAAGCAATTATAAGCTTACTAGTGGAAGAGGATCAGCTTATCCACATAAGAACAGAGAAAACTGCCAAAGGTATGTGGACTTCATTACAAAAACTGCATGAGCGTTCAAGTCTAAACAGGTTGTTTCTACTAAGAAAGCTTTATAAGATGAGACTAGAAGAAGGCCAGCAAATGTGTGTCCACAAGAATGCTATGCTAGAAATCCTAGAGCAGCTACGCACCATCGGAGAGGACATCAAAGATAATAATATTGTTGCCCTGCTCCTCTGCAGCCTTCCAGAGACAAATACTGCTCTTATTAATACTTTAGAAACCAGACCTGAGCAGGACCTAACACTGCAATATGTCGAAGGGGAAATTAATTGATGAATATGACAGAAGGAAAGAAAATACGCACCATGATGGCAAAGCTCTTAATATGTACAAAGGCACAAAGCATAACAAAGAAAGCAGAGCCTGTTTTCATTGTAAAAAGACCGGTCACTTAATAAAGGACTGTTCTATCTGGAAAGCCAAGCAGCCAAAGCTAAAGCTATGCACAAAAGAAAGAGTCAAAGCAATTACAAAGGAAACTGGAGACACATCATGGAGACACACAGCTGGTGCATAGACTCAGGAGTAGGGATGAGCTTCGAGTTCGAGTTAAACTCATGTTCGATTCGAACATCGGCTATTCCCAGTTCGCCAAACAGTGAACAATTTGGGGTTTTCGTGGCAAATTCGAAAGCCGCGGGAACACCCTTTAAAAGTCTATGGGAGAAATCAAAAGTGCTAATTTTAAAGGCTTATATGCAAGTTATTGTCATAAAAAGTGTTTGGGGACCTGGTTCCTGCCCCAGGGGACATGGATCAATGCAAAAAAAAGTTTTAAAAACGGACGTTTTTTCAGGAGCAGTGATTTTAATAATGCTTAAAGGGGTGCATGTTTCCCGTGTTCAGAACAGTCTGACAGCAAAATGACATTTCAAAGGAAAAAAAGTAATTGTCCGGTCCGACAATACACATAAAAGTTCATTGATAAAAACGGTATGGGAATTCCCCACACGGGGAACTCCGAACCAAAATTTAAAAAGAAAATGACATGGGGGGTCCTCCTAAATTCCATACCAGGCCCTTCAGGTCTGGTATGGATATTAGGGGGAACCCCGGCCAAAATTAAAAAAAAAAATGGCATGGGGTCCCCCTCAAAATCTACACCAGACCCTTCAGGTCTGAAATGGATTTTAAGGGGAACCCCGCACCAAAGTTAAAAAAAAATGGCGTGGGAGCCTCCCATCATGGTGGATGCGGAGCGGCCTGGGAAGAAGAAGGGAAGAAGATGCCGGCGCCGCAGAGGAAGATGCCAGACGAGAACACCAGAGGAAGAACCAGAAGAACCAAAAGAAGAAGAAGATGGAAGAAGAAACCGAAGGAAGATAGAAGATAGAAGAAAGAAGAAGCATTTAAATAAAGGAATTGTCAAAAACTGTCTCTTGTCATTTTTAACATTTTTTACCCTTTTTTTGTGAAACTTACCATTTCACACAAGGGGGAGGGCTGGGATCTGGGGGTCCCCTTGTTAAAGGGGGCTTCCAGATTCCGATAAGCCCCCCGCCCGCAGACCCCCACAACCACCGGGCAAGGGTTGTGGGGATGAGGCCCTTGTCCCCATCAACATGGGGACAAGGTGTTTTGGGGGGCTACCCCAAAGCACCCTCCCAATGTTGAGGGCATGTGGCCTGGTATGGTTCAGGAGGGGGGGCGCTCTCTCGTCCCCCCTCTTTTCCTGTGGCCTGCCAGGTTGCGTGCTCGGATAAAGGTCTGGTATGGATTTTTGGGGGGATCCCACACCATTTTTTTTTAATTTTGGCGCGGGGTTCCCCTTAAAATCCATACCAGATCTGAAGGGTTTGGTATAGATTTTGAGGGGGACCCCACGCCATTTTTAAAAAAAAATTTGGCCAGGGTTCCCCTTAATATCCATACCAGACCTGAAGGGCCTGGTATGGAATTTAGGGGACCCCCACGTCTTTTTTTTTTTAATTTTGGTTCAGGGTTCCCCTGTGGGGAATTCCCATGCCATTTTTATCAATGAACTTTTATGTGTATTGTCGGACCGACAATTCATTAATAGCCGCGAGTAGTTTTAAATGACTTTTTTTCCTTTGAAATATCATTTTGCTGTCAGACTGTTCTAAACACGGGAAACATGCGCCCCTTTACAGGCATACTATAGACACCGCCCAGGTACGAAATTTAAAGGAATATTACACTTTTATTGTTTCACTGTAAGCATTATTAAAATCACTGCTCCCGAAAAAACGGCCGTTTTTAAAACTTTTTATGCATTGATCCATGTCCCCTGGGGCAGGAACCAGGTCCCCAAACAATTTTTATGACAATAACTTGCATATAAGCCTTTAAAATTAGCACTTTTGAGTATTCATGTTCGTGTCCCATAGACTTTAACGGTGTTCGAACAAATTTTTTGCCTGTTCGCTTGTTCTGGTGCGAACCGAACAGGGGGGTGTTTGGCTCATCCCTCCTCAGGAGTGACAAGCCACATGATTAGCGATGAGACCTTCTTCACAAACATTGATTACAGTGCAAAAGACAAAGTTTTCCTAGCAAACAGGAAAAGCATCACTGTCAAAGGTAAAGGCCAGGGCTTCCTGAATAGCATTGCACCACAAGGCAAGCAGAGTATCCTTGTAAAGGAAGTGCTGTATGTTCCAGAACTAGAAGGCAGTCTTCTATTAGTGAAAAGTCTTGCAAACAACGATCTCACAGTTAAGTTCCAGGGTTATGAATGCACAATTCACAATGATAAGCGATTCCTCGCAAAAGGAAAACTTGATGATCACTTATACAGGCTCATCACCACAGACCAGCAAGCCAATGTAGTCTCTAATGACCTACACAGAAAATGTATTAATTTATTTATTGGCACAGGCGGCTGGGAGTCCAAAAGCTAATCTATACAGGACATTATAAAAAGAGGTTTATCAGAAGATTTGACAATAGCGCCTTGAAAAGTGCTCATCAAATGCAAATGCTGTATTGAAGCAAACGCCACACGTGCTCCCCTTCCACAGGCATCTAAAAAAAACTACTCATCCCCTGCATCTCATATACAGTGATGTATGCAGTCCAATGCCAACTCCCACATCAGGCAGGAACAGGTATCTACTGACTAGGGATGGGCTTTATGTTCGGGTCGAACATGAGTTCGACTCAAACATTGGCTGTTCACCAGTTTGCCGAATAGCGAACAATTTGGGGTGTTCGTGGCAAATTTGAAAGCCGCGGAACACCCTTTAAAAGTTACATAGTAGGTGAGGTTGAAAAAAGACACAAGTCCATCAAGTCCAACCTATGTGTGTGATTATGTGTCAGTATTACATTGTATATCCCTGTGAGTTGCGGTCATTCAGGTGCTTATCTAATAGTTTCTTGAAGCTATCAATGCTCCCCGCTGAGACCACCGCCTGTGGAAGGGAATTCCACATCCTTGCAGCTCTTACAGTAAAGAACCCTCTACGTAGTTTAAGGTTAAACCTCTTTTCTTCTAATTGTAATGAGTGGCCACGAGTCTTATTAAACTCTCTTCTGCGAAAAAGTTTTATCCCTATTGTGGGGTCACCAGTACAGTATTTGTAAATTGAAATCATATCCCCTCTCAAGCGTCTCTTCTCCAGAGAGAATAAGTTCAGTGCTTGCAACCTTTCCTCATAACTAAGATCCTCCAGACCCTTTATTAGCTTTGTTGCCCTTATTTGTACTCGCTCCATTTCCAGTACATCCTTCCTGAGGACTGGTGCCCAGAACTGGACAGCATACTCCAGGTGCGGCCGGACCAGAGCCTTGTAGAGTGGGAGAATTATCGTTTTATCTCTTGCGTTGATCCCCCTTTTAATGCATGCCAATATTCTGTTTGTTTTATTAGCAGCAGCTTGGCATTGCATGCCATTGCTGAGCTTATCATCTACTAGGACCCCCACGTCCTTTTCCATCCTAGATTCCCCCAGAGGTTCTCCCCCCAGTGTATAGATTGCATTCATATTTTTGCCACCCAAATGCATTATTTTACATTTTTCTACATTGAACCTCATTTGTCATGTAGTCGCCCACCCCGTTAATTTGTTTAGGTCTTTTTGCAAGGTTTCCACATCCTGCGGAGAAGTTATGTCTATGGGAAATCTATGGGAGAAATCAAAGGTGCTCATTTTAAAGGCTTATATGCAAGTTATTGTCATAAAAAGTGTTTGGGGACCTGGGTCCTGCCCCAGGGGACATGTATCAATGCAAAAAAGTTTTAAAAATGGCCGTTTTTTCAGGAGCAGTGATTTTAAAATTGCTTAAACTGAAACAATAAAAGTGTAATATTCCTTTAAATTTCATACCTGGGGGTGTCTATAGTATGCCTGTAAAGTGGCACATGTTTCCCTTGTTTAGAACAGTCTGAGTGCAAAATGACATTTCTAAAGGAAAAAAAAGTAATTTAAAAGTACTAGCGCCGGCTATAATGAATTGTCGGTCTGGCAATACACATAAAAGTTCATTGATAAAAATGGCATGGAATTTCCCCACAAGGGAACCCTGAACCAAAATTTAAAAAAAAAATGCGTGGGGGTCCTCTTAAATTCCATACCAGGCCCTTCAGGTCTGGTATGGATATTAAGGGGAACCCCGCGCCAAAATAAAAAAAATGGCTTGGGGGTCCCCCTCAAAATCCATACCAGACCCTTATCCGAGCACGCAACCTGGCAGGCCACAGGAAAAGAGGGGGGACGAGAGAGCACCCCTCCCTCCTGAACCATACCAGGCCACCTGCCCTCAACATTGGGAGGGTGCTTTGGGGTAGCAGCCCCCCAAAGCACCTAGTCCCCATGTTGAAGGGGAGAAGGGCCTTATCCCCACAAACCTTGCCCGGTGGTTGTGGGGGTCTGCGGGCGGGGGATCCCAGCCCCCCCATGTGAATTGGTAATGGGGTACAAATGTACCCCTACCATTTCACAAAAAAAGTGTCAAAAATGTTAAAAAAGACAAGAGACTTTTTTTGACAATTCCTTTATTAATTTCTTCTTCTTCTTCCATCTTCTTTCTTCTGAAACATCAGAGAAACATCAGAGAAATTTCAGGAGTTCCTTGCCATGTCTAGCAACAAATTCCACAAGCAACACAAACCAGGAATAATACGCACCGACAATGGAGGAGAATACATAAGAAAATAAGTGGCCTTATATCATAACAGACAGGGAATAGTACACCAAAAAACCACACCATACACTCCTGAACAAAATGGTGTAGCAGAAAGGAAAACTCACACTCTTATAGAAATAGCCAAATGCATGTTGTTGGATGCCAACTTACCTCACAAGTAGGGATGAGCTTCGAGTTCGAGTCGAACTCATGTTCTACTCGAACATTGGCTGTTCGCAAGTTCGCCGAACAGCGAACAATTTGGGGTGTTCGCGGCAAATTCGAATGCCGCGGAACACCCTTTAAAAGTCTATGGGAGAAATCAAAAGTGCTAATTTTAAAGGCTTATATGCAAGTTATTGTCATAAAAAGTGTTTGGGGACCCGGGTCCTGCCCCAGGGGACATGGATCAATGCAAAAAAAAGTTTTAAAAACGGACGTTTTTTCAGGAACAGTGATTTTATTAATGCTTAAAGTCAAACAATAAAAGTGTAATATCCCTTTAAATTTCGTACCTGGGGGGTGTCTATAGTATGCCTGTAAAGGGGCGCATGTTTCCTGTGTTTAGAACAGTCTGACAGCAAAATGACATTTGGAAGGAAAAAACTAATTTAAAACTACCCGCGGCTATTGCATTGCCGACAATACACATAGAAGTTCATTGATAAAAACGGCATGGGAATTCCCCACAGGGCAACCCCGAACCAAAATAAAAAAAAAAAAAAATGATGTGGGGGTCCCCCTAAATTCCATACAAGGCCCTTCAGGTCTGGTATGGATATTAAGGGGAACCCCAGCCAAAATTTAAAAAAAAAATTGACGTGGGGTTCCCCCTAAATTCCATACCAGACCCTTTAGGTCTGGTATGGATTTTAAGGGGAACCCCGCGCCAAAAAAAAAAAAAAAAAACGGCGTGGGGTCCCCCCAAAAATCCATACCAGACCCTTATCCGAGCACGCAACCTGGCAGGCCGCAGGAAAAGAGGGGGGGACGAGAGTGCGGCCCCCCCCCTCCTGAACCGTACCAGGCCACATGCCCTCAACATTGGGAGGGTGCTTTGGGGTAGCCCCCCAAAACACCTTGTCCCCATGTTGATGAAGACAAGGGCCTCATCCCCACAACCCTGGCCGGTGGTTGTGGGGGTCTGCGGGCGGGGGGCTTATCGGAATCTGGAAGCCCCCTTTAACAAGGGGACCCCCAGATCCCGGCCCCCCCCCTGTGTGAAATGGTAAGGGGGTACTTACCCCTACCATTTCACTAAAAAACTGTCAAAAATGTTAAAAATGACAAGAGACAGTTTTTGACAATTCCTTTATTTAAATGCTTCTTCTTTCTTCCTTCATCTTCTTCTGGTTCTTCTGGCTCTTCTGGTTCTTCCTCCGGCGTTCTCGTCCAGCATCTTCTCCGCGGCGTCTTCTATCTTCTTCTCCTCGGGCCGCTCCGCACCCATGGCATGAGGGGGGAGGCTCCCGCTCTTCTCTTCATCTTCTTCTCTTCTTCATCTTCTTCTTCATCTTCTTCTTCTTCTTCTCTTCTTCCTTCTTCTCTTCTTCATGTCTTCTCCGGGCCGCTCCGCAGCCATGCTGTGGCATGGAGGGAGGCTCCCGCTGTGTGACGGCGTCTCTTCGTCTGACGGTTCTTAAATAACGGGGGGCGGGGCCATCCGGTGACCCCGCCCCCCTCTGACGCACGGTGACTTGAGGGACTTCCCTGTGACGTCACGGGGAATGCCACAGGGAAGTCCCGTCATGTCACCGTGCGTCAGAGGGGGGCGGGGTCACCGGGTGGCCCCGCCCCCCGTTATTTAAGAACCGTCAGACGAAGAGACGCCGTCACACAGCGGGAGCCTCCCTCCATGCCACAGCATGGCTGCGGAGCGGCCCGGAGAAGACATGAAGAAGAGAAGAAGGAAGAAGAGAAGAAGAAGAAGAAGATGAAGAAGAAGATGAAGAAGAGAAGAAGATGAAGAGAAGAGCGGGAGCCTCCCCCCTCATGCCATGGGTGCGGAGCGGCCCGAGGAGAAGAAGATAGAAGACGCCGCGGAGAAGATGCTGGACGAGAACGCCGGAGGAAGAACCAGAAGAGCCAGAAGAACCAGAAGAAGATGAAGGAAGAAAGAAGAAGCATTTAAATAAAGGAATTGTCAAAAACTGTCTCTTGTCATTTTTAACATTTTTGACAGTTTTTTAGTGAAATGGTATGGGTAAGTACCCCCTTACCATTTCACACAGGGGGGGGGCCGGGATCTGGGGGTCCCCTTGTTAAAGGGGGCTTCCAGATTCCGATAAGCCCCCCGCCCGCAGACCCCCACAACCACCGGCCAGGGTTGTGGGGATGAGGCCCTTGTCTTCATCAACATGGGGACAAGGTGTTTTGGGGGGCTACCCCAAAGCACCCTCCCAATGTTGAGGGCATGTGGCCTGGTACGGTTCAGGAGGGGGGGGGGCCGCACTCTCATCCCCCCCTCTTTTCCTGCGGCCTGCCAGGTTGCGTGCTCGGATAAGGGTCTGGTATGGATTTTTAGGGGGACCCCACGCCGTTTTTTTTTTTTTTTTTGGCGCGGGGTTCCCCTTAAAATCCATACCAGACCTAAAGGGTCTGGTATGGAATTTAGGGGGAACCCCACGTCAATTTTTTTTTTTTAATTTTGGCTGGGGTTCCCCTTAATATCCATACCAGACCTGAAGGGCCTTGTATGGAATTTAGGGGGACTCCCACATCATTTTTTTTTTTAATTTTGGTTCGGGGTTGCCCTGTGGGGAATTCCCATGCCGTTTTTATCAATGAACTTCTATGTGTATTGTCGGCAATGCAATAGCCGCGGTAGTTTTAAATGTGTTTTTTCCTTCAAAATGTCACTTTGCTGTCAGACTGTTCTAAACACGGGAAACATGCGCCCCTTTACAGGCATACTATAGACACCCCCCAGGTATGAAATTTAAAGGGATATTACACTTTTATTGTTTGACTTTAAGCATTATTAAAATCACTGCTCCTGAAAAAACGGCCGTTTTTAAAACTTTTTTTTGCATTGATCCATGTCCCCTGGGGCAGGACCCAGGTCCCCAAACACTTTTATTGACAATAACTTGCATATTAGCCTTTAAAATTAGCACTTTTGATTATTCATGTTCGTGTCCCATAGACTTTAACGGCGTTCGCGTGTTCGAACGAATTTTTTTCCTGTTCGCATGTTCTGGTGCGAACCGAACAGGGGGGTGTTCGGCTCATCCCTACTCACAAGTACTGGGGAAAAGCAGTTATGACTGCAACCTACCTACACACCCCAGATCATGTCTTATTAGGACGAATTGCGTCGGGAGGGGTTCTGCTGATGCCACTGTGCTATTTGATTTTTACCAAAAGCCTTTTTATACCTTTTCAAATGTGAGTGACCATTTTTAATTATTCAATAAATGCTTTCTATGTAAATGGAATCGCACTATGTGGCCCATTCTTTTTCCTTTTGCAACACATAACATTGGGAGGAAACGTTTTTGATCCTTGGTCACTATACCTTTGGTGGATACCCATTGATGCTAAAACATTGTGACGGACCTCCACTTGATTGATCTACATTGGAAGCCGCGTATGCTGACATTTTCCCTGGGTGTGTTGCACCAAAAGCTCAGTTGACTTATTAGGCGTATGCCTAGTTGGGTTCAACCTGTCTGGTAAGTGGTGGCGGATTATATAAAGACAACCTGTTCACGAGGATTTACTTTGCACTAGTCACTTTATTCATTGAAATCACTTTATGGACTTTATATCACTATGCACTTGCACTGTTGTTTAATGTAGATATATTAATATTCCTCACATATTGGTTATATATTGAATGTATTCATTTATATTTTATACAAACAAGCAACTCTTTGCTATCAGCTTAGGTTTGGGTAGTAGGAGTGACTTGTTTCACTATATTCAGCGCTGCACTATACTATTTTTTTCACTTTTATACAGATTTTTTGTTGTGCTGGCAGCTATTATTTACCACTTTAAGATAGCGCTTTTTTCCCTTTTTCCCCTACCTACAGAACAGACTACCTTCAAGAGCCATTAAAAGTACTCCATTCGAAATATGGCATGGATCAAAGCATAGCATAGAACACATGTTTGGATGTACAGCATATGCCTATATTCCAAGTGAGAAGTGATCAAAGCTGGAGAACAGAGCCATAGAGGGCATTCTAGTAGGCTACAGTGAGCAAATTAGGGGTTAGAGAATCCTACACCCAAAGACTGACAAAGTGATAATAAGCCATAGTGTTTATTTTGATAAGAGCCAGTCATCACAAACACCAATCCCTGAAAGCTGTGAAGTGAGTATGCCAAGTAAACCAGAAGAAAAGGTCGACCAAAGTGAACCTGCGCAGGAGTCAGAACAAGAGGTGGAACTCACAATGCCTAAGTCAAGTTCCCCACCAGATACAGCTGAACTTCCTGAAGTCAGAAGATCCACTCGGACTACAAAAGGGATACCACCCCGCAAGCTGTCATACACTGTCAAAACACACAGCATACTTGAACCAATATCCTGGGAAGACAGAAAAAGTGCCAAAGCATGAACCCAATAAATGGAGAAAAGCAGCAGAAGAAGAATTAAAGTCACTTCAAGAAAATAAAACCTGGACACTAACAGAGCTCCCTCCTAACCACAAAACTATAGAAAGTAAGTGGACTTTCAAAGTAAGGTCAGATGCAGGACAGAATATCCACAAATACAATACCAGACTAGATGCCAAGGGTTACTCCCAGAAATTCAATGAAGATTACGATGCATTTGTTCCCGTCATAAAACACTCCACCATCATCCGAGTGCTTCTTAGCGTTGCAGCCAGGAAGGGCATGCAAGTCAAACTCCTAGATGTTAAAACTGCTTTCCTATATGGAGACATTAAGGAAGATCTCTATATGGAGCAACCACCAGGGTTTAAAGAATGAGACAACCTCCTGTGTAAACTTCGGAGGAGCATCTACGGTCTCACGGTCTTAAGCAATCTGCAAGGATGTGGAATGAGAAAGTGAACAAAGTACTTACTTCTTGAGAGAGAGATTCTTAAGAAGTAAAGCAGACCCCTGTCTCTACTCTATGTTAATGACATTGTAACTTGGGGCAGCACAGTGGTTTAGTGGTTAGCACTTTTACCTAGCAGCAATAGGGTCGCGGGTTCAAATCCCGACCACGACACCATCTGCCTGGAGTTTTCATGTTCTCCCTGTGCCTGCGTGGGTTTCCTCCAGGTACTCCGGTTTCCTCCCACACTCCAAAGACATGCTGGTAGGTTAATCAGATCTTGTCTATTAAAATTGGCCCTAGTATGTGTATGTGTTTGTTATCGCGTCGGGACCCTATGGGGTAAATGACCACGCTATATCAAGGTACAACTCAACTCAACTTGTTTTGAACAAGAAGGGGATTACAATCAGATAGTTCATGAGCTGAGACAATTTTGAAATCAAAGAACTTGTGAACGTTAGCTACTATCTGGGAATCTAAACAGAAAGAGAAGATGGAAGTTATCTTCTCAACCAATCTCAGAAAAACACCGAAATCATGGAACAATTCCAGCAATTAAGCAGAAAACTTACTACCCAACAATGAGACGTATCACAGAGCAATTGGTAAGCTGCTATATGTTGCCACTGTGACAAGACCAAACATAGCTGCAGTGGGCATACTATGCAGGAAAGTCACAGCTCCCTGTCAACAGGACTGGAACGCAGTGAAGAGAGTGATACAATACCTCAAAGGAACAATTCAGATGAAGTTACGGTTACCAGCAACATTAAAAACAAAACTGGTCGGATATGTGGATGCTGATTGGGCCGGAGACTGCACAGACCGCAAATCCACAAGTGGATTCATCTTCCAGTATGGGAAAGGAATCCTAAGTTGGTCTAGTTGAAAGCAAGCAACTGTTGCTCTATCTTCAACCACCAAGAAGCGATATGGATTTGACAACATTTTGTGGAAATTGGGATAGACAAGTCAAAACCAATTCCCATTTTTGAAGACAAACAGGGATGTATAAAGCTTAGGCAATCAGAAAGGGTCAATCCTAGGACCAAACACATTGATGTCAAGTATAACCTACTGAGGGACAATCAAGAGCAAGGTGTTATTGGCATTCAATACTGCCCAACGGAGGAGATGACTGCTGATGCACTCACCAAGCCTTTATTTAAGTACCATCATAGATATTTCCAGAAGAAGCTGAATATAATTTGACAAAGCACATGCTGTGGAGAAGGGGTGTTGAAAAAAGCAACAGCAAGTGGCTTTCTATATTGTGAACAATAATGTATGCATTATACCTTTCTATCCAGCACGTGGCACTGCAGTGTTATAATGTGCATTCTATGGTAATGTAATAAGAGGAAGTGTTTGCTTTCCTCTCTGTGCACTTGTTTGTTGTTCTCTTCCTGTTCTATGATAAAAGGCATGTAATGTGTTTCTCCATGAAAGTAAAGTATTCTCTGCATACAACAAGCTTCCAGAGCATGATTCAATAACCTGCTAACAAGCACCATGTACAGTGATGTGTTCTATCTCATTCATATATCATTATATGGTTCACAAAATTATTGACCCCCCAAGTTATAAGAAAGTCAAAATACACATCAGTCAGGTAATACTTGATTAGACCGATCAGTCAAGCAGAAAAGGTTGTAAGTACTTCTCCTCCAATGATTTTAGATCTCCTTCCAATGAGGAACTCAAAAAGAATAAAAACTCCAAATAATGTAATACTGCTTTTATTTTCATAGTGAATAAACTGCACTAGACTTTCACAGGTATTTAGATCTGGCCACAATAGACCCCCCTCCCCCCCCCCCCCCATTGCAAATCTGTGGGTTTATCAGCGTTTTCTATCCCCATAAAGCAGAGCAATAGCAGTCCAGCCAAACTTGCGTGATGATGTCACAAGCCCTGACTGATACGCTTCATCATTACAACGTCATTAGGCAAATTAGGGGTCATCCACGCAGTGCTCCTTAACCAACCAATTAAACTCTTAAAACCAATGGAAGTTGTGACACCTACTGATCACTCCTGATATTGCAGCCCTATATATCCTCTATATTCTATGGTGGCCAGACCACGGCAACTAATATTTCCCCATGGAAACAGAAACCACTACTGGCATAAAAAAACCTCTTAGTGAATCGAGTCTAGTGAGTCTATTACCTGTAGGAAATAACAACTAAAACAAAAATAAAAAATACATAAACATTTAAAAGGATATCATACAAGAATAGAATTAAATTAAATGCAATTAATCTGCAATAAGGTGCATACCTCAATATCTCAATAGTAAAATTTACATATAAAGCATTTCATTTTGAATCCTGCATTGATACCCTTTGGATTAGGCATATCTAATTCATATATCAAAAAGTATTAATATTATATTAATATAATATATTTTAATAATTGGTTTGATGGTGAGGTTGAGATTAGAAACCCTCCAGTTTCTGTTTGCATGATCAATTTCACACAATTTTAGACCTATAAGGTCTTTCCCTTGATGCTGTCTAAAATGTAAAGACAAACTGTGTGTTTTAAGGCCCTTTCTTTGTTGTTCAAATGCTTACCTAATAAAACCTTCAAATTCCTAGTCATACGACTGATATGCACAAGGACAGGTATGGTATGTGGGTCATGGCACATGACAAACCTCTGAATTTGATATTTTGCCTACAGGCAGATCTGAACATACTGTATGTTGCCTATTACTTTCACTAGAATTATTTTTACAAGCCTAGTGAAACCTTCCACTAAAACGAAATCCAACCCTATGGTAAAAAGTAGCTACCCTTGTGGAGGATCTATTATATTAGGTGCCAACTTCTTCCTTAAGTTGTTAGTCTTCCTACAAATGAACTATTAGAGCCCTGATATCTCCTCCACACTCCACTGAAGCTAATGGAGCATATCACTGCTGAGGAATGACAGCTTAACTGGGAAGTGCTACCAACATAAGAGTTAAAGCATCACTTACACACACTTTTGGGTATTTTCTTTTTTCATCTATTTCCAGGTGCACACAAGGCTTGACATATTTGCAATCAGTTTACACAAAACAACCTCATATTTTATATTTTTCCAAAATTAGGTTTATTATTATGACATATTCTAGAACTCCAACACAAGCATTCCCTAAATTACTTGGTGGGTAAGGAATTGTCATCTTTGGGAAACCAACTTACAGGAATTTACACAAGGCTAAAGCTACTCTCACAAGATGTTGTCTACTCACAAATGCCCAAAAAGAACAACCCATGCTCTCATATGTTCCCTCGATCATCTCACCCCAGAGAGGAAACAATCTCACCCTAGTGAAGTTGCAAATGCATTTGGAACATTTTACTCCTCTCAGAATAACCTCCAAAGAAAGTCACCACATTTCCCCTTCCCCAACCTGTCAAGAGAATCAGACCTTACATGGCCTCATCTAGCCTACCCAAGCTGGAACTTAATTGTTGATGTGAAGCTTCTCACCAAATTCCGGACATATCTCTCTCATTTTTCACAAATTATTGACCTTGACTACGTCAGTTTCTTACTGTCATGTAAAGCCTGAGTTAATGTCATGAAAATGCTTAATATCATACTTGGAACCTCTGCTTCTTTCGGCACCATGCCTCTTTTACTTAAATGACTTTAAAAAAGTATATGATAGAGTGAACTAATTTCATGAATGGAATTCAATTCATGACGTCAATGTTTAAACACATCACGTCAATGAAATAAACTTCTGCAATCTATTCTGTTTGTTCTGCCTTGGTTGAGGTAAATGGTATCTTCTCTGACCCATTCTCTATAAAAAATGGAAGAAGACAAGGCTGCCCACAAGGCTACCCAGGAAAGAAAGAAAAAAGGGTAAGGTAAATGCCACAATATAATTAAATAATACAAATACATTAAATCATTTTCAATACGGATATGCTTTCTGCCGGGTATAGATATATATAAAGCAAGTCATTTAGCCCATATCAACAAATATCTCAAGGATGGATTATGGGCAAAACATATACTGTCCTCTAATTACATCTGTGAGGAGTAATGGATCCATGTGGCCCATATCTTACAGAATTTATCAAATTTTCCTTTACTTTTATGAACCAAACCTTCTGCCCCATAATCCTTTCTACTGCTGACCTCCAATCAAGCCTGGTAGGACATGTATTACTCTTCCAGTAATGGGGTATGAGACTTTGAGCTGCATTTAAAAAAAGGGTAGCACACTGTCCTTGTACATTTTGACAGGGATCACAGTGTTATGAAGTAGTATTTGTAGAGAGTCTTTACTAACTCAGAAGGGTGATATTCTATTTATCCAAATTGAAAACTCATTCTCATATTTTTTTGATTTTTAGACAATACCACCATAAATGCTTAAGCATTCCCAACTGGGTACAACCTCTCCAACAATTTAAAAAATGCCCCTGTGTCATATGCACTAGTTTGACTGGAGTTCTATACCAGCTAGAAATACATTTGTAACATAATTCTTGTATTTTCAAATTAATAGATGTAGAGTGGGTGGGGATAACAATTTTTAACTTGTTGCTAAGTGGGACTTCTTGCTCCAGTTCCTTCTCCCACTCTCTCCAGAAGGGCAGTTTTTCCCATGTATATATCAATAGAAGGTATTGATATTATTTTGATAAGAGATGTGTGTCTTTAGGTCTATCAGCACACACCTTTTCCCAGTGGTAAGATAGTCTGTTGGGTAGGGTAAAGTATCAAGAGTTTTAAGAAAATGTGGTAACTGAAAGTGTCTCCAAAAGTCCATTTGGAAGGGGCCAAACTGCTGCTGTAAATCATATAGAGTGAGTATATATAGAGTTGCCACCTAGCGCCAGTACACCACAACTTATATTGGTACCCTTACCCCAGGTACCAAAAAAATAAATATCTTCTCCCAGAGCAAACCAGGGGGATCATTCCAGCAGAGCAAGCGGGGACACTGGAGAAGCCAATTTCACTGCTCTTTTTACCACATCCCAAACCTTTAATGTGGTTGTTGTCAACAATGAAACCCCATCCGACAAACCCTATACTCTGCTGGGATGCAAGGACCATATGTGAGGTTATGCCTGGCCAATCTTTTTTTTATTTTGACCCAAATCTTGACACTCTCATTGTGAATCCATTGGCATAGCTCTAAAATATAAATGAACATCCAGCAGTTCCACATGTTAGGGGCTTCGCAAGGTTAGAAAAGATACTCAAGATTTTTTTGATCTAGTCAACCCTGATCAGTTTGATCAGGGTGAACTAGAGCAGTGATGAAAGTTTGCAATCCCCAGGCCAGGAGTTTAGAAAATAATTGTATATCGCAATTAGGAAGCAAAATTGGTCTATAATTTGGCATAATGTATGATCTTTCCCTGGTTTAGAAATAACAGTAATATTAACCAGTAATGCTTCATTAGGTAATGATTAAACGGCTGTGATAAAATTAAAATAATCATCCATAGGGCCTAATAAAATTGTCTTAAATTTTTTTATGGTAAGCATTAGTAAACCATCTGGGCCTGGACTTTTTCCTTTTAAGAAGGAAAAGATTACCTCTCCGAGCTTCATGACTGTGATTGGCTTTTCCAAACTCCTCACATCATCCAGGGGTAGCTTTGTAAAGTTGGCCTCCACCAAGTAATCCTTAGTTAACTGCTGTCATTGCTCAGGTGTCAGAATCAGGGTTTATTTTAATATCATGTAAAGAAGCATAGCAATCCCAAAAGCCAGTATGTACTACACTAGTCTCTCCTATATTTAATTTATGGATGTGAGCAGTGTTAATTTGTTGATGAAAGTATTTTTGTGATAGTTTTCATCAGCTGCATGTTTTCAGTGAAGAAAACAAAACAATAATAAAATTCAGTCTTAATTCAAAGGACTAAAACAAGAATAAAACTAAAATGGCATTCAAAAGACTATGACTAAAACGAAATCGAGATTTGATGTCAAAATTAACAGTGGTCAAAAACCAATGATCTTGCTTGCTTAGTAAAACTTGGTTTTATTTATAAAGATGTTACTTGACACTTGTTTTCATTATTAACAGAGAACTTTTTTATATTCTGGTAATATGTGCAATGGCATTACAGCCAATAGAGCTGTTGAGTTTACAGTTTTGTGTTTTATAAAGTTGCACTATTGTTTGTTAAAAAGCATTATTATATTATGTTTCCTTATGATACTGGAGATTTTAGTCAGCTAAAATGAACTGGAGATTTTAGTAGACAAAAATGACTAAAACAAAAACAATTCAGATGACTGAAATACGACTGAAACTAAAATGACATTTTAGTCAAAAGACTATGACTAAAACTAAATCAAAATCTGACATCAAAATTAACACTGGATGTGAAAACTCTTTATTCGCTCTCACTGCAATTTTTGCCAAACTCATAAACTTTATGCGCTTTATATCTAATTTTAGATCATATTTTACAGTCTAGTAATTTAGCCAATTTCTCTCAAAGTTCTGAGAGTTTCTGTTTGTCAGAAATATTTAGAGTGATATTAAAACCTTTTAAAAAAAAATAACAAACATGTTATACTTACCTGCTCTGCCCAGTGGTTTTGCATAGAGCAGCCTGGATCCTCCTTTTCTCGGATCCCACGCCGGTGCTCCTGGCTCCTCCCTCCTGCTGTGTGCCCCCACAGCAAGCAGCTTGTTGTGGGGGGCACCCAAACATGGCTCTGGGTGTCCACTCACACACAGAGCCACAGCTCGGCCCCGCCCCCTCAGTTTTGATTGGCTCACTGGCTATGCAGGAGTCAATGGCTCCCACTGCACCAAAACCAATCAGGAGTGCAAGTCCCCGGAGAGACAAGGGGACTTCTGGGGGTTTCTGCTGCACACAGAAGGTTTTTTTTACCTTCATGCATAGAATTCATGAAGGTAAAAAAACCTTGTGCCTTTACAACCACTTTAATCCATGTTTATGTTTTCTTTTCACATATTTGTATTTCGGCAATAAGATGATCAAGTTATTGTTGTTTTTTCTTTTTAATGCACTTGCTGTGTGCAATAAGTACCCCATGCCCAATCACTGCCTTATGTCCTTCCCAAATAACTTGGGGTGAAGCTGGGCCCATAGGGTTGTTAGAGAAATATTCTACTAGTGCAGCTGTAACTTCATTATTTACGGTACACACATCAAGCAAGTTTTAATTAAGTCTCCATGATCATACCCTTTGTAAGTCTGCTCCCGGTTTTAGTACTGGCATTACTGGGGCATGATCTGAAATAGTAAGGCTACTTTCACACTGCTCTCTTCAAAAAAGGGGTAAAAACACATATGGGGATTATTTACGAAAGGAAAATCCACTCTGCACTACAAGTGCAAACTACAAGTGCAAAGTGCGCTTGAAATTGCACTGAAAGTGCACTTGGAAGCGTAGTCGCTGTAAATCTGAGGGGTAGATCTGAAATGAGGGGAAGCTCTGCTGATTCTTTTATCCAATCATGTGCAAGCTAAAATGCTGTTTTTTATTCTCCTTGCATGTCCCCCTCGGATCTATGGCGACTGCACTTTCAATGCAATTTCAGGTGTACTTTGCACTTGTAGTTTGCACTTGTAGTGCAAAGTGGATTTGCCTTTACTAAATAACCCCCGGTTGTTTTTAAAGAGTTTTTACTGTGTTTTTGCTGTGTTTCTGCTGCGTTTTGCACCTGTGAAAAAATACATGTGATTTAAATGCATTTTTTTAATAAACATGGAGATTTTTAATATACTACACCATGAGAGCGCTCTATCTTGTATGAGCTTATCTGCAAAGAGGTACTCACGGATTTAAAGGGCCATACACGTACCATTTGGAGAAGTGTATCACTACAGAGGAAAATAGAGCAAATAAGAAGGAGCACTGGAGACTGACTGTGTATCCCAGTAGGGGAAAGCCTGATTGGACCTGGTAACAGGTCACAACTGGAGGTGAGCACAGTGGTGAATGGTAGTGGGAGTCATTGTGCATGGGATAAGAAGAATAGGTACACAAGGGTGGACCATTATGTATGAACTGTCTCCAGCATGGAAGAACACTACTTGTTATTATGTGGAAAGAAGACTAATTCATTGTTAAATATGAACATATTTATTTTGGCTTCATTTACTTTATTTTATATAATAGAGGTTTACATGGTAAATGCAATTAGTTTAGTCAAGGAGTTATCACTGTTTAGTTGAGGTAGGCGCAACAAAACTTGGGCTTGATTTACTAAAGGCAAATCCACTACAAGTGCACTGCAAGTACATTTGAAAGTGCACTTGTAAGTGCAGATGCTGTAGATCACTGTAGATCTGAGGGGAAGCTCTGAAATGAGGGGAAGCTCTGCTGATTTTATAATCCAATCATGTGCAAGCTAAAATGCTGTTTTTTTATTTTCCTTGCATGTCCCCCTCAGATCTACAGTGACTGCACTTCCAAGTGCACTTTCAGTGTACTTTCAATTGCACTTGCCTTTAGTAAATAATTCCCTATATGTCACTTTAAATATATTTGCAGTTGTGGGAACATGATTATTTGTCTGCATGCCACCCATAAAGTATTTTACATCGATAATGGAATGATTGAAACTAAGGGAGCGTGGGATAACAGTCACATTTTCAACATCATAACATCACTGGAAAAAGGTGGGTTAGTTCTTGCCACAATTTATTTTGCTTAAAACATGAACAAAATTTTAATGATTGAGTATACATATACAAGATATAAAATATTTAGAAAAAAAAATATTAATAATGAATAGTCTAAGATAACTAAAAACTTTTGTTGTCCACAGATGTCTTTTCTGAAGGAATCACTTGTCATTAACTACCAAAGAGCATAAAATATAATGCAATTATAAATATACTCCACCCAAAAATAAAATGAAAACTATTGAGTTAAGAAATTAAACGTTTTATGATATTTGCGCTTCAAATTATTGAGTATCCAATTATTAAAACTTTCATTAAAATTAGAACATTTACAGTAAGTTTATGGTTAAATATAATTCATAAAAAAGACAGAAATATGTGAACAGGTGTATTGATTTTTGTATGCGCAGAGATATAGATTTTTTTTTATTGCTGTCTCCCAGTGTGACAAAAGTGTCTGACATTAAGGTGAATGACTGACATGTTTGAGTTCTACTTTACTTACAAAGTTTATATTGTTTTCACTGATTTATTAATAAATATGACCTTGGCAACATTTTATCTGCATTTTTATTGTACAAACTTAGTGAACAGAATGTTTACCCTTTTCCTCCAAAACAGATATCACAATTAGGCTTTTGTTTAATCTGGGTGCTGTAGTTACTATACAACACAATGATCTTTTGTGCATAGAGAGGTTTAGAGTTGAAATGGATGGGGGGGGGGGAATGTGGAGTGTATGTTTTTTGGGGGGATGGGCGATTGTTTCTTTGTGGGATTTATAGACACACACACACATCACCGAGAGGATTTAAAGATTTTACATGAATGGGATATTATGTGGTTCTTTTACAGAGAGGAGTCAAAGATTTTACACAAATGCAACATTATGTGTTTTTTTTTGTATACTTTTTTTATACTTTTTGTATACTTGTTTATTTTATTTATACAATAACCTGTTTTGTTTAAAAAGTAAGGGAAGTATAAAGGGGGGTGGGGGGGGGGGTGGAAGGGAAAACAATTTTTCTTTGTTTAGGAATTTTTGCACATGGTTAGGTAGGCTTGAATATAAGGGATATAAGGGATATGGTTTATTTGAATTCATTTTTAATGCAGCCTAAAATGCTTAACATATGCTCCTGGAATGTTCAGGGGCTAGGGGATCCAGTTAAGAGAACTGCAATCTTTTCCACAGGGTAGAGGTACTCCTGCCTACAGAAGACCCATCTCACCAAGGACAATGACACAACTTAAATGGAGGGATTTTAAGAATCAATATCACTCTATTCACACCTCATATTCAAGAGGAGTGAGCATTCTGGTTGGAACGGGGGTGGTTTTCTCCTGTAGCAAACTATTATAGATGAATATGGTAGATACAGTCAGGTCCATAAATATTGGGACAATGACACAATTCTAAACTTTTTGGCTATATACACCACCACAATGGATTTGAAATGAAGCAAAGCAGATGTGCTTTAACTGCAGAATTTCAGCTTTAATTTGAGGGTATTTACATCCAAATCAGGGGAATGGTGTAGGAATTACAACAGTTTGTATATGTGCCTCCCACATCAATAGATACAAGAGAACCAGTTCCATTGGCAGCCATACATGCCTACGCCATGACACTACCACCACCATGCTTCACTGATGAGGTGGTATGCTTTGGATCATGAGCAGTTCCTTTCCTTCTCCATACTCTTCTCTTCCCATCACTCTGTTACAAGTTGATCTTGGTTTCATCTGTCCATAGGATGTTGTTCCAGAACTGTGAAGGCTTTTTTAGATGTTGTTTGGCAAACTCTAATCTGACCTTCCTGTTTTTGAGGCTCACCAATGGTTTAACCCTCTGTATTCACTCTCTTGATTGTTGACTTTGACACACATAAACCTACCTCCTGGAGAGTGTTCTTGATCTGGCCAACTGTTATGAAGGGTGCTTTCTTCACCAGAGAAAGAATTCTTCGGTCATCCACCACAGTTGTTTTCTGTGGTCTTCCAGGTCGTTTGGTGTTGCTGAGCTCACCGGTGCGTTCTTTATTTTTAAGGATGTTCCAAACAGTTGATTTGTCCACACCTAATGTTTTTGCTAGTCTCTGATGGGTTTGTTTTGTTTTTTCAGCCTCTTGCTTCACTGATAGTGACAGCTCTTTGGATCTCATATTGAGAGTTCACAGTAACAGATTCCAAATGCAAATAGCACACTTGAAACGAACTCTGGACCTTTTATCTGCTCTTTGTAAATGGGATAATGAGGGAATAACACATACCTGGCCATGTAACAGCTGAGCAGCCAATTGTCCCATTACTTTTGGTCCCTTAAAAAGTGTGAGGCACATGTACAAACTGTTGTAATTCCTACACTGTTCACCTGATTTGGATGTAAATACCCTCAAATTAAAGCTGAAAGTCTGCAGTTAAAGCACATCTTGTTCGTTTCATTTCAAATCCATTGTGGTGGTGTATAGAGCCAAAAAGATTAGAATTGTGTTGATGTCCCAATATTTATGGACCTGACTTTTTTTTTTTTGCATTGCTCTATAGAAGATAAGATGTATGTTTTTGCTAACATATATATTCCTCTACTATTTAAAGCTGAGATCCTATGTAGATTAATGGAGTTTATGGTAGACAAGACCAATATACCGGTCATTTTAGTGGGAGATTTCAATATGGTCATTTATAGGAGAGTGGATAGGTTCTCATCGGGGTCACAAAATAGATGGTGTATCTGATAGTTAGTTGTCTCAACTTGTGGGGGAGGTGGGGTTGATGGACATCTGGAGAGTGCGTAATCCGAATGGTCAGCAATATCCTTGTTATGCCAGAACACACTCCACACTCTCCAGAATTGGTCTGGCTCTGGGGAATGAGGGGGTATTACAGCTAGTAAGGAATATAGATTACATGCCAAGAGGCCTCTCGAATTACTGTCGGTGAGCCTGGGGGGAGAGGGGGGTCGCCATCCGGGTTAATGGAAAATAAGCTTGTTCTGGATGGAACTAATGGAAAAACCAGGTGAGGTGTTGATAGCTTCAGCCCTGATTCACACTGAGCTGCGGGAATGAAGCCATGCGAGTTCAGCTGAACTCGCACGATTTCACTCCCGCATGTCAGTCCCGATTTTGACGGCTATTTTACAGACATCTGTGCAGATTTCTGCACAGATGTCAATGAAATTCGCACCCCAAATTTGCAAAAAAGTAGTACAGAAACTACTCTTTGAAATCGGTGCAGCGCGCAAATGCAGAATCACACCGATTAGGACTGTGCCATTACTGGCAATTGCCGCCGATTTGACATGTGATTTGACATGTCAAATCGCATGTCAAAACGCACCAATGTGAACCAGGGCTTAAAAGAGTTTGTTGTAACAAAAAAACTGGTATGGCCTCAGTAGGGGTGATACGGGGTGCTTAAAGCATATCTCTGGGGCATACTAATCCAGCAGGTATCGAAGATAAAGAGACGGACCAAACAAAGAAAAGAGGCTATTAAGGAGGGAGTGCTAAAGGCAGAAAAACAATATGTGGTGGACCCAACACATGATAAGTTTAGGGAATGGTCAGCTAAACAAAAAGAATATCAAACAACTGTGCTAAGAAAAGTGGAGAATAAGCAGCTTTTTCAAAAACAGAGCCTATTTGGGGTAGGGGAACGTATGGGGCGTATGTTGGCTCTCTTAGTTAAAACAAATTCCTCCTCCTCTATTATCCCTGCAATTAGGACATCAAAGGGCAGGATTTCATCATATATACCAGAGATCACAGATACATTTAAAAGGTATTATGATAGGTTACAACAGGAAGAAGCTGATGGTGAGATGTGTGCCTTTTTTAAGGGACTGGAGGTCCCGACCCTTTTAAAGAGGGATAGAGAAGGAATGCTCATATAACCCTGGAAGAATTACAACAGGTGGTAGCGGCCATGGCAAATCAAAAATCCCCTGGGCCAGATGGCCTTCCAGTGGAAAGCTATAAACAGTATGGGAAGGTATTGCTTATGGAACTATTAAAAGTACTAAATTGGGCAGCCATGGAAAAAAGACTACCCCCCTCTATGATGGAAGCTGCTATAGTCGTTATTCCCAAAGAAGGGTAAGATCCACTTGAGGCATCCTCATATAGGCCTATATCCCTCTTGTGTACGGATGTTAAAATTCTGGCAAAGCTGTTGGCAGCTAGCTTGAATAAAATCATCCAGAAACATACATCCAGACCAATCTGGTTTTAAACCAGATAGGTCTACTTACATGAACATAAGGCGGGTATATCTAAACCTACAGACCCCAACAGATAACAAGGGGTCAAGGGCCATCCTGTCACTAGCTATTAAGGATTTTGAAAGTCTGGAATGGCACTATCTCTGGCGGGTTCTTGCGGAGTTCCAGTTTTGCCCTTCCCTCATTAACTGGATAAAAACACTTTATGAGGCACCGCAAGCGAAAGTTAGAGTAAATAACGAATATTCAGAGACATTCCAATTGCTCCTTGCGATGGAGCCTTTGGCGATGGCCATTAGATCATCCCCAGATATGCAGGGTTTTCGAAGGGCTGTGGGAGAAGACAAGGTTGCACTATATACAGATGATGTATTGCTGTTTCTGGGGGATACTCAGCTCTCCCTGGTGACAGCAATTAATATAATCAAAGACTTCTGTTTTTTTCAGGATTAACTATAAAATGGGGAAAATTGGGGTTTCTTCCTGCAGACCTTCTCAGTAATCTCTTAGCAGCTAAAATCTTCCAACAATTAGAAGTAGTAGAGAAAATGAAATACCATATCTCACGAGAGACCCTAAACCAGGGATCTTCAAACTACGGCCCTCCAGCTGTTGCGGAACTACATGTCCCATGAGGCATTGTAAAACTCTTGACATTCACAGACATGACTAGGCATTATGGGAATCTAAACAATATATCAATAATTATATAATCCCTCTTCTGGCCAAATTTAAACGGAAAAGCAAGAACTGGTGTTGTTTCCCTTTGTCGGTAGCAGGGAGATGCAATTTGATTAAAATGATATGGATGCCACAATTATTGTATATGTTGCAAAACTCACCCATATGGATATATAAGAAATGTTTCCAGAAAATTGATACTCCTTTTTAGAGAATTAATATGGAAAAAGGGAGCTGCCACAATACGCTTGCGCACACTACAGCTACAAAAGGATGAGGGAGGATTGACACTACCACATCCGTGGAACTATTTTCTGCCAGCACAGTTACAGCAGGTGGGGGGAGCAACAGACCTGCGAGGGGTGAAGTGGGTAAATATTTGGTGTTATCAAACACATCCCATAATACAGTAGTGAAGGCAATGGAGGGGGATTCCTTCTCTGTTAGGAACCCCACACTGGTGTTGATGGTTAAAGTACGGGAAACAGCTAAGACCTTAATGTGATACCATGGATTTACAGAATACTCCCTCCCTTTGGAATAATAAAAACTACATGAAGTATAGATAACGGGGGAATTTAAAGAATGGGAAAATTGTGGCATAAGTCGCATATATGAAGATCGGTCGTTAAAATCATTCCAAGAGCTTAGGGAAGAATATGAAATCCCGAATTGTTCTTTTTATAAATATCTGCAGATTAGACATGCTTTGGGGACGCAGTTTAAAATGCAAGTATTAGAATGGAGTAAGGGCCCTCTCCTCCGTAAGGTAATAGATGCAAACACTTTGAATGGATTAATCTCTGGGATATATTTGCAACTATGTAAGAAGGCTATAGCTGGGATGGAAGAGCTTCCAAGTAAGAAGAGGTGGGAGGAAGATATAGGAAATATAACAGAGGAAGAATGGAGGCGAATATTTGAACTGGGCCCATTGGTGATAGTGTCACATCTATTTTTTGTTGCAAAGAGTGTATTATACCCCTCAGAGATTGTTTTTATTTGGATAAAGACCGGATGCCAAATGCCCTAGATGCCAGGCTGCAGGAAGGGATCTCATACATATGGTTTGGAGATGCCCAAAGTTAAATCGGTACTGGGCATTATAAACTCAGTATTTGGGACGTTTCTAGACCTAGAGGCAAGGATATGTGTGTTGGGTTGTGTGGAAAGAAAGGGTGCCCTTGGTAACACAAAGATAGCAGTACTTAGATGCTTATTTCAAGCAAGAAAATTAGGTGCACAGAGATGGCAGTGGGTGACGCCCCCAACATGCAGAGAATGGGTAAAAGTCATAAAGAAAAAAACAAGGAAAGAAAAGTTTATATACATTAAAAGGGGTAATTTAAAAAAAATGTAAAAGATTATAAGACGCTGGTTGGATGCAAAGGGAGAGCCCCCTAGAGAAAGAGAGGAAAATCCATAAAGGATAATATATGTAGAAGGTAGAAGGACCATAAAAAGAAAAAGTTAAAAGGAAACAGAAAGGGATTCCAATCTAAGGGAAGTGGTATATTTAAGATATAAGGGAAAGGTAACAATAAATGGGCTAATAGATGAGGTGTGATGTATTAATAAGGAGAAAAATACAATGGGAATGTATGAGTGAGTGAGAGAAGTAGGTTTTACTGTAGAATGAGTGAAGTACAAACGAACAAGATAATAATGCTGTAAATAGGGACATTGGTTGATTGAGATGGAGTTTTTGATGGAAGTTTTGGTGGGTGGGATAAATTCGGAGAATATAGTAATTGGAATAAGCACGTATTATAAAGTGAAAGTTATATAAGTAATATATTCCCTTAGAGAAAAGGGTGGGGAAGGGTTGAAAGGGTAATGCCCCGTACACACGGTCGGATTTTCCGATGGAAAATGTCCGATCGGAGCGTGTTGTCGGAAATTCCGACCGTGTGTGGGCTCCATCGGACATTTTCCATCTGATTTTCCGACACACAAAGTTGGAGAGCAGGAGATAAAATTTTCCGACAACAAAATCCGTTGTCGGAAATTCCGATCGTGTGTACACAAATCCGACGGACAAAGTGCCACGCATGCTCAGAATAAATAAAGAGATGAAAGCTATTGGCCACTGCCCCGTTTATAGTCCCGACGTACATGTTTTACGTCACCGCGTTTAAAACGATCGGATTTTCCGACAACTTTGTGTGACTGTGTGTATGCAAGACAAGTTTGAGCCAACATCCGTCGGAAAAAATCCTAGGATTTTGTTGTCGGAATGTCTGAACAAAGTCCGACCGTGTGTACGGGGCATAAATGTTATTTTATGGTTTGTATGTAAATTAAAAAATGTTCAATAAAGAATACTGAATTAAAAAGAAAACTATAATGGGCAACAAAACAACATGAACCTCTTTGTTATACACAAAATTATATTAGATTGTAGATGTAGTAGAAAATACTGTTTCTTTAATTGGTTTCTCAAGCTGAAATTACATGATAACTACCGTATATACTCGAGCATAGGTCGATCCCAATATAATGTGAGAAAAGTGCAGCGCTAACATAAGACACATATAAGTGAACTAGCGAAGTTCAGTGATAAAAAGGTATAATCAAGTTCATTGTGTGTATGAAGAAGGTGATAAAGTCCAAACAGTAAGATGGATGGCAAATCCAATAAGACTGAAGAAATCTTCTGACATACGATACATCTAAGGTTGAGTGGGACATCAACTCTTTCATCAATCAAGCTTAATCATAATATTCTAGTCTTTAATTTTCAGATTTGGAGTTGTATGTATTTATTTTTGTTTTCAATTTTTGATTTTAGAATTCTCTATACAATTTTTAGATATGGATCATGTTCTCATGTTCACGATTATGCTTTTCAAGCTATGCATATGAGCCTCAAACTGTGTCACTCATGTTTGACTTGTAGTTATGATCTTATCAGGAAGGATGTGCAGCATATCGTGTCATTATGGCTTTGTCTGTGACTGACATGGCGCGGCACTCTCCTTCTGTTTTGGCAGAGACGGTGGTTCATTGGTGTTTCCTGTGTGCCTGTGCGATGTGATGTAATGACATCTACATCCTTCGGGCTTCCCCAATCTGAATTTGACACGCTGTCACATGTCCAGCAGTGGAGGTTTATGGCGCATCTTACGTGCCACGTGATCCTGCTGAGCCATGTGACATGCTCTTTCAAGTCACGTGATCACATCGCGGTCACGTGCCCTTTGTTGTCGGTCCGTGCTTGGCGCGTCATTACTTCACCCACGTGACACTTCTGGGCACTTTTGATTGGTAGGAGCAGACTCCATCCGCCCTATGGAATGTTACAGGAAGTAACATATCAGCTTCGCGGGCTTTTGTGGCGTGGTTTTCACCACGCAACAGCAGCCTGTCATCCAGTATGGATGCTAAGATAATAAACGCTATTGGTTTGATCTGTTATAGAAACCTCTGATAGGATACTGACATTGAGGTTTGGAGTGTGAAACAACAGCTGACCACTCCTTATCCAATCACTAGCCGTGTTACTTTTAGGTTGCATTGATTTGTATGCAAT
The DNA here is from genome assembly GCF_042186555.1 of Aquarana catesbeiana. Lineage (NCBI taxonomy): Eukaryota > Metazoa > Chordata > Amphibia > Anura > Ranidae > Aquarana > Aquarana catesbeiana. The sequence continues at coordinate 469,055,194 of NC_133328.1, forward strand.
GTGGGAGAACAATTTGATGCTCCTGTAGAAGTCCAAATTGGACAAAATGCATCGGACAAGGCTCTCAGTTCCCTACATTGCTTTTATAATATTTTATGTGATCACTCTTTATACCTTTGTATATTGGTTGGTTCCAATAAATATATTTTTTGACCTGCACCATCGGAGCACTCTGTATTTTTGTATTTAAAGCCCACCTCCGGACAAATTCTTTAGTTTTCAGTATGGGTTAGACAGTTTTTATAAAGTTTCCAATATGCCTTATGTTTCCTTGGAGAGCTTTCAGTTCATGTGTTTCCCACAATTTCCCCCTGCAAGGTCACAGACATGTATAGTAAGGGGAAACTATGACTGTAAAGGTTCATGTATCCGGTTCATGGCATAGTTTGTAGTAGTTAGTCACATTCAACTAGATTTGTTGTGTAATTTTAAACATGTTTCTTCAGGCCACTTCCTAAATTCTAGTGAGTGTTAGGAAAATACCTCAACATTTATATCTACACAGGTAGAATAGACGCCTTAATCCAATCACCAGAGATTGTGTAGCTGTTGATTGTCCAAGAACAGGAAGGGAGGTGTGAAAATTGTGGAGCCACCCTGTTCCAGTTGGACAATCCCATTTCTCGGTGTTACAATATCTGCATAGGTGTCAATCATTAGATTTACATGGCTGAAGGTGTGAGTTGTTGTCAAATTAGCAGCATGGATGTCAAAATGGCATTATATTGGAATACAGATAGTGTCAAAGGCCCCCACTCCATGTCAAAGGATCAGGGCTAATGATAAGGCAGTACAGCCAGTGCCCCTGTACTGGGCCCGGCCCCATCATTTCAAAAGGGGGGCCCATTCGCCTGCTCAGCAGGAAGGCTGGCTAAACGGTCTTATAGTTCTTGCAGACACTGATCCTCTTCTACCTCCCACTGCAGTGCTGTCAGCTTCTCCCCCTCTCCCTTCCTCCTGCTGCACTGCAAGGGGATTGGTTCTAGCGCATACACTTCTAACATCTGCTGTCTGGGCCCAGTGTGCCCCTTTCTCCTGAAGCACTGCCAGCTTTCCTCCTCTCCCACCGGCAGCTGCTGCAGGCACAGGGGGTGATGTCATTTACTGGCCCCTTCCTTTCCTGAATGAACACAGTAGTTCACAGTAACACAGTACCAGCCACACCTGTGTCCATTCAAATTGTGAATAAGCAGGAAGCTTCGGAGCACTTCTTATTCATTCATTCATCGTTGCAGCTGAGGCTGCAGAGAAAGGGACTGATAATTCTATGTCCTTTGTCAATTTCAGCTGGGGGGGAATGTCAGATAGACTGTCTGGGGCCCCGTGATTTCTAAGAGCAGCCATACAAAGGTTGGTTGTTCCAGTTTTGCAAACTAGTTGTCCTCTCTGTCCAAAATGTGCACCTCACTGCCCCTTAAAAAATGTCCCTTTTCATTAAGATGTAGGAAGACTGCCGAGTCTTAACCTGTAATGCCCTGTACACACGGTCGGATTTTCCAACGGAAAATGTGTGATCGTAGCTGGTTGTCGGAAATTCCGACCGTGTATGAGGGCTCCATCTGACTTTTTCCATCGGATTTTCCGACACACAAAGTTTGAGAGCAGGCTACAACATTTTCCGACAACAAAATCCGATCGCGTCAATTCCGACCGTGTGTGGACAATTCCGACGCACAAATTGCCACGCATGCTCTGAATGAATTCCGAGACAGAACTGCTCGGTCTGGTAATATTAGCGCTCGCAATGGATATAGCACTTTCGTCACTGTGCAATGTTTGAAATTGTTTAATGCAGCACACACTCTTCTTCTTTATAATGCTAGAAGAATGAAGTTGTTTTGCTGCTCATATTCACACAGACTTCTCACAAACTTCTTTCTTTATAATTTATCGTGATTTCATCACTATATTTTGATTTGTCACATCTGACGAAAAAATTATCAATTTTTTATTTTTTGGTTTGTATTTTTTTCAAGCCTGATCTTTTTTTTGATTTTTTTTTACCAGAATATTTTTGGGTGTGTTTTGTGTGTCAAGTTACCACAACACTATTATTATTGAATATTATTTAATCTCAAGGAGATTGTTTGGTGTTGGTGTCCCTTGTTAATTTCACATTGTATTTTTGAAATGTACCTGCCTCCTCACAAAAAACTGTCCTTTTTGAAGGAAAACACACATAGGCAAGTATAATTGAAACCAAAATTCCTTTATTAAGGGCTCATAACCAAACAAAGAGGAAGGCAACGCTGGAGAAACAGCAGAAATTGGCGAAGCCTTTGGCCCCCAGGGCACACATCAATTATTTTACTGCAAAATTGGTGGCCTGAGGAGTCCATATCTAAGGGAGTACAGTCTGGTCCAGAAGTCCAAGAGATCATGAAAGAAGCAGATGACATGTATGTCCCCAGGCTGTGGTCATACAAGGGCCTGCATCTTTTGCTAGACCAGACTGAACCAGGCCATCACTTTCTGGTCTTCTTTCCACGCTTCCTTCCCGGCTGTGGCTCTGGTGTTGGAGGTGTGGCAGGAGGAGGAGTAGGACCTGGAGGAGGAGGAGGAGGACCTGGAGGAGGAGGTCCATGGGTGAGCTGACAAATGTGGCTTTCGCATGTGAGTTGGCCCCTCAACCCCTTCTGAAGAGCTTCTAAAATGACACACTCACATAAGAGGCGTTGGCCCTCCTCCATTTGCAGCATTTTGCAGGCTGTTATGGCAGCAAAATCCTCTTCCACACTGTGGGGTGTTCTGAGGGCCTCAGTAGCCTTCCAAAGTAGGCCTATTGCAGCCTCCTCCAGGTTACTCCCCTTCCTGCCACTTTTTCTTTGAAGGTGGAGGGGAAGGGCCTGGGTATCAGGCAGCCTGCTTGGCCCGGCCACCTCCTGGCTGAAACTTTCCTGTGTATGAAAAAGGGACATTGTTTTAGCTTGTGATTCATCAATCACAATCAGAAATTAGTACTCCAAACTCACATAGATTTAACATCATTAATTTGACCAGAAATATTTGGAAGAATGCTATACCTGACTCAAACTGGGCTCCTCCACATGTTGCTCCCTGAAAGGCCCAGGTTGGGCGTCAGAAGCCTCAGTTGGGGGGGGAAGGAAACGTAGAAGGAAGACTGGAGAGTGATGGCCTGGGTTCAGTCTGACCTGCCAGAAAATGCAGCCTGTCATAGTACCACAGCCTGGGGACATAAACATCATTTGCTGCTCCTGATCTCAGGGAATCCTGGACCTTCTTGCGCTCCCTTAGATAAGTGCTCCTCATGCCACCAATTAGGGCCTTCAAATAGGGGATGTCTGCCGTGGGGATCACCGGCTTCACGAATTACAGCAAATTATCCAGCGCTGCCTTCCTCTTTGTTTGGTTCTTATAATCAGGGTGGTTTACCTGCCACAGACAGGGCAGCTCGCTGAACATATCTATGAATATGCAGATAAACTCCTGATTCTTCAAGATATCCATTTTCTCTGCAAGACACAACACAAGACAAACCCTAATGTCAGGCTAAAGTCTCCTAATCTTGTCCCAATATAGGCCTCAATCTAGAAGCAGTAAAGGCCCAATTTTAAATCTTACCTTCGTTATCATGATCGGTGCCTCCGATACTCCTTCCTCCGCTCACAGATCGTACGTACTATGCATGCGTGTTACGCTTTATATACACTGCGCTTGTGTGAAACTACGCCCGCCCCTGACGTTCTTTCTAGTCTATTCCCCGCCCCTTCTCGTTCGGTGCAGTGGGGAAGAGCACATGGCGGAGACACAACAGGTGCGTGCTAATTACAGCAACGAGGAGGAGGAGGAGGAAAGCCCGGAGCCAGAAACGTCCCAATCCCGGAGGAGACGATTTAATAAATTTTAGCTGTTCAAATTTGTTTTTTATTTAAAAAATGTCTCAGACATTGTCTGGCATATTGATGGTATCTTAGACGGACCTCGCGGGCACTCAGGGGGGGCAAGCCAGGATGGCCAGCTTCAAGCGCCGTCAGGGTTGGTTCATTTACTTGAATTCCGGATTTAGGCCCAACTGAGCCAGCATAGTTCACAGAATTTCTCCGTAAAAAGTTGTGGAAAACACAGCAACCCAGAATGATGTGATTCAGTTTGTACTCCGCCATGTGTATGGGTGTAAGAAATAGGCGGAACCGGCTGGCCATTAGTCCAAATGTGTTCTCCACCACTCTTCTGGCTCTGGCCAGCCGGTAATTAAAAACCCTCTGGTCTGGGGTGAGGGTCCTCATAGGGAATGGCCGCATAAGATGGTCCCGCAGCGCAAACGCTTCATCCGCAACAAAGACGAATGGGAGTCCTTCCACATTGTCTTCTGGAGGTGGCAAGTCCAAGCTGCCATTCTGGAGATGCCTGTAGAACTCTGTATGGGTGATGACTCCACCATCTGACATCCGGCCATTCTTCCCCACGTCCACATACAGGAACTTGTAAGTAGCCGACACCACCGTCAACATCACAATGCTATTGAACCCCTTGTAGTTGTAATAGTATGAGAGTTGGGTGGTGGGATGATGTGGACGTTTTTGACATCAATTGCCCCTCCACAGTTAGAAAAGTCCAACCGCTGGGCAAAGTGGGAGGCCACAGTCTGCCATTCCTATGGGTTGGAAGGAAACTGTGGAGTCAAACAAGAAAATAAAATTAATCATTTTTCACATAAACATGGAAAGCAGATTAGACACAAACATTCTTGGCCAACATCAGTATTACATTTATTTTAAGTAGTATTTAAAGACAAAGGTATAAGGTCCACCTATCAGATTCCCCCCCCCATGGGCCGTTTGGTGAATTTTACGTGGGGGGAGAGATGTTTTGGACCGGTAACCCTCTCCACTTCATTGAGAGAGGAATGCCTAAATAATGTGTATTACTTTGGCCAGCCCCTCCTTACTTACACTATTGGCAGCCCACTGGACAGGTAAGAAGTGTCATATTACAAAAAGATAAATACACACTGTACACATTTTAGCACATTTTTACATTCTGCTATTACCTATCAAGATAATAATAGGATCCAAAAACTGTAAACAGTACCATTTAAAAGTATTCAGGCAGGCCCTTGCACTTCATGCTTTGGGGAATTCATCCAGAAATCTGACCACAAAAGAGGTGGGTATAGTGTGTATGGGTTTGGCAAAGTCAGCAGATAGAGGATTGGTATCAGCTGAGTTAGCAGTTGGGGGAGGGAGGGTTCCAAATGATTTTGTGACCCAAAAAAAAAGCCTCTGGCACTCTGACATAATTTAAAGCACACATCACAATTTTTAACATTTTAGGGGGTATTTATGGTAAAGCACTACTATGGAGCTGACAAAATACATTATTAAGTGACTACACTATGTGAATTAAGGCCCAGGATAGCATGCTTGGGAGGTAAGTGAAGGCAAATATGTATGAAGGACAAAAATAAAAATTACATAAAAATCCAGCATGCATGAGGACAAAGGGGACATTCACAGCATATTACAATCATGGTAATTAGGGAATGAGGAATGAAATACAATATATTATAAAATATTAAATACAATAAAATGTGATGTTAAAGGATAAAAATCTTACCTTAATATACTCCTTCTGCAGGACCTGGATGATGGCAGGATGATGCAGGCTTCTCCCTGTCGCCAATTACTGCAGGGTGGCGACTAGCCTCTGCTCCGGAGTGATGGCTTGCCTTAATGCAGGTATCCTGCCTGCTGATATAGGGGGTCAGCAAAGCCAACAAATGGTGAAATACGGAGCCCGTCATCCGGAGAAAGTTCCTGAAATCGTCAGGATTATTCTCAAGGATCTCACGGAGCAAAGGCATATGACAGAACTGGTCACGCTGGAGCAACCAATTCTTGGTCCATGAACTCCTCCCCACCCTGTTCATGGACTGGACTTGTGTCAAGGTAAGGACCCCAAGACCAAGCCCCCGCACAGCACGATTTCTACAAGGAGTACGTATATGCAACATGGCTAGAAAACGGTCGGCTGCTCAGAACGAAGTAACAGAATGCACTGAAGAACAGCAAGGCCTGTGAAGAGCGACCTGAAAATCAGTAACGAACGAACACTAGCACAATGACAAGTCAATTGTACTCGCTGCAGGCACTGAAGACCAGATACAAACCCACAAGCACAAACTGAACAGCAGAAAACGATCTGAAAGCCACAAGTCTGAAAAAGAGCGAATCGTCTCTCACCAAACTTTTACTAACACGAAATTAGCAAAAGGAGCCCAAAGGGTGCCGCGCTTGGTTCTGAACTGTCCTTTTATAGTCTCGTCGTACGTGGTGTATGTGACCGCATTCTTGGCGATCGTAAATTCCGACAACTTTGTGCGACCGTGTGTATGCAAAACAAGTTTGAGCCAACATCCGTCTGAAAAAATACATGGATTTTGTTGTCGGAATATCCGATCAATGTCCGATCGTGTGTACGGGGCATAACATTTGCCCTCCTATGTTGGGCTATTCCTTTGTTGGGAGTTTTTTTTGTTGTTTCCCCAGTCTTTGCATTCCTCACTACACTGCACTATACAGTATAATATATATCAAGTTACTTTGCTTGTGTTTGGATGTTGGGTCTGAAAAATTGGAGTACTGGAGCATTGGACCCCCATTCTGATATGATAGCTCTTCTTAAAGCAGCTCAGGTGCACAATGGGTCCTGATATGACCCACAGGGTAACATCTAAAAAAAAAAAAAAAAATGTGTGTATATATATATATATATATATATATATATACAGTTCATAATTTTCCACGGTAATAGTCATTGCAAGGTCTTCTTTGTTTTAGCAGCCTTGCAATTACAGTACCTTTAACTATAATGCTGAAATATGATCTTTGAGGAAACTATAGTCTATTTTTTTATTTATGTATTTATTTATTCATGTAGTTATTTTTTAAAAATCTATCAACAAAAGGCCCAACTTAATGTAAAATTATATTATCAATTTGTACTAAAACCTTGTTTTTTATGTATACAGTATTTGTAATTATATTTGTACATGCAGACAATCACATTAGTTCCTTGTTTAATAATTGCAGGCTCCCTTTCCTGCGTTTTGTGAGTCATCACAATGTGATTGATTTATTACAGGAATTTAGTGCATTCTAACTTTGTAAGGGAATTTTCACTTACAGTGTGATGGATATAGTTAAGCTCTGCAAAGTGCATTTTAACTTTGTAAGGGAATTTTCACTTACAGTGTGATGAATGTAGATAAGCTCTGCTTTACTTCAATCATCCAGTCATATACAAACAAACGTTTTATTTATTTTTCTTTTTGTCTTTGCATGTGATTGGGTGTTCTTTTCAACATGTTTTACCACATTCACTAAGGTGCATGAAAGTTCCCTTCCAAAGTGAAAATTCACTTTGCAAGATAAACAGGCTTTACTTCTTTAGTAAATCAACCTAATAGATGTAAACCCGACAAATGATTTTTTATAGTAGAAATGTGTCTACCTTCAGATTTTTTTAGCTTTACTTTATTGGTATGGAAATATTTGTATGGTCTTGTTAACAATTTCTGTTTTTGTACAATTCATAATCAGCATGGTGGAATTTATGAATTAATTTCCATAACAAGAGTCTTATGGGACAGAAATGTATTTAACATGGGAATATTTGGGAAAATGTTTTGCTATACACTGATTAGAGCTGTCAAATCATGCAGAACCTGTTCAAGAGCAACCTGTTACTGAATTCCATTCCAGCAAGAAAAAAATAAAGTAAATTCATGATAAAAAAAAGCAAATAATTGTTGAACATATTGCAAACTACTTGTGCTTTTCAAAAGCAAAACATTTCTTTATATTTATCAATAAACCTAAAAGCATTGCTTTTGAAACTGATACATATTCATGAAACATAAAATCCAGTACAATCCAGATTTTATCTTTAAGGTATTTTAAGAACTGGAGTTCAGATAGTGTTGTCTATAAAAATATGTATTAGGAAAATAAAACATCAAAATATATTTGAGAAAGTAACAATAAACATTATTTCTAGCTTCAGCTTTTTTTTAAGTCAAAGCTAGACACTATCTTGAAAGCCCTTACTTTTAGTTCAAATAGAAATTATGCCTACATATTTAACAGAATCCTGGAAATGGGTTGCACCAAAGCCAATACATAATAAATAAAACAATTGTACATTGCGCAGTTTTTATGCAAAAAAATCTAAGCCCTACTGCTACAAATGACTATAAAAAGTGTCTTTATATTTAATGTAGCAATAACTCTCGGTGGAGCTGCTGGTTTATTATTGGGCCTGTCCTCTATTCTCTTCACCCCTCTTAAGTTGTTCAATCCCCTTGACACAGCTGTAGTGCAGTGTTGTAATGATATTAATACCAACTTTAACCCACAATATACACTTATATTTATATTTACCTCTACCTGGGTGCTTGTAGCTCCACCTGCAAGAGAAATAACAACACTGCACATAAACTTCTGTAATAACCAAAATAACTTTGTTTGGATAAATTATATATTTATATAAAGAATTATTACAGTGACTACACTATCACACCAACGTAGTGCAACAGTACAGTAAACAGTTATAACAGTCTTGGTAACAAGCACAAATATACCTAAATATATATATGTACCAGGGAGCTCCCCCTGCTCTAAACCGTAAAGTCACTACCCTTTATAACTAGATACAGGGCCCTGCAATAAAAGAGATAGTCTTGATGTCTTCAATCTTCGCTAGCTACAAATTTGTAATTGTAATCCACAGAGGGTTCTTCTTGGGTGTTGCGCAGTGTAAGGTAGTACACTAAGACAATTATAATCCAGAAGATTGATTAAGTGTTCTTATATGAAGAAGACAAACATCTAGTATCAGTTCTTGAATACTGGAATCTATGCAAATGTAATGTTCTCCAACTTAACTTGTTCCGTGGGACTATCAGTCCCAGCAATACTATGTAACCGTCCTAAGTGTGTGTAGTATTAAACAAATTTCCGGGTGTTAACCCTCTCACCACATGGAATCTGGGCAGATGGATGTCTCAGTTTCAGCAGTTCTCAGTCCGTATGAAGCCACCACCACGCCGTCACACTGTTCCGTTTACATAACGACCAGGAGTCCTCGGTTACCTCCCCGACGGGTCTCCGGAACAATCACTTCTGCTGCTTCAGCACACTGTGATACGATGGCAGGATCCCTGCTGCTGCTCAGCTCCTTCACAAGGTAGGCCGCAACCCTGTGGGACACACACACCCACAGAGTCCTGCTGGCAGGCCACGAGTCCCAGGAACAAGAGACTTAAGATGGCCACTCCCAGCCCTTTTATATCCTCCCACAATGCAGTTCCATTCTTCTCTTGTCCAGGAGCATTGTGGGTAGGTCATAGTTAATGTTCAGAAGTAAACAATCAATCACTTCCATGTCACTTCTCTTAATCATGAAACATAAAAGTGTTGTACCTTTTCAATTGTTCACTAGATGGCACTAGATCAACTTATACCTTTATAACACACTTATGACTAAAAACAAAAGTTGTCAGCACTACATTAATACAAAAGTTTTTGTGGCACTTTTATAGCTGCCTGGCCAGGGAGAATCACTGTCATTGTAACTGTGATCTAACCTGTGACATAACCTTGCACAGCCACAGTCAAAAAGCCATCTTAGAAAGCTGAAAATATCCAAAAATGAGAATATTTTGTACCATGGACAGCACTTCTAAACCTATATTCAAATAAACCCTAGGGAGGACAGCTGCTTAGGGTAAAGAAAAGCTAAGGGTATAACATTTCATTTGGGAAAAACTTAAATGCAATGAGGTATGGGTACATGGTTGACAATAAACTTCAATTTAAAAAAAAAATTATATTCTTAACACACCTGCCACTGACTATGTAATGCAACATGCAGTATACAAAAGGAAATGGAAAAACCTTGTACAACCTACAAATCTGAAAATAAAAATACAATCAACTAAATCTGACATATCAAGCAAGTAAAAATTGGAATATTTTCAGGTAATCTTTCTATAGTTAGTTCTGTTTTCCTTCTCCCCTAGCTAAACTATCTATCTGTCTTCTCCTACCCTAGGTACAACTACGGACCAAGACTTTCCAAGAAACACATTGCACATTCACTGAAAAGTAAACTTACTGTGCAATTGAACCATTGCAATATTTTATACTTAAAGAGGAACTGCAGTCTGCTCACATAATTTGTAATACAAACATCTTTGCCATTCTGAAGCTTCCCTCCAACCACTTTGCATGTTATTTTATATATACTGTGATTCTGTACTTGCCAAATAAGCTGCAGAAATCTCCCTCCACTGAGTCTGGCTGCAACCATTTTAACTGTGGGCAGCTGAAACTGCTACCAGTTCACTTCCTGGATTTACACAGACACACAGAGGCACACCTCCAGCTCTTCAGCCCTGCAACTCTCGTTGGCCCTCTTATGACTCACCCCCTCCCTTCCTGGCAAACTCTCACAAGATTGAGAGAGAGAGCTGTGCATTATGTCATAAGTCTAGGCTTATTAGCAGACAAGAAACACGAAGTAGGCTGTATAAGGTATTTACTGGCAGAAAAAAATGTTTTACTATCCAAAGTTAAAACAACAAGGGCAGAAGATTTAATAGATATAAAGTTGAAAAAATTACTTAAGATCCGCTTTAACCGGTTCCCGACCGGCGCACAACGATGTACGTCGGCAGAATGGCACGGCTGGGCAAATGGACTTCCATTTGAATTCCCCGGCGTTCCATTGCGTGCGCGCGTCGGCCGGGAGCTCCATGAGTCGGGTCGCGGGTCCCGCGGACTCGATCGCTGTGGGGATACCCGCAATCGCCTCACGGAGAGGACGAACGGGGAGATGCTGATGTAAACAGCATCTCCCTGTTCTGCCTAGTGACAAGTGTCACTGATCACAGCTCCCTGTCATCGGAAGCTGTGATCAGAGTAATGACACTGCTAGCCCATCCCCCTACAGTTAGTAATCACCCCCCCAGGACACACTTAACCCCTCCCTGCCCCCTAGTGGTTAACCCCTTCAATGCCAGTGTCATTTACACAGTAATCAGTGCATTTTTAATCGCAATGATCACTGAATAAATGAAAATGGTCCCAAAAATGTGTCAAAAATGTCCGACATGTCCGCCATAATGTCGCAGTCACAATAAAAATTGCTGATCACCGCCATTACTAGTAAAAAAAAAAAATAATAATAAAAATGCCATAAAACTATCCCCTATTTAGTAAACGCTATAACTTTTGCACAAACCAATCAATAAATGCTTATTGCGATTTTTTTTAACCAAAAATATGTAGAAGAATACAATCGGCCTAAAAAAATTTTTTTATATATATTTTTGGGGGATATTTATAATAGCAAAATGTAAAAAATAATGCGTTTTTTTCAAAATTGTCGCTCTTATTTTGTTTATAGCGCAAAAAATAAAAATCGCAGAGGTGATCAAATACCACCAAAAGAAAGCTCTATTTGTGAGAAGAAAAGGACGTCAATTTTGTTTGGGAGCCACGTCGCACGACCGCGCAATTGTCAGTTAAAGCGACGCAGTGCCGAATCACAAAAAATGCTCTGGTCAGGAAGCGGTTAAAGGGATTGTAAAATGGGGAGCCTAGGATCACCAGCCAGCTTTTTCACATATGTAACCTATTCCAGTTCCACCTCACCAACAGTTGCTGACTCCTTTCTTCTCCTTTTCTGGCCTCCCCTTTAGATGGGTTAACCCTTTCAGGACCAAAGTCCATGTAATCAGGGTTGGAGGCTCTTTCCCATACAAAAAGTCTCTCTGAACCTCTGAATTCTGGGTACCAAATGAAGACTTACCAATCCTGAGAGCACTGTAAGTCATTCCTGTCCTCCCCAACTGGACTACTGTACCCTGAAACCCCTCACCCTGTATGGGTGAAAACATCTGAGTTCTCAAAAATGTGTTCACATCACCCCCCTTAAAGGACCACAACTCAAATAGCGGGGACACGTATCTCCCGACCTTTACCCATCCCTGGCACCCTGTATAGGGTTGATTTCCAAAAACAAACAGGCTAATTTTAGTGAATGAGGTGAGGTTCCATTGACTTCCACCAGCAAATCATGTGCAAACAAAAATACTATATATTTTTTTTATTCCTTGCACATGATTGTGTATACTGAATGTTTATCACTTTCACTAAACTACAGGAAATTTCCCCTGCAAAATAAACAGCCTGTTTGCCTTTAGTAAATCAATCCCAATGAGTATACAATAAATGTATCTATAACATGTACAAATATCTAGTCTGCAAACATCTTGAAAGTGGCATGTCATTGTCTCATGCGTTATTTGGAGAACTCTGCGCTTTGATTTGAGTTTAGGTATAAGTTCAGGTATTGAGTTATGGTAAATGGTAAGTGTCTCATTCATTAATTTTATGTTTTTATGTTTGATAAATTTGTGCCTAAGTCTTATAAAAAAATACCATGCTTCTAGAAATATATATAAATTATATTCAACAGGGCAGCACTCACCATGCAGGTAATCAGCATTGTTGGTGAACAGCAGAAAATAGCATTAGCCATATCTATAAACATATAGAAAAAAGTTAGTCCAATATTGAACAAGAAAAAATGTAGTCTAATCTGCAGCATCCCCATTATTTAGTTTCCAATATCCATGAGTAAACAGTTTCAGATCTCAGTGGACCATTTGTCAGGTACAAACATTCTCAAGTGAACTTTAAAAGCCATTGGCTTTAAAACACGCATAGCCGACCAGAAGGGAGTTACAGCTGATTCACATTGGCATCCATGGCATTACTTTAATGACATGTTCTACTTGTTACCAGGAGATACATACTTACTGTATAATGTGACAAGCCCATTCCCAAAACCTTATAAATAAAACAAACCTAATAAAATGTTTCTAATTAAATTCACAAACGCACATGCAGGTCAAAATCCATATTAAGTTCTCTTGACATTAAAGTATCCAACCATGCAATCCATCTGACCTCTTTTTTCTTTAGTCTCAGTTCACTGTTACCTCCTTTCTTAGACACTGGAATGTGATCGATCACCAGAAATCTAAACTGAGCTGGTGTATGTCCACACTGTTTACAATGCCAAGCCACTGGCAGCTCCGATTGGATAATTTATGTTGGGAAATCCTGGAAATCCTACCCTTTGTTTTTTGTGTTGTCTCATCAACATAATATAGGCCACAAGGGGATTTTAAAATATTAACAACTGTGACAGGTTAGAAATATCTTGATAACAATTACCTTTCCAGTGTGAGGAATGCTTGTCACAGAGTGGTGCACTGAAGCACCTGTACCACGTGAGTACTCTGCATAGGGGTTTTTGTTTAAATAAATATATTTTTTATAAACGGTATCACACTATCCAGTCCTCATTTCTCACATACACGTGGAGACTACACCATTGGACAGCATAGGATATCACAGATCCATCTACACAGAACCCAGAGTTGGTTCGCAGGTGTGTATAGACCAAACTTAATTGCGAGGTCACACCCCCTGGGGTGATCATACTCACATGGGGGGGAGCACAAGAGTGGTGTCACTTGAACACGTGTGGATTATCACTACAGCTGTGGAGGAATTTTGGATGAAATTTGGTTATTGATTTTCACAAGCACTATAGCACTTTATCATCACAGCAATATTTAAAGCATGTTATATGGACTTTAACCACTTGAGCCCCGGACCATTATGCTGCCTAAGGACCAGAGGTCTTTTTCCAATTTGGCACTGCGTCGCTTTAACTTTTAATTGTGCGGTCATGCAATGCTGTACCCAAACGAAATTTGTGTCCTTTTCTTCCCACAAATAGAGCTTTCTTTTGATGGCATTTGATCACCTCTGCGGTTTTTATTTTTTGCGCTATAAACGGAAAAAGACCGAAAATTTTGAAAAAAAATGATATTTTCTACTTTTTGTTATAAAAAAAATCCAATAAACTCAATTTTAGTCATACATTTGGCCAAAATTTATTCGGCCACATGTCTTTGGTAAAAAAAATGTCAATAAGCGTATATTTATTGATTTGCGCAAAAGTTATAGCGTCTACAAACTAGGGTACATTTTCTGGAATTTACATAGCTTTTAGTTTATGACTGCCTATGTCATTTCTTGAGGTGCTAAAATGGCAGGGCAGTACAAAACCCCCCCAAATGACCCCATTTTGGAAAGTAGACACCCCAAGGAAATTGCTGAGAGGCATGTTGAACCCATTGAATATTTATTTTTTTTGTCCCAAGTGATTGAATAATGACAAAAAAAAAAAAAAAAAATATTTACAAAAAGTTGTCACTAAATGATATATTGCTCACACAGGCCATGGGCCTATGTGGAATTGCACCCCAAAATACATTCAGCTGCTTCTCCTGAGTATGGGGATACCACATGTGTGGGACTTTTTGGGAGCCTAGCTGCGTACGGGGCCCCGAAAACCAATCACCGCCTTCAGGATTTCTAAGGGCATAAATTTTTGATTTCACTCCTCACTACCTATCACAGTTTTGAAGCCCATAAAATGCCCAGATGGCACAAACCCCCCCCAAATGACCCCATTTTGGAAAGTAGACACCCCAAGCTATTTGCTGAGAGGCATGTTGAGTCCATGGAATACTTTCTTTTTTGACACAAGTTGCGGGAAAGTGACAATTTTTTTTTTTTTTGCACAAAGTTGTCACTAAATGATATATTTCTCACACAGGCCATGGGCATATGTGGAATTGCACCCCAAAATACATTCTGCTGCTTCTCCTGAGTATGGGGATACCACATGTGTGGGACTTTTTGGGAGCCTAGCCGCGTACGGGGCCCCGAAAACCAAGCACCGCCTTCAGGATTTCTAAGGGCGTAATGTTGTGATTTCACTCCTCACTACCTATCACAGTTTTGAAGGCCATAAAATGCCAAGATGGCACAAAACCCCCCCAAATGACCCCATTTTGGAAAGTAGACACCCCAAACTATTTGCTGAGAGGCATGTTGAGTCCATGGAATATTTTATATTTTGACACAAGTTGCGGGAAAGTAACACTTTTTTTTTTTTTTTTTTGCACAAAGTTGTCACTAAATGATATATTGTTCAAACATGCCATGGGCATATGTGGAATTACACCCCAAAATACATTCTGCTGCTTCTCCTGAGTACGGGGATACCACATGTTTAGGACTTTTTGGGAGCCTAGCCGCGTACGGGGCCCCGAAAACCAAGCACCGCCTTCAGGATTTCTAAGGGCATAAATTTTTGATTTCACTCCTCACTTCCTATCACAGTTTTGAAGGCCATAAAATGCCAAGATGGCACAAACCCCCCCCAAATGACACCATTTTGGAAAGTAGACACCCCAAGCTATTTGCTGAGAGGCATGTTGAGTCCATGGAATATTTTATTTTTTGACACAAGTTGCGGGAAAGTGACAATTTTTTTTTTTTTTTGCACAAAGTTGTCACTAAATGATATATTTCTCACACAGGCCATGGGCATATGTGGAATTGCACCCCAAAATACATTTAGCTGCTTCTCCTGAGTATGGGGATACCACATGTGTGGGACTTTTTGGGAGCCTAGCCGCATACGGGGCCCCGAAAACCAAGCACCGCCTTCAGGATTTCTAAGGGCGTAAAGTTGTGATTTCACTCCTCACTGCCTATCACAGTTTTGAAGGCCATAAAAAGCCCAGATGGCACAAACCCCCCCCAAATGACCCCATTTTAGAAAGTAGACACCCCAAGCTATTTGCTGAGAGGCATGTTGAGTCCATGGAATATTTTATATTTTGACACAAGTTGCGGGAAAGTGACAATTTTTTTTTTTTTTTGCACAAAGTTGTCACTAAATGATATATTGCTCAAACATGCCATGGGCATATGTGGAATTACACCCCAAAATATATTCTGCTGCTTCTCCTGAGTACGGGGATACCACATGTTTAGGACTTTTTGGGAGCCTAGCCGCATACGGGGCCCCGAAAACCAAGCACCGGCTTCAGGATTTCTAAGGGCGTTAAGTTGTGATTCCACTCCTCACTACCTATCACAGTTTTGAAGGCCATAAAATGCCAAGATGGCACAAACCCCCCCAAATGACCCCATTTTGGAAAGTAGACACCCCAAGCTATTTGCTGAGAGGCATGGTGAGTATTTTGCAGCTCTCATTTGTTTTTGAAAATGAAGAAAGACAAGAAAAATGTATTTTTTTTTCTTTTTTCAATTTTCGAAAGTTTGTGACAAAAAGTGAGGTCTGCAAAATACTCACTATACCTCTCAGCAAATAGCTTGGGGTGTCTATTTTCCAAAATGGGGTCATTTGGGGGGGGGTTGTGCCACCTGGGCATTCCATGGCCTCCGAAACTGTGCTAGGCAGTGAAGAGTGAAATCAAAAATTTACGCCCTTAGAAAGCCTGAAGGCGGTGCTTGTTTTTCGGGGTCCCGTGTGCGGCTAGGCTCCCAAAAAGTCCCACACATGTGGTATCCCCATACTTAGGAGAAGCAACAGAACACTGCTGCCCCCACGCTTCGGCATATATGCTGAAGTATGTAACTGTGGTGGTGAAATCACCTCCGACAGCGCTGGAGTCACGGCTTTATATATCGTGGGAGCAAACGCTGTTGCTGTCAAGATAAATAAAACTGCGCTGCAACTGAATGGCGTACATGCTAAGCAAATGATGGTTAACAATAAACCAAAGTAACATTACAGTATAACAGTAAGACTTACCATACCTGCAAAGCAAATACAAAAAAAAAAAACATAGTAAAAAATAAAACATTTAACGCAACCTGTGCCTAAAATATATATATGCCGAAGCATGAGGGCATCCTCCCGCAAAAGGCAGGAGCAAATTGCTCCTCCACCCACTGCTGCCCCCACGCTTCGGCATATATGCTGAAGTATGTAACTGTGGTGGTGAAATCACCTCCGACAGCGCTGGAGTCACGGCTTTATATATCGTGGGAGCAAACGCTGTTGCTGTCAAGATTAATAAATCCGCGCTGCAACTGAATGGCGTACCTGCTAAGCAAATGATGGTTAACAATAAAACAAAGTAACATTACAGTATAACAGTAAGACTTACCATACCTGCAAAGCAAATACAAAAAAAAAAAACATAGTAAAAAATAAAACATTTAACGCAACCTGTGCCTAAAATATATATATGCCGAAGCATGGGGGCATCCTCCCGCAAAAGGCAGGAGCAAATTGCTCCTCCACCCACTGCTGCCCCCACGCTTCGGCATATATGCTGAAGTATGTAACTGTGGTGGTGAAATCACCTCCGACAGCGCTGGAGTCACGGCTTTATATATCGTGGGAGCAAACGCTGTTGCTGTCAAGATAAATAAATCCGCGCTGCAACTGAATGGCGTACCTGAAAACAATAAAATGGTTACCAACAAAACACAGTAAACGGTAAAGTATAAAAAATCTGAAAAGCAAACATGGTAAAACATAATAACAATAAAACATTGCAGAATAGAATAGAGTAAAAAAGAGTAGAACAATAGAGAGAGAATAGAGAGAGAGAGAACAATAAAACAACAACAACTATTTTTGGTTTTTTTATTTTATATTTTTTTTTGTGTTTTTATTTTTTTTAACTTTTTTTTAATTTTTTTTTTTACACTTTTTTTTAGTAACTTTTAACTTTTGTAACTCGTTCCAGGTTTGGGTCTCTCAAAATGCAATGGCATCTTGGGAGACCCTGTGTTAGTGTGCCTAGTCTGTGCAGTGCTGAACCCTACGCTAATACTCAACTAATGTATGGTAGCGTTCAAAGCATTCACCCATGCAAAGACCAGGATTGCCAGGACAGGAGGGACAATAAGACCGGGTGTCACGCCTAAATCCGCGCTTGCTACAGACACGACATCTTTTTTGGGGGGCTCGTTGGGTAGGGGTACTCGGGATGGCATAAAGAAAATGCCGCTCATGCAGCCGGCTTACTGCATTTGGTTGGGGAAGGTGAGGTAGAGCACCGTCTGGAAACAGAAGGGCTCTGACATAGTTACATAGTTACATAGTTAGTAAGGTTGAATAAAGACACCAGTCCATCCAGTTCAACCTGAGTGAGTGTGTGTCTACAACCCTGACCCTTGTCCCTAACCCTGTACATCGCACACTCACATCAGTCCCTACCCTCAATCCAAGGTCCCCATTCATATACTAGGGCCAATTTTGGACAGAAGCCAATTAACCTACCAGCATGTCTTTGGAGTGTGGGAGGAAACCGGAGTACCCGGAGGAAACCCACGCAGGCACAGGGAGAACATGCAAACTCCAGGCAGGTAGTGTCGTGGTTGGGATTCGAACCAGCGACCCTTTTTTACTGCTAGGCGAGAGTGCTAACCACTGCACCACTGTGCCGCCCAAATGACGATCTCTTCCTGGAATTTAAGGAAGGATCCAGTCTGTCCTGAAGCTCTGTATAGCACA
Source organism: Aquarana catesbeiana (assembly GCF_042186555.1). Lineage (NCBI taxonomy): Eukaryota > Metazoa > Chordata > Amphibia > Anura > Ranidae > Aquarana > Aquarana catesbeiana. Next base: position 469,073,647 of record NC_133328.1, read on the forward strand.
TGAGCATTCAGCAAAGCCAATTGAAATAAATAAACAGACACTTTTTTGTACCAGCGTCTGGCCTTACGGGCAACTAGGTACGGCGCCAACAACTGGTCGTTGAGGTCCACCCCTCCCATATTAAGGTTGTATTCGTGGACACAGAGGGGTTTCTCCACAACACCAGTCGCCGTAGGAATTTGGGTCGTCGCGTCTGCATGAAGGGAGGTGAGAACGAAAACATTCTTCTTATCCCTCCTCTTCATAGCGAGCAAATTATTATACTTCAAGCAGGCTCTCTCCCCCAGCCTAAGACGGGAATCTACAAGCCGCTGGGGAAAGCCACGGCGATTAGGTCGCACGGTGCCACATGCTCCAATCTGCTGATCAAACAAGTGACTAAAAAGTGGCACGCTCGTATAATAATTGTCCACGTACAAGTGGTACCCCTTTCCGAATAAGGGTGACACCAAGTCCCACACTATCTTGCCAGCGCTTCCTATGTAGTCAGGGCAGTTTGTCGGCTCTACGTGACTATCTTTGCCCTCGTAAACCATAAAACTATATGTATAGCCTGTGGCCCTGTCACAGAGCTTATACATCTTGACCCCGTATCTGGCACGCTTGCTGGGAAGGTACTGTTTGAATGACAAGCGGCCAGAAAATTTAATCAGGGACTCATCAATGCAGACAACTTGATGGGGGGGTAAACAAGTCTGCAAAACGTTGGTTGAAGTGGTTTACGAGGGGCCGAATTTTGTAGAGCCGATCGTATGCAGGGTCTCCACGAGGACGACAGAGTTCATTGTCGTTGAAGTGCATGAACCGCAAAATCTGCTCATATCGTGCCCTGGCCATGGAAGCAGAGAACAAGGGTGAATGGTAAATTGGGTCAGTGGACCAATATGACCGCAACTTACTCTTTTTATTCAACCCCATGAGGAGGGAAAGGCCCAGACAGGTCTTAAATTCGGAGACCATAATTGGTCTCCAATCTCTGGCAAGGGAGGACTGGGGATTAGCGGCGATGTGTTGACCAGCGTATAAATTGCTTTGGTCCACAATAGATCTATAGAGATCTTCGGTGAAAAACAGTGAATAAAAATCCAGTGGCGTAAAGTCAACTGTTTCCACCTGAATTCCGGGTTGGCCAGTGAAAGGGGGAAGTACGGGTGCTGCAGAAGTGGAGGGTTCCCAATTCGGATTGGCCAATGCAGCAGGAAGGGCACTATGGGCACGACAGGCCTGTCTTTGTCTTCTTGGTGGCAGCGGGACACTACTAGTGCATGCCACCTCGCCAGCTTGAACTGCACTTATGGGACTCGCCACATCACCACGTGATACTGCAGTGCTGGATGTACGACCAGGGTGTACTAGGCCGCTGGTGCTTGCTAGTTCACCAGAAGGAATAGCGGCGCTAGTACTTCTCTGCTCCATACGAGAGCCCTGCGGTTCTTGCACTTCAAGGACAGAAGAAGATTGGGGTCTGGTACGCCTGACCTTAGCAGGGACCACAACTCTGTCGTCAGAGCTATCTGTCATGGAGCCGCTGTCCTCTACAGGTTCGTATTCTGAGCCTGAACTTGACAGATGAGTGACTTCCTCTTCACTATCTGTCATACTCAGAAACGTGTAGGCCTCTTCACTAGTGTACCTTCGATTTGCCATTTTGGGCTCTAAATTTAGGGGTACACTAAGGAGACTCACAGGCAAAAAAGCTCCTGACTGTCAGCGATCGCAGGGATCAGGCCTGACTCTGCGAACGCTGCAGTTATGTGTGCTTAGTGTTTTGTAAGTGTCAGTTATCGATCGATACTGCACTTGGGTGGGCTGGGCAGGGCTGGGCCGAGGAGCAAAACGCAGGTGCTAGCAGGTATCTGGGCTGATCCCGCTAACACTGCGTTTCAGGGAACCCTAAACTGCTGGGGAGTATAGATCTGATCGGATCAGATATCGATCCGCTCAGATACTATAGCACTAAGGGAGGTGTATGCTGCATGCGTGGGTTTTAGCGGTACTGGCGCTAACCTGACGCTGCCTGGGTCGACGCAGACCTTATCTGACCCTAAAAATGTAATTTATATCACCGCCGGGCAATTAGGGGGTTAAACCTTTATAGGGTAATAAACGGCGGGTGCCCTAAAACTATAATAAACTGTAATAAACTGTAATAAACTACAAAAAACAAACTAGCTAACCAGCGTCACCCATAACACTTATACGGTGATCGCTGGTGAAAGGGTTAACTAGGGGGCAATCAGGGGGTTAAAACCTTTAGTAGGTAGTATATGGGGGTCCCTGTCGCTATAAAACACTGACAGCGAACCTATATACTTACCTCCCTAACTAGCGTCACCTGTGTCACTAATACAGCGATCAGAAAAACGATCGCTTAGCGACACTGGTGACGGGGGGTAATCAAGGGGTTAACTTTTATTAGGGGGGGTTAGGGGGGTACCCTGGACCTAAGGGGGGGTACCCTAGACCTAAAGGGGGCTAACCTAACTGCCCTAACACTTGTAACTGACACAAACTGACACCAATGCAAAAAAAAAAAAATGCTATTGGTGTCAGAGTGACAGGGGGTACAGGGGGGTGATCGGGGGGTGATTGGGGGGTGATGGGGGGTGACAAGTGTGCCTGGCGTGTTCTACTGTTAGTGTAGTGTTGTGCAGACTTACTTGATGTCTTCTCTCCTCGGCGCCGGATCAAAAAGACCGACTCGAGGAGGGATGACATCACTTCCTTTCCCTCTGTTTACATTACAGAGGGAAAGGAAGCATTCTCATTCGCCGGGAGCGATCGGGAGGGGGTGGCCAACAATGGATGGCCTCCCCCTCACCTCTCATCGCCCGGGAAGAAATGGTGACCGCCTCGGGCACCGGGGGGGGGACTGATCGGACCCCCCACCCGCGGAAGGCAAATCACGTATATGTACGTGATTTTGCCTGTCCGTGCCACCTTGCCGACGTAAATCGGCGTGAGGCGGTCGTCAAGTGGTTAATGCAATTTTTGTTTTGTTTTATTGTATTAGTTGATTTTGCCACTTAGCACTTTGGCACTTTATTTTATATTAATTTGATCAATTTATGTCTCATTATTGATTTTGTGGCACTATATTTAGCACAGTTAATACTGTTAATTTTTATTTGGTATTGCATATTGACACTAGCTTAGCGCGATATTTTCACATATTTAAATTGTTTAGCACGGATGTATGTGACATGATCAATACCAGCAGCTGATTATCTAGTCTCAGATTTAATCGTTTTTGGTAGCTCGCAAGATTTTCAGTTTATACAAGCCTATATATACTGTTCTATACTTTAACAGCTTGCCGGCTGCCTCACGCAGATATACTGAGGCAGAATGGCACAACTGCGCAAAACCCCGTATGGGTACGTCGTTCCCTTTAAGAGCCGCTGCACAGCGGGGGACCTGATGCGCGTGGCCATCAGGCACAATCGCCGCCGACCACGCACGATCGCGTGCACGAGAGCCAGCATGGGGATCTGTATGTGTAAACACACAAATCCCTGTTCTGTCAGGGGAGAGGAGACCTATCATTTGTTCCTACTAAGTACAGTTAGAACACACTGAGGGAACACACATTTAACCCCTTTATGGACCCCTAGTGTTAACCCCTTCCCTACCAGTGACATTTACACAGTAATCAGTGCATTTTTATAGCACTGATCACTATCAGTTTCTGCTCCACCGAGATCTTTACTGCAGACACTTTAAAGAAAAATCTCTCAGACAGTCTCCTCCCCTTAAAAAATATCTCTTGGGTGGTCTCTTCCCCTTCAAGAGGAGGAGGTGAGGAGACGAACCTGAGAGATTTTTTTAAGAAGTGTCTGAGTGTTGCTCAGTGTGGCGTATCTGTGTGATGTACAGTATAGCACAGTGTTGCAGCAAAATGACATTTCTAAAGGAAAACATTTAACTGAAACTTGCTTGCGGCTGTAATGTATTGCCGGCTCCCAGCAATATAGATGAAAAATAAAGGAAAAGATTGGCGTGGGTCCCCCCCCAGCCCATACCAGGCCCTTTCCTTCAATTAACTTTAGCTCCCCAATGCTGGCAGCACTAATGCAGCCCCAGACCATGACACTCCCACCACCATGCTTGACTGTAGGTAAGACACATGTGTCTTTGTACTCCACACCTGGTTGCCGCCACACACGCTTCACACCATCTGAACCAAATACGTTTATCTTGGTCTCATCAGACCACAGGACATGGTTCCAGTAACCAATGTCCTTAGTATGCTTGTCTTCAGCCAACTGTTTGGGGGCTTTCATGTGTATCATCTTTAGAAGAGGCTTCCTTCTGGGATGAAAGCCATGCAGACCAATTTGATGCGGTGTGCGGCATATGGTCTGAGCACTGACAGGCTGACCTTCCCACCCCTTCAACCTCTGCAGCAATGCTGTAAGCACTCATATGGCTATTTCCCAAAGACAACCTCTGAATATGACCTGAGCATGTGCACTCGACTTTTTTGGTCGACCATGGTGAGGACAGTACTGAGTGGAACCTGTCTTGTTTTTTTTAATCAAAAGTAGTGTTTATCGAGCATGTTAAATGTAATAACATTCGGGTTAGGGGAAAAAAAAAGGAAAAATAAAACAAAGGTTTTTTTACAACAAGAAAAAAGTGCAACAGGCACTACATGCAGAATGATCTTGTTGACATACATTGCTTCTTGACGGGTTACAAAGGGGAATTCTAGCATTAGTAGTCTGATGGATAATATAGTTGTGGAAGCTTAGTGGGGGGGGGACGAGAGTAGTATGAAGAGCTAGGGGGGTGGACGAGGAGAAATGTCCTTAATCTGCGACAGTGCAGGTGGAGGAATCTGTTAGCCATCTATCCCATATGTTATGATACTTGTTTGGGCAGCCCCTGTGGGTGTATAGTACTTTTTTATATGGGAGGGTACTCTTAATAGCTCTAATCTATTGTTTCAGCATGGGGGGGACTCCCTCATCCACAGTTTGGCTATTTGTAGTCTGGCCAGGAATAGAGTTTCTTGCAAAAATACGTTTAAGTATTTTTCGCTTTCAGATAGTGAGAGGAGTCCCATCACACACTGTCGGGGGCATATGGTCAGTGGGGAACCCATGCGGTCGTGGAGGAATTGGACCACCTGAGTCCAGTATTCCCATATAGGGGGACAGGTCCTAAGCAAGCGATAGAAGGAGCTGGTGGGGTGATCGCATCTGGGACAGTTGGGATTTTGCCTGGGATTATACTTGGAAATGCGATGGGGTGTTAGGTAGGACCTGTGCAAGATATAGAGATGGGTGAGGCGGTCAGACAATTTAGGAGATACGGTCCTGGAGGTGGCAAGTGCCTCCTCCCAGTCTTCATCAGATATGGTGCCAAGGTCGGGTTCCCAGCAGGATTTCAGTTGGAGGGCAGTGGTTTGTGCCATAGGTAGCATAAGGTAGTTATAGATTTGGGAAATAAGTTTTTTGGAGTCTGTCCCTGAAATGATGTCCACCAATAATATGGTTTCAAGGACTTGGATAGAGTCCCTAAATTGAGTGAGGAGAGCGTGACGGAGTTGAAGATATCTAAAAAACATATGATTGGGTAGAGCAAAGTTGTCTTTCAAAGCTTGAAAGGACTTGACCGTCCCTTTGGCTACTACTTGCGATAGATATAGAACCCCCTTGTCAATCAACAGACCATAGTCGGGGATGGCTGTCAGTTCTGGCATCTGTGGGTTGTTCCATAGAGGTGTATGTGAGTGGGGGGCAGGCGCCCCGCTGAGTTGCATGGCCAGTTGCCAGATTTTACAGTGGTGAAAGAGTATGTGTTTCCTGTCAATAGTGCGGAGCAAGCCGCGGGGGCCACAGAACAGAATTTGGAAGGGATGAGCTGTTGAGCCGGGGGCCTGGGAGCATACTAGGGTGGAGTATCTCTCCTTGTCTGCGTAATTAATATAAAAGAAGTGGGAGAGTTGGGATGCTATATAGTATGTGAAGAGGTCGGGTATTGCCGTGCCGCCGAGGTCAACCGGGCACTTGAGAACCCGCCACGACAGTTTGTGCCGGGATGGGCCCCAAATAAATGTGTTTAGGATTGATTTCATGGACTTAAATATTCATTGGGGATGTAGAGCGGAGCTTGCCAAAAAAATGTACAGTAGTTTGGGGAGTAGTATCATCTTGACTAGGTTTATTTGGCCCATAACGCCTAGTGGGAGACGGTACAATGTTTGTGTTTTGGTTTTGAGGATAATGTATAGGGGTTCAATATTGAGGACGATATAATCTTGTAGGGACCGAGAGACCTGAACACCCAGGTATTTAATGTTACTTGCTCTGACTAGAGGGAGTGCAGCTTGATCGGCGGTGGGGACATCGAAGTCTAAAGGGAGGATTTGGGACTTAGCCCAGTTAATTTGCAGGCCGGAAAATGCTCCAAAATCTGTGATTGTGTAGGGCCATCTGAAGGGAAGATGGCCCTACGCGTCTGCGAGGTATAGGAGCATGTCATCCGCATATAGACTAACTACCTCTGTCAGTTGTCCACGCCTGAGACCTTTGATGCTGGGGTGGTTCCTAAGTACAATAGCTAGGGGTTCTACAGCCAGAGCATATAATAGAAATGAGATGGGGCAGCCCTGGCGTGTACCACGGGAGAGTGGGAAGGAAGGGAAAATTCTACCGTTAACCTGGATTCGTGCTGTGGGGGCATGATATAGGAGTTGGAGCAATTTAATAAATTTTGGGCCAAAGCCAAATTTGCGGAGGCATTCCCATAGATACCTCCACTCCACAGAGTCAAATGCCTTAGCGGCGTCAAGACTAATTACTACTCTGGAGCCTACGTTGTCGTGTTGGAATTGAAGGTTCATGTGGAGTCTCCTGAGGTTAAAGGCTGTGTTCTTGTTGGGCATGAAACCAGTTTGGTCGGGGTGGATGAGGCTAAGAATAACTTTGTTGAGGTGTAGGGCTAGAATTTTGGCAAGTATTTTAACATCTAACTGGAGGAGGGAAATGGGCCGGTACGATTCAGGGAGAAGGGGGTCTTTGCCAGGTTTGGGTATCAGGATGATGAGTGCTTCGCCCATAGATGTGAGGAGTGTGTCTGTGTCAAATATGTGGGAATACAACGTACATAATTTAGGGATAAGGGTTTCTCCAAATTGACTATAGAATTCTAGGGGGAGTCCATCCGAGCCAGGAGCCTTGGACACGGGAAGTTGAGTTAAGGCCTCCGCTATGCAATCCGTGGTGATGGGGCATCCAATTGAGCAATTTGTGACAGGGTGAGTGTGGGGAAATCGATATCCTGTAGGAAAGCCAGTAGCTCCTCCTGGGAGTATCGGGCTGTAGAGGAGTAAAGATTGAAGTAGAAGGACCTGAACTCCTCAGCCACCAGATCCGGATCTGTTATCCTGACCCCTGAGGCTGATTGGAGGGAGATTACTACTGGGAGCTTGTGTTCTAAGTGTGCCATGTAGGCAAGGAGCTTGCCAGCTTGCTTTCCATGCTCAAAGACACGTTGCTTACTGAAAAAGATGCCTTGTTTGGCTTTCTCAAAGTGCAATTGGTCAGTAAGCCTGGTTTGCGCGCGTACAAGAGAGGCGTTGGCGGCTGACGGGTCGTTTTGGAAGATTTGTTTGAGCGTATTTAGACGGTCTTCTGACTGACGGAGCAGTACTTTGGAGGTGGCCTTATGTCTGTTGATGTGTGTGGACAGTATCATACGGGCATTTCATTTAAATGCCTCCCAGACGGTCCCAGCCAAGGCGGAGCCCTCGTTGGTGTGGAAGAAGTGGTCCCATTCAGATTGGTCAATGTCTAGATTGGAAAAGGTGGATAGCCAGAATGGATTTAATCTCCATATATGTTCTGTGGGGGGCGCGGGAAGGCGTAGGGTGATCCAGTATAAGGAGTGGTCGAAGAGCACTCTGGTGTCAAAGCCTGCATCAAGGACATGCGGCAGGAGGGGAGGGGTAAGGAGAATGAGGTCAATATGAGACATGGCAGGGTGGGAAGGAGTAAAACAGGAATATCATGGAAGCAGCTGGTATTTGTGCCTCCATGTGTCAATGAGGGCAAATTCCGTGAGGAACCTCCCAAATCTGGTGGTACCAGAAGGGGGAGCTAGGTGGGCAGCGGGGGACAATCATGTCTAGACCATGTTGAAGTCTCCTGCCCATATGGCAGGCACAGAGGGATGTTGGCCATAAAGGCTATCCCACGCTGCAACAAGGTGAACTGAAATGGGGGAGGGATGTAAACGGCTATGAGAAGGATTTCCATATCATAAACAGTAGCATGTAAAAATAAGGTGTGGCCCTGAGGATCCGATTGCAATGAGTGAAGCTGAAATTGGGTCGATTTGGCTATGAGGATCACAACCCCTTGAGAATTGGTGGTATATGGGGCTGGATACAACCATCCAACCCATGTTTTTTTAAGGCTCATCTGCTTTTGACCAGCGAGGTGGGTTTCTACCAGGATTGAGATATCTGCCCTATGAGTTTTAAGGTGTGAGAGGATAGCCACCCGCTTGGCCTTGTCACCAAGGCCTGGACATTCCAGGTTACAATTTGTAGGAAGGCCATGAGGTGAGCGGGAAAATTAAAGTGAGCAATCGGATCCTCAGTGAGAAAAAAGCAGGAGTCCGTAAGGTATGTCAAGGCAATGTCAAAAAAGAAAAAATTGCAAAAAACAACAAAAAAAAACGTTCTGCAAACACGCTGGACCAGCAGAGCAGAATGAACACACAACTGCCCGCTACCGTGGTAGGGGCAGGGGCTGGCCAGGGAAACAGCATTGGGATTTTTGTGTTCTGGGGTGGCATGTATGCCGATTTCTTATGGTGAACGATGAGGTCCTTGGGGCAAACAAACTGGAAAGCGCACAATAGTGTAAAGATATGTCCAGTAAGGGGGGGATGAACATACAAGTGAGCCGCCTGAGACTTCCAGTTAAGGCATGGTGGTGGTGGGGTTTACATCTGTAGACGCCACAGGCAGAAGGAGGATGACAGGGTGGGCATGGGACCGGGGTAATGAGGGGAAGGGAAGATAGGGGGGGACACTGCAAGTAAAGAACTGTCAACTCACGGTTTCACGAAGGTGTGAGGAGAGAGTGTGCCAGAAGGCCTTCTAGCAGCAGGTGGGCAGCGGTGGCGGTGTGTAGTAGGTGGGAGCCTATGAGCAGGCTGGGCCGGACGCGCCACGCTGCTCCAACCAGGAGATAACAGCTTGCGGATCCTCAAAAAATTGTGCTTTGCCGTCGCTCACCACCCGGAGCCATGCAGGGAAAAGCATCGCATAGGGTAGATGTTGAATTCGTAGCTGTCTTTTTGCCTCTGTGAATCTCTCTCTCTTTATTTGGACTTCGGCTGAGAAGTCCGGGTAAACCGCCACTGTTACATTGCCGAGGGGGATGTTGCCACGCTCCTGGGTGAGCCGGAGGATGGTGTCCCGATCACGATAATTTAGAAGTTTGGCAATGAAGGTGCGTGGTGGGGCTTCGCCACCAAACAGTGGGCGCGCTCCACCACAAACGTTGAGGAGAAGGCCTCTCTGCCATACGTTTTGATGAGCAGGTTCTCAAGGTAGGTGGGGGGGTCTGCACCCTCGGACCATTCAGGGAGCCCCATGAAGCGTAAGTTACATCTGCGAAGGCGGTTCTCCATGTCATCATGTTTGGAGAGAATTGCGTTGAGCTGGTATTGCAGCTGTTCGTGGTGACCTGGAGCGGGTGGATACCATCCTCCACGTGGCTGACGCGTGGCTCGGTCTCAGACACACACTCCCGGAGCTTGTGAATGTCCTGCCTGATCAGGGAGATGTCTACCTTCTCCTCAATCCTGGAGGTGAGCATGGATTGGCATAGGGCAATAGCTTCTAACACCCTAGCAGTGTCCCCGGAGGCCTGATCCCCCTCCCCCAAGAGCGGGTGGGGCGCCATCTTCATCTTCAGGTTCCCGTTCTTCATTGCGGAATCTGCCAAGTTTAGCGATGGCACTGGCTTTTTTCGGCGGAGACATGGTGGTACTGGATTGGACAAGTAGCCTAAGGAGTTCTAGCAGCTGTGTGTGGGGAGAATAGCCCCCAGGATCGGGTATTAGGATGTTGCTTGAGCGGAGCTCTCACACTGAACGTCCTATTCCATGAGGCTCCAGACCATGCCCTCTTCTTATAGCCTAGGCCACCTTTATGTAGAGCAACAATTCTTTTTTTCTGATCCTCAGAGAGTTCTTTGCCATGAGGTGCCATGTTGCACTTCCAGTGACCAGTATGAGAGAGTGAGAGCGATGACACCAAATTTAACACTCCTGCTCCCCATTCATACCTGAGACCTTGTAACAGTCACATGACACCGGGCAGGGAAAATGACTAATTGGGCCCAATTTGGATATTTTCACTTAGGGCTGTACTCACTTTTGTAGCCAGCGGTTTAAACATTAATGACTGTCTGTTGAGTTATTTTAAGAGGACAGCAAATTTACACTGTTATACAAGCTGTACACTTACTACTTTACATTGTAGCAAAGTGTCATTTCTTCAGTGTTGTCACATGAAAAGGTATAATACAATATTTACAAAAATGTGAGGGGTGTAGAGATACTGTAGAGATACTGTATGTGTACTATATACAGTGGGGGAAATAAGTATTTGATCCCCTGCAGATTTTGTAAGTTTGCCCACATACAAAGAAATTAAGGGTCTATAATTTTTATCACAGGTGTATTTTAAACGATAGAGACAGAATATCAACCAAAAATCAAGAAAGAAACACATATAACAAATGCTAAAAAATTAAGTTGCAGTTCAGTGAGTGAAATAAGTATTTGATCCCTAAGCAAAACATGACTTAGTACTTGGTGGAGAAACCCTTCTTGGCAGGCACAGAGGTCAGACGTTTCTTGTAGTTGGTGACCAGGTTTGCACACATCTCAGGAGGGATTTTGGTCCACTCTTTTTTACAGATCTTCTCTAAATCCTTAAGGTTTCTTGGCTGTTGCTTGGCAACTCAAAGTTTCAGCCCCCTCCATAAATTTTCTATAGGATTAAGGTCTGGAGACTGGCTTGGCGGCTCCGTGACCTTAATGTGCTCCTTCTTGAGCCAATCATTTTTTGCTTTGGCGCTATATTTTTGGTCAATGTCTTGTGGGAAGACCCATCCTTGACCCATCTTCAGTGTTCTGGCTGAGGGAAGAAGGTTCTCATCCAATACATGGCCCCATCCATTGGCCCCTCAATGCAGCAAAGTTGGCCTGTACCTTTAGCAGAGAAACAGCCCCAAAGCATAATGTTTCTACCTCCATGCTTGACTGTAGGTATGGGGATCTTTGGCTCATAGTCAGCATTTTTCTTCCCCGTGTTTAGAGGAAGAGGAAGAAAAATGCTGACTATGACCCTAAGAACACCATCCCTACAGTCAAGCATGAAGGTGGAAACATTATGCTTTGGTGCTGTTTCTCTGCTAAAGGTACATGCCGACTTTGCTGCATTAAGGGGTCCATGGACGGGGCCATGTATTGTAAAATATTAGATGAGAACCTTCTTCCCTCAGCCAGAAAACTGAAGATGGGTCGTGGATGGGTCTTCCAGCATGATAATGACCCCAAACATACCACCAAGGCAACAAAGGAGAGGCTCAAGAAGAAGCATATTAAGGTCATGGAGTGGCTTAGCCAGTCTCCAGACCTTAATCCTATAGAAAATTTATAGAGGGAGCTGAAACTTCGAGTTGCCAAGCGACAGCAAAGAAACCTTAAGGATTTAGAGAAGATATGTAAAGAAAAAGGGGCCAAAATCTCTCCTGAGATGTGTACAAACCTGGTCAGCAACTACAAGAAACCTCTTACCTCTTTGCTTGCCAATAAGGGTTTCTCCACCAAGTACTAAGTCATGTTTTCCTTGGGGATCAAATAATTTCCTTACTCACTGAACTGAAACTTAATTTATAGCATTTGTTTTATGTGTTTTTTTGGGATTGTTGGTTGATATTCTGCCTCTATCATATAAAATACACCTATTATAAAAATTATAGACCCTCCATTTCTTTGTAAGTGGGCAAACTTACAAAATCTCCAGGGGATCAAATACTGCTGTGTTTGATTATACTGATTGGACTTGATTAGGAAAGCCACACACCTGTCTATATAAGACCTTACAGCTCACAGTGCATGTCATAGCAAATGAGAATCATGAGGTCAAAGGAACTGCCTGAAGAGCTCAAAGACAGAATTGTGGCAAGGCACAGGTCTGGCCAAGGTTACAAAAAAAATCTGCTGCACTTAAGGTTCCTAATAGCACAGTGGCCTCCATAATCCTTAAATGGAAGATGTTTGGGATGACCAGAACCCTTCCTAGAGCTGGCCGTCCGGCCAAACTGAGCTATCAGGGGAGAAGAGCCTTGGTGAGAGAGCTAAAGAAGAACCCAAAGATCACTGTGGCTGAGCTCCAGAGATGCAGTCAGGAGATGGGAGAAAGTTGTAGAAAGTCAACCATCACTGCAGCCCTCCACCAGTTGGAAGCCTCTCCTCAGTGCAAGACACATGAAAGCCCGCATAGAGTTTGCTAAAAAAACACCTGAAGGACTCCAAGATGGTGAGAAATAAGATTCTTTGGTCTGATGAGACCAAGATAGATCTTTTTGGCCTTAATTCTAAGCAGTATGTGTGGAGAAAACCATGCACTGCTCATCATCTGTCCAATACAGTCCCAACAGTGAAGCATGGTGGTGGCAGCATCATGCTGTAGAGGTGTTTTTCAGCTGCAGGGACAGGATGACTAGTTGCAATCGAGGGAAAGATGAATGCAGCCAAGTACAGGGATATCCTGGACGAAAACCTTCTCCAGAGTGCTCAGGACACCAGACTGAGCCGAAGGTTTACCTTCCAACTAGACAATGACCCTAAGCATACAGCTAAAATAACGATGGAGTGACTTCGCAACAACTCCACGACTGCTCTTGAATGGCCCAGCCAGAGCCCTGACTTAAACCCAATTGAGCATCTCTGGAGAGACCTAAAAATAGCTGTCCACCAACGTTTACTATCCAACCTGACAGAACTGGAGAGGATCTGCAAGGAGGAATGGCAGAGGATCCCCAAATCCAGGTGTAAAAAACTTGTTGCATCTTTCCCAAAAAGACTCATGGCTGTATTAGATCAAAAGGGTGCTTCTACCAAATATTGAGCAAAGGGTCTGAATACTTAGGACCATGTGATATTTCATTTTTTCTTTTTTAATAAATCTGCAAAAATGTCAACAATTCCTTGTTTTTCTGTTAATATGGGGTGCTGTGTGTACATTAAGGAGGAAAAAAAAATGAACTTAAATGATTTTAGCAAATGGCTGCAATATAACAAAGAGTGAAAAATTTAAGGGGGTCTGAAGACTTTCCGTCCCCACGGTATATTCTACACTGACTGCACTGTGTATGTGTATATTTACATATATATATATATATATATATATATATATATATATATATATATATATACACTAAGCTGCATGCACGCCACTAACCTGCCTAATCTAGCTCAAGTTCTCTCAATCTCTCCACGTTATCCCACTACATACAACCACCATGTAAGCAGCCTTATATAGTTCGGGAGCGTGGACTTAGCAACCTGAGCCATGATTGGCCAAAGGCACTCTGCCTTTGGCCAATCATGGCTCAGGTTGCTAAGAATATCCACTCAGAATATCCGAATGCTCAGTTGCTCAGAATATCCGAATTTTTGAATTTTGAATTTCTTATCTTCAAATTTTGAATTTTCGAATTTTGAATTTTCGATTTCCAAATTTTGAATTTTCGAATTTAGATTTTTCCAATTTTCGAATTTTCGATTTTCAAATTTTGAATTTTTGGAATCCAAATTTTCAAATTCTGATTTTTCGAATTTCTGAATTTCAAATTTTCTTTCTTATTTTTGGATTTTCAAATTTCCAAATTTCTGAATTTTCAAATTTCCAAATTTCTGAATTTTCAAATTTCCAAAATTTCGAATTTCCAAAATTTCGAATTTCCAAATTTTCTAATTTTCGAATTTGCTGAAATTTCCAAAATTTAGAATTTCCGAATTTTTGAAATTCTGAATTTCCGAAATGTTTTTGGAAATTCGAATTTGTTGGAAATTCAAAAATTCGGAAATTTGATAATTTGGAAATTCATAATTTCGGAAATCAAAAAATGTGGAAATTTAGAATTTTCGGAATTAACGAATTTGTCAAAATTTGTTAAAAAACTAATTCGGAACTAAATACATTGCACATGTCTAGTTGCTATTGCAAAACAACAATGTTTATTGTATTGACATTTTGACAGCTTGCTGGACAACTTTTTCCAGAAAATTCTATCCCCAGTGATTCCACACAAAAAGCAGTAAATCCCTCCCACTGACAACACCCTACAAGTAGTGACATCACTTGCAAGTGCAAAGGTAAATGTACAAAAAAAGTAGAGATCAAATGTTTGGGTTCATTATTATTCAGTCATTGATTAATATTTCCCTCTAGTGGCTTAGGTATTCCAGCTACTCCAGCAAGATTCCATACATGATCATGTTCTGTCTATTTCTGTTCCACCCTGCTTGGGGCCTGGGTGGCCATGTTTTTTGATACAGGGTGTCATGTATGATCATATAATATGCTATTTAATTTAGGTACTTGGTACTTGCCCCAACTGTACTGATGTTAGTTCTGCTCTTTTTATTTTTTTATTTATGCCATTCATTTGTTGTCTTTTTTGTAGTAACTGTTTTGACTATTTGACCTCTACCCTCTTGACCTCTGTTAGAGATGGAATTGTGTCTTGAGGAAGATGACCAGTGTGCCACTAAAACACTGATAAAATACTAAGGCAGGATGTAGTGAAACAATCTAAAAAGTAGGGCTGGTCAAAGGTTAGATGATACCATTTGTAAAGCTATTCTATTTAAAAATAATTGAAATACCTGGTATAAAATAGGAAACCATCTTTTTCCACATATAGTATATCAGCATATACTGTATAAATTGCTAGCAAGCAAATATTTCCAAATAGTTTTAACCAATGTGAACATTTTAGATGTATATTATTTTCAGCTTCATTTAATGTTTATTAGTATTCAAGAAAAAAAAAATTTTCTTACATTATTCTATAGTAGTATATTATAAAATGCCCTCCTAGTAGTGAATAAATGAACTAAAAAAATCAATAATTAGAAGGATGTTAGAGTTATTGAATGGTAACCTGAAATCACAGTGTGGCTCATACAGTGGGAAGAACAAGTATTTGATACACTGCCAATTTTGCAGGTTTTCCTACTTACAAAGCATATAGAGGTCTGTAATTGTTATCATAGGTACTCTTCGACCGTGAGAGATGGAATCTAAAACAAAAATCCAGAAATTCACATTGTATTATTTTTAAATAATTAATTTTCATTTTATTGCATGACATAAGTATTTGATCACCTACCAATCAGTAAGAATTCCGGCTCACAGACCTATTATTTTTTCTTTAAGAAGCCCTCCTGTTCTCCACTCATTACCTGTATTAACTTCACCTGTTTGAATTTGTTACCTGTATAAAAGACACCTGTCCGCACACTCAATCAGACTCCAACCTCTCCACAATGGTCAAGACCAGAGAGCTGTGTAAGGACATCAGGGATAAAATTGTAGACCTGCACAAGGCTGGGATGGGCTACAGGACAATAGGCAAGCAGCTTGGTGAGAAGGCATCAACTGCTGGCGCAATTATTAGAAAATGGAAGAAGTTCAAGATGACGGTCAATCTCCAGCGGCCTTGGGCTCCATGCAAGATCTCACCTTGTGCTGCATCAATGATGGTGCAGAAGGCGAGGGATCAGCCCAGAACTACATGGCAGGACCTGGTCAATGACCTGAAGAGGGCTGGGACCACAGTCTCAAATAAAACCATTAGTAACACACTATGCCGTCATAGAATTAAAATCCTGCCGCGCATGCAAGGTCACCCTGCTCAAGCCAGAGCATGTCCAGGCCCGTCTGAAGTTTGCCAATGACCATCTGAATGATCCAGAGGAGGAGTGTGAGGCGGTCATGTGGTTTGATGAGAAAAAAATATAGCTTTTTGGTCTAAACTCCACTTGCCCTGTTTGGAGGAAGAAGAAGGTTGAGTACAACCCCAAGAACACCATCCCAACTGTAAAGCATGAAGGTGTAAACATCATCCTTTGGGGCTGCTTTCCTGCAAAGGGGACAGGATGACTGCACTGTATTGAGGGGGGGATGGATGGGGCCATGTATCGCGAGATCTTGGCCAACAACCTCCTTCCCTCAGTAAGAGCATTGAAGATGGGTCGTGGCTGGGACTTCCAGCATGACAACGACCCGAAACACAGCCAGGGCAACTAAGGAGGGGCTCCTTAAGGAGCATCTCAAGGTCCTGGAGTGGCCTAGGCAGTCTCCAGACCTGAACACAATTGAAAATCTTTGGAGGGAGCTGAAGGTCCATATTGCCCAGCGACAGCCCCGAAACCTGAAGGATCTGGAGAAGGTCTGTATGGAGGAGTGGGCCAAAATCCCTGCTGCAGTGTGTGCAAACCTGGTCAAGAACTACAGGAAACGTATGATCTCTGTAATTGCAAACAAAGGTTTCTGTACCAAATGTTAAGTTCTGCTTTTCTGATGTATCAATGTCATGCAATAAAATGCAAATTAATTACTTAAAAATCATACAATGTGATTTTTTGGATTTTTAGATTCTCTCACAGTTGAAGAGTACCTATGATAAAAATTACAGACCTCTACATGCTTTGTAAGTAGGAAAACCTACAAAATCGGCAGTGTATCAAATACTTGTTCTCCCCACTGTATGTAGTCAGAACCTCATCAAGAATTAATAGATCCTGCATATTGATTTAATTAATATATTTTGTACAAGCATTGGACCTTTGGAGTTTACAGCTGTCTTTTGATTGTTTAATATCCAATTATCATGTTACCAAAGAATGAGTATCCCCTGCTAACTAATTAAAATCCTGCTAATTTGTCCACAAATTTTGAAAACAGAATTAAATCACAAATTACAAATAACAGATGTTGTATCCACTAAGATAGATGGCCATATTTTAAAAGAGGGCATTCATATTCACAAGACCTATACGTTTGTCACAAGTCTGTAATGGATATGTGGATGTTTTATGTTTTTTTTTTCAACTGATAAATCTCCTTAAGCTGGTTCTGATGAAAAGGAGAGCTTTCAGAGTAATACAGTAAAACTTTAATTTATGCTCACTGCTATAATTAAATTAAAATTTAGAATATTATTTAACAAGTCTATTGTTACAGTTTCTAGGGTCATTTTTCTGATTTAGTAGAAAGTCATTAAAATGAAAAGAGTTGCCATCCCACATAGGTATTTCTAAGTTAGAATAATTCATAAAGGAGGTAAAAAGCTATACACACATTACACAAGATATTCATAAAAATTAAATGAAATATTTTTTAGGACTTACGTATAAGAAAGTTAAATAGCATAGCAGTTAAAATTATAATTAACATTAGTATTTTAAAAGAATTTGCATCATAGTAGGACACCAAATCAATATTAAAAGGTCAGACACAGCACATCTTTGTTGGCTGCTCAGCACTCCTGAGCAGCCAACAAAGATGACCACATGTTGAGTTATCTCTTTAGGTGTGGCAACAGCTAAGATTACCAGCAAGCCAACATTCACCCATTTTTAAAAGAGCCACACTACCAACAACACTAATGGCATAATCTGAAGGTGGTTTTACTGAGCCACTTGAGCTCTGTTCCATCTCACTAATTCTCTAGCCTAAACTTGTGGTGCATGCAGGGAACTTCTGCAGACGGGGGTCAGTGTTTGCCTTTCGCTTCCTCTAACTCTGTTGGCATCCTCCTGGCAAACAATACCAGACTGAACCCATTACACACCAGATTCAGTACCTCTAGTGCTGATGGGGACACTTTGGAGAAGCTGGAAGCTTGCCCTGCTGTGCAATTGGGATTTATTTTCTCAACTGCTCTCCCAGCCTACAAGTGAGGGATATGTGGGTGGCTGCTACAGGTGGTGCATTCATCTTCCGTTATTGCTGGCTCCCTCGGTAAAGTGAGTAAAGACACACTTTTATTTCACTCTCCATATTGCTATAGGGGGAATGCTTATCTTTACTATTCACTATATAGAAGGAAAGGGGTTCCCCTTGGAGTAGGACTTTAACGGCACTTAGATAAAGGTCACAGATGAACTAAATAGAAAAATAATCATATATTTATTAAAAATACATAGATAAAAACATAGATCATGGAGTGTACATGTCATCCATAACTGATATTGCAAATAGTTGAAGATTGAAAGTGAAATTGATCCTTCACCCGACGTGTTTCGGAGTCTACAAGAGATGCTCCTTCCTCAGTGGTAGGACACAAAAACTCTATGAAATAAGTACAAACAGTCAATGCCTATATATATCATTCACAGATAGTATTGCAATGCAAAAATCTATTACATACATAACTTATAATTACAGCAATCAGATGCTTAAGCACACTCCATAGAATTAAAAACAGCATCAAAAGCAACACAGTGGCCACGGGAAACCACCATCATCCTATAGAGACCAGTATAGAAAAAATTGATAAAAAGCCCAAAAATCATCAAAAGGGTCTTTCTTTCTGTGGGACATGAAAAAGGACTAGCTGAGGCCCATAGAGAGAGTCCTATAATAAAAAGAGAAAATATATAAAAATAGAGAGAGACACACATATATATCCTAAAGAGTGTAGATGTAATATAATGTGTAAATAGTAGCCTATTATATAGATCATTGCCTTGTACACATACCTGGGTATATGCTCAAGGGCAGACTAAAAATCAGATGTCCTTCTAATTTAAGTGTTGGGGAGACAGGCACTGCGGGGTCAAAGTATATATTATGTTCAGATCACTGTTAATGCTATACAGCTGGTGTAAACTACATTAAAAAGTAATGCCATATTTGGTCCTAGTTCTGCTAATGTGGTGATAAATGCACCACACAGTATTCAGAGCGTACAACTAGAAACAACTATATACGACTTGATAAAACCCGGGGTGTATATCCCTTCCTACTGGTATTCAGTAACATGGGTGTTTGTGGACAGAGATTGCATTTCACTTCAGATGTGCCTCAAAGTCCACAGGCAGAAACCCACATGTAACGCATGTAGCCAGCCACCTCATACTTAAGCCTTCAGAACCAAATGATCTCTTCCTTAATGCAGAAAAACCCTGCTTAGCTTTTTACCTTGGATGTTCATATTTACTATTCACTGACAAAACTTCTCTGTACCTGGCCTTGTACACAACACTGTTTCAGACTATTAATGATGTGGAGTTCTGCAGTTTCCCAGAGACTACCTGGAACACACAGATACCATTGCAACAATTCAGTGTCCCTTTTACAGAGCCCCATTTGTCTCTCCACTCAGTCTCCACTTTTATAACTACTATATGGGGAAAAAAAATATCTGGTTCCTCCCACAAAATTAACAAACCAGCTTCTACTCCAACCACATGCCAATCCAGCAAAATGGCCTCACAACTCTCAATGGAGCACAGACACTCTTTCCAAGGGCTACTAGATAATATGGATAATTTGTTAAATGAAGCTCTACTGATGTCCAACTGGTTATCTTAGGTGAGATAAATTGGTGTTCTTGGGGAAATCTGAAATTTTTCCACAAAACAACAACTGGAAAAACTCACCACTAAGCTTACCAGAGAAATTGAAGACTTAGGTTCTTGCATCAGTGAGCTCAAACATAAGATGGATGACACAATAACTGTTGTAGACTCCCATGAACAAGATATTAACATGCCTAACGTATACCTCTCAAGTAATCTAACCAAACACCTTAAAAACCATAACAGGAGGGGGAATATCAGGATTTGTGGCTTTCCAGAACACACTGTAGTCCTAAACTCCACTATTACAGCCCTTTCTGCAACAACTTATCTCAGAAATTCTTATAGAGAGGTTGGAAATCAACTGCATCTACAGAGCCTCTAAATGTCATATTTTGCAGTCAGTGCCCCTCAAACCCTTCAACAATGGAAAGCTTTGAAGCCAAACCTATACATTTTGTAAAACCATTAACTCCAATTAGGGATGAGCCGTTTCGGTTCGCAGCAGAACTTGCGAACAGGCAAAAAATTTGTACGAACACCGTTAAAGTTTATGGGACACGAACATGAATAATCAAAAGTGCTCATTTTAAAGGATTATGTGCAAGTTATTGTCATAAAAAGTGTTTGGGGACCTGGGTCCTGCCCCAGGGGACATGTATCAATGCAAAAAGAATTTTTAAAAATGGACGTTTTTTTCGGGAGCAGTGATTTTAATAATGCTTAAAGTGAAACAATAAAAGTGTAATATTCCTTTAAATTTCATACCTGGGGGTGTCTATAGTATGCCTGTAAAGGGGCGCATGTTTCCCGTGCTTAGAACAGTCTGAAAATATTCTTCTTCTTCCTCCATCTTCTTCTTCATCAAGAAGAAGATGAAGAAGAAGATGGAGGAAGAAGAACACCGAAAGAACACCAGAAGAAAGAAGATGGAAGAAGAAGCCGAAAGAAGAAGAAATTAATAAAGGACTTGTCAAAAACCATCTCTTGTGTTTTTTAAACTTTTTGACACTTTTTTTGTGAAATGGTAGGGGTAAATTTGTACCCCATTACCAATTCAAACGGGGGGGCCAGGATCTGGGGGTCCTCTTGTTAAAGGGGGCTTCCAGATTCCGATAAGCCCCCTGCCCGCAGACCCCCGCAACCACCGGCCAAGGGTTGTGGGAATGAGGCCCTTCTCCCCATCAACATGGGGACAAGGTGCTTTGGGGGGCTACCTCAAAGCACCCTCCCAATGTTGAGGGCATGTGGCCTGGTATGGTTCAGGAGGGGGGCGCTCTCTTGTCCCCCCTGTTTTCCTGCAGCCTGCCAGGTAAGGGTCTGGTATGGATTTTTGGGGGGACCCCACGCCATTCTTTTTTAAATTTTGGAACAGGGTTCCCCTTAAAATCCATACCAGACCTGAAGGGTCTGATATGGATTTTGAGAGGGACCCCCACGTCATTTTTTTTTTAATTTTGGTGCAGGGTTCCCCTTAATATCCATACCAGACCTGAAGGGCCTGGTATGGAATTTAGGGGGAACCCCACGCCATTTAAAAAAAAAATTTTGGTTCGGGGTTCCCCTGTGGGGAAATCCCATGCTATTTTTATCAATGAACTTTTATGTGTATTGTCGGACCGACAATTCATTATAGCCGCAAAAAGTTTTAAATTACTTTTTTTCCTTTGAAATGTCATTTTGCTGTCAGACTGTTCTAAACACAGGAAACATGCGCCCCTTTACAGGCATACTATAGACACCCCCCCCAGGTACGAAATTTAAAGGAATATTACACTTATTGTTTCACTTTAAGCATTATTAAAATCACTGCTCCCGAAAAAACGTCCATTTTTAAAAATTCTTTTTGCATTGATACATGTCCCCTGGGGCAGGACCCAGGTCCCCAAACACTTTTTATGACAATAACAATAATTTGCCATGAACACCCCAAATTGTTCGCTGTTTGGCGAACTGGCGAACAGCCTATGTTCAAGTCGAACATGAGTTCGACGCAAACTCGAAGCTCATCCCTAACTCCAATACAGATGCTTCTCTTTAATCCGCCCTTTACTTAGATAATTAGTCACATTCTCTTTTTTCTCTGGAGGAAACGCTGGAATGTCTGAAATTAGCTCTTCTGGCTGTTAAGAGTGCACACAATTCCCAAATTCCACCAGGGAAATTCCCATATCTTACACCACTCTAGGAATTGCTACAATGAAGACAGTACCCAAGTGCAAGTAGCCAATGGCCTTCCTTACAATAAACTATACCTTGTTTCACTCTGGTTCATCTGGTTGAACAATTCAAAATGTACTATTAAAGATTGATGACATGTACAAATTGTATTTCTCTATTGCAGACTGAAGCTTTTTGTTTCATTACTTATTTCATGTATCTGTTTATCCCTCTTTTCTTTTCTCCTCTTCTTGGGCCCCTCTTTGGTGCTCCTGGCCCCTCCCTCCTGCTGAGTGCCCCCACAGCAAGCAGCTTACTATGGAGACACCTGAGCCAAGCCTCAGCTTCGTGTGTCCATTCAGACATGGAGCCTCGGTTCACCCCCCCTCTCCTCATTGGCTAACTGACTTTGATTGACAGCAGTGGGAGCCAATGGTGCCGCTGCTGTGTCTCAGCCAATCAGGAGGGAGAGTCCCAGATAGCTGAGGCACTTGTGGACATCGCTGGATCAAGAGGGGACTTAGGTAAGTATTAGAGGGGCTGAGGGGGCTGCTGCACACAGAAGGCTTTTTATCTTAATGCATAGAATGCATTAGGATAAAAAACCTTCTGCCTTTACAACCACTTTAACTTCTCTATAGCATTCCAACTTGGAAAGGACTCCCAACCTTAAAATGTAAGAGACTCTCAAAATGTATTGAAAGTGAAAAGGTTAACTGTATGCAGAGCTAGAATCCTAATTATTTTAAAATGCACTTAGTTTTCATATATTATAGTAATTTAGTTTCATGTAAAATTTGAGAGGTTTGAGCAAATTTTGGTGTCCATTATGTACAATTTGTCCAATTACTTTTATACATACAAAGACATGAGTAATGCTTTAAATGTATAAATATACATACATATTATAATTATGTATATGTGTGTAGTTTATGTTTTAATCATTTTTTATTATTTTTTTTTGCAAAAAAACAAATCTACTACATAACATTCTAAAAAGACTCAACATGCAAAAATACAACATATTCACAAATCACAATACTCATATTACATAACATTCCTAAGGTATATAAGTCATATAGTATTGCGTATAGGCCTCCCCCTAGTTCCACCCTAATCCGTGCACCCCCTCCCACCCCTCCCTTCTTCCCAAATCTAAACTATCCCCTCTTACTTTTTTACACTCCATTCCCCCAGTGCAAAAAAAAAAACAAAAAAACCTGCACCAACCCCTCCCCCCTGCAAACCCCTCCCCTCCACTCTACCAATATTTTATTTCCTCATATAACTTATATCCATCACAGATTGTTTAAACTCAATCCAACCTCTCCAAATTCCATAGAATCTCTGCCTGGAATCATTTTGCATAGATATTAATTCTTACATCAATCTAGTTTTATCCACTTCCCTGAACTAATCCTTTATTAACTGAGTTTTCTTTAGTTTCCATTGTCTCAGGATTAAGGCTTTAGCAGCATTCAACAAAAAAAGACCCACTGTTGCTCTATATTTCTTCCTTGTCTCCCCCGTGGCATGAAACAAACACTGCCAAGGGTCCTGCCTGATCTCAACACCACTATTCTTCTTAATCATTTTCAATATTTCTCTCCAGAATGGTTGGATCAGGGGACAATGCCACCATATATGGGCATGTGTTCCCTTAAGCCCGCAATTCCTCCAGCACATAGATGATACCTCTGGATTAATCCTATGGAGTTTTACTGGAACATAATACCATTTGGTTAACCATTTATAATTAATTTCTTTTATCCTTGCATCTATTGATGTAGAGTGTATATAATCTATAACTCTACATTTCATTTGCTCTGATATGGTTTGATTTAATTCAAGTTCCCAACTCTCCAGAAGGCCGGAGGGGAAATCAACATACCGTATATACTGGATAGCCCATGTCTTTTTATTCCCCCCCCCCCGGTCCATGAGTCTTTCCAGTGGGCTGAACACCCTGATGGAACGAAGGGGTTTTGGGAGAGCGTCCACAAAATGTTGGAGTTGCCTATATCTCCAAACATCCCAGGGTGAGCACCGTATCTCTCTCGTAATTCGGATATTGAACAGAGGGTATTCCCATTCAGGACATCCTTTAGTCTTAAACTATCTGAAGATGTCCACCTCTGGTACAACTTATTCTCCCTCCTGGTGGGGAGTAGCTCATACCCGAAAGGAGCATCAACAGACTGTTATATTGCCATAGCGTGTTTTTAAACAGGTCATCCCATGCTCTAAAGGTTTCCCTTGCTATTGGAGCTGCATCCCTGGGAAGGCCCCTATATTGTCTCGGTACCCAGACTATTTGATCCAGGCATACTCCACTTAAATTTTCCTCTAATGATACTCATTTTTTTTTAGAGGTACCATGAATCCAATCAATCGTCCT
Source organism: Aquarana catesbeiana (assembly GCF_042186555.1). Classification (NCBI taxonomy): domain Eukaryota; kingdom Metazoa; phylum Chordata; class Amphibia; order Anura; family Ranidae; genus Aquarana; species Aquarana catesbeiana. The sequence goes on from NC_133328.1 coordinate 469,097,837, forward strand.
CCGTAGCACCGCTTCCTCATGATACCTCTCAAAATCTGGGAAATATAATCCCCCCCAGACCTCGGTCTGGTCAATATCCCAATAGAGACAAGAGGGTTCCTGTTTTTCCAGATAAATCTCCTAATCAATGCTCTAAGGATATTAAAATAAGCTTTTGGAATGTTTATCTTGGAAAACATATAGGGCTTTTGGTAGAGTCACCATCTTAAACACATTTAACCTGCCAAACCAAGACAGCTTATCTGCTGGGTATCTTCTCAAATCTTGCTTAATTTTATTTAACAGAGGCAGATAATTATCTCGGTATAGGTCAGCATCCGAAATAAACAGAAAAACACCAAGATACTTTAAGCCCCTCTGTTTACAAGCAAAAGGGTATAGAGATCTAAGATCTCTACATTCTGCTAGAGGGACGAATACATTTAATATCTCTGTCTTTTCTTGGTTAATCTTTAGATTCAAAATTTCTCCATACTTTTCAAATTCTGCTACAATATTTGGAAGTGTTTGTCTAGCATTGGAGACATATAGCATCATGTCATCTGCAATGCAGAAACCTTATGTTCTTGTCCGGCCACATCCACACCCCTAATTTCCTTATTTGCCCGTATAGTTGCTAACAAAGGTTCCAGGGAGAGGACAAAAAGTAAAGGCGAAAGGGGGCATCCCTGCTGTGTACTATTATACAGTGCAAAGGAATCTGAGAGGGACCCATTAACTCGTACACGAGCCGTTGGTCTGGAGTATAATGCCTCTATCCATATATACATACGTGGACCTATGCCAACATTTCTCAGTGTCGCAAGCATATATTCCCAGTGCAATCTGTCAATGGCCCTTTTGGCATCTACTGACAGAAATAATAATGGTATCTTTCCCCTTTTGGCTCCATGGATCAGAAGTAATGCTCTTATTACATTATCCCTCCCTTCCCTCCTAGGGAAAAAACCTACTTGATCTTTTTCTATCCATTTTGACATAAGGGGCTTCAGCCTCTTGGATCCTTGCATAAATCTTTATATCTTCATTGATCAAGGATATTGGCCTATAGCTGGCACACAGTTTTGGGTTCTTCTCTTCTTTAGCTATTATGTGTTATATGGGCCCCTAAAGCTTCTTCATGTATTTCCACTCCTCCCCCTATGGCGTTCATATATAACTGAAAGTAGGGAGCTAAAATTCCCAATAATTTTTTATAGTATAGTGAGGTATACCCATCTGGACCTGGGCTTTTGCCTGTTTTGATTCTTTTAATTGCCTGTTCTATTTTCTCTTTTGAGATCTCTATATCTAACTTGGTGGATCCTTCTTCTAATATAGCCGGCAACTTTGTATTTTCTAAATATTGCTCTATTTTGTTTCTTCTGAGTTGTAATTCATCAGGATTTTGAATGTTATTAACTTTGTACAGCAATTAATAATATTCTTGGAAAATTTTTGTAACATCTTTTATAGTATTTTAGTTCCCCCTTCTTATCTTTAATTTTTGCTATATAGTTCAAATTACTTCTAGGTTTGATTATTCCTGCCAATAGTTTCCCAGGCTTGTTCCCCATTTCATAATACTTTTTACTAGTCTTATTAAATATCCATTTAGTATCTTGCTCCATCAGGTCCCTCAACATCTCTCGCTTTTCTGTCAATGTAGCCATTATTTTCCCTACGTGTAGCCCTTTATATAACTGTTCCAAAACCTTAATTTCTTGTAGAAGGGATTGTTTCTGAGCTTTCCATATTTTTTCCTCTTAGCCCTCTCTGCTATCAGCCTCCCCCTCATATAAATTTTATGCGTTTCCTAGAGTACAGTCAGAGCAATATTTTCTCTATTATTTTCTTCAAAAAATAGGTTCATTTCCTTCTCTATATCCCCAATTATCCCAGAATCATGTAGAAGAGATTCTTCCATCCTCCATGACCTCTGTCCCGTTGGGATATCTTTTAACTCCAACACTGCCTCCACTGGAGCATGGTCTGATAGAGTTATTGATTTTATTTCTGTTTTGCGTAACCCTTCTAAGAGCTGGTGGTCTAACAATAAAAAATTGATTCTAGAGTATGATGAGTGTACTAAACAATAATATGTAAAATCTTTGTCTCTAGGATGTAAAATTCTCCATACCTCCACTAATTGCAATTGATGCAGCTTATGTTTAATTGCCTTTAAATATTTTCCTTCTGACCTCAGAGAAAGGAGTTGAGTGTCCAAAGCTGGATCAAAAACAAAGTTAAAATCTTCCACCCTATCAGTCTTCCTTCTCTAAAACCCTCTAATTTATTTAAGACCTTTTTCAGGAAAGCAGACGGACGTATATTAGGACAGTATACATTCACCAAGGTATACTTGGTGTTAAATAAAGACCCCTTGATGAATAAATACCACCCATCAGGGTCCAACTCCATTGCTTTCAATGTAAATCGTGTGTTCTTATCAAACCCTATTGCTGTCCCCCTGGATCTCTTATTGAGCGAGTAACTGTGTATCCATGCGGGAAAATGTTTTGATCCCATACTAATTTTTGATGTCCATTTTAGGTAAGTTTCTTGTAAAAGACTATATTAGCTGAAAATGCTTTCATCTCCTGAGAAATCTGATTCCTTTTATTGGGATTATTTAACCCTCTCACATTATAGGTAATTATTTTCAGGGGTGCCATACTTCAAATGAAATTACTATAAGTTTTACAATAGGGATGATGGAAGGAAAAAAAATGGGGAGGATTACCCCTACCTCTAGGAATGTAACATTCAGATAACAAAAAACAAGACCTAAATATAAACATATAACATTGAAACAACATTAACCCCTCTGCCTCTATTCCTCCCCCTCCCCCCGGGCCTCATCCTCAATAATTAGAATGGTTTCGGTGGGCCGAGTGGGCATAGTCAATCCATGTTATTTGTCCCCCAGTGATTCCTTTCCATGCCCTCATCCCACTCTACTCCATCTTATCTGTTTAAAATTCTATTCAAATCTTATTATCAACTTAAATATATATGTTTCATAAGACTATACTTTATTTCATTCTCGGTCTTTTAATTTCTTCCAGTCAGCGGCCTCTTTTCCCAGTTTTCCAAATTTATATATGATAAACCAAGTTTACTGCAATATTATTTTAGATCTTCTGGCAATCGTAGGGTCCTTGAGACCCCCTTAATCTTTGCAGACAGACAAGCTGGGAATCCCCACCTAAAGGCTATGTTATTTGATTGTTGATGACTTGTTAAAGGTTTTAGTGCTCTTCTACAGGCTAATGTTTCTGGTGATAAGTGTGAGAAGATAAGTAGCCTAGTTCCACTAAATTCCATAGGAGGGGAGTTTCTTGAACTCTGAGACATCTGTTCTTTTACTTCATAATGATGAAATTTTGCTACTGTATAACATCCCTTGGAAAATCTCCAGGGGATTTGTTTATTCTCTGCATTCTATGTATTCTTTCAAAACAAATAGGTGTTGTTACTTCTCTTTTCAGGGCTTTATTGAACACTCCCTGTAGTACTTCTTCTAATTCTATATCCTTAAAAGTCTCTGGAAGGCCCCCTATCCTTAAGTTTTTTGTCTACTATGATTTTCCTGGTCTTCAAGCTTATCAAATTATCTTGATCTCTAGCCAGCCAATTTCAGCTCTTTCCCGCAGCTCCATTATTGCCCCCCTATGTTCATCTATATGTTCTTCTGTTTCTCCTACCCCCTGTAGGACATTCTGTATATCCCTTCTTGTTGTATTAATTTCACCATTAATCATAAGCTCTAGATGAGAGATCATATCTGCCATATCTTGTTTTTTATGGAGCGCTTGTAAATCTTCACAGCCCATTCTCTGTTGTTGTTGTCCTCCTAAAGGTGCCTGATCAATTTTATTACTCTTGGCTTGTGGAGGCTGTGCCTTATTCCTTTTTTGTGCATCATCTACCCATGTTTTATCTGCCTCCACTTCCTCTCCCGTACACTCTCTCTCTCTTACTTGCTCCGCTGGTGGTGGTAATGTATTTTCACTTCGTTCTACTACTTGGTCTGTCCTATCCTGAACCAAGTAGGATTTTATAGTATTACAACTCCCACCTTCCACCTGATTAGTTTTGTCTCCTTTTCTCCCCATTGCTTTACTACACTGATGGTTACTGCAAACAGCAACCCCTTTATTTTGTAGTTTAATTTTGTGTTCAATAAGCTGTTAATCCAAAAAAAGGGGTGGGGGAGAAGGAGGAGGAGATATTTAGATGTAAAGTTCAAGCAGAATCAGAGAGAGCTACAATAGAGACTGGTGAGCTTTATAATGGGATGAATGTACTATAGTGTGTAGTTGTACAGCCGTACTGTTGTTCACAAGAAAAAAAAAAAAAATACTGGATTAAGATCATAAGATCATCTGGGGCATTTGGGGCAAAAAGGAACCCAAAAAAAGGGGGAAAACCACCTCAACCACCACCCCCCTACATAGTCCTTTATAGTCTGTATACCGAGGGGTCCGTAGAAACAAAAACGTATGTACCACGGAGTGTGGTGTCTTCACTTAGCCAAACTGGGAGGTGGCACACACAAAAAAAAAAGGAAAAGAGCCTTGTAATCTACAAAATATCTCCATTAACATTTAAAATTATTTTATATCTAATGCCCCGTACACGATCTGATTTTCTCAAAACAAATGTTGGATGTGAGCTTGTTGGTGGAAAGTCCGACCGTGTGTATGCTCCATCAAACATTTCTTGTTGTACTTTCCACCAACAAATGTTGGCTAGCAGGTTCTCGAATTTTCTGCCAACAAATATTTGTTGTCGGCCTTTCCGATCGTGTGTACACATATACGTCGGACAAAAGTCCACGCATGCTCGGAATCAAGTATGAGCCGGAGATATAACTAGCATTCGTAATGGAGATATCACGTACGTCTTGTACGTCACTACGTTCGTAATTGTTGGCCAACATTTGTGTGACCGTGTGTATGCAAGACAAGTTGGAGCTAACATCCTTTGAACAAAAATCCATGGTTTTGTTGTCGGAAAGTCCGATCGTGTGTACAGGGCATTAGTGTTTTGTCCGAGTACCTGCTCCCTCCCCTCCAAAGCCAGAAAAAGATAACTTATAGCACACAGTCCTCATGCAGTTCGTATAACTCATTATCTATATGTGTATATTGCACAGTTTCATCCGTTTGTACTCTATATGTATCCACTGCTTAAATGGCAACAGTTCATAGCAGTTCATACACTCTTTAGCCACTCCTGCTATTGCTGCCCCCCCCAACACTGCAGGCCTTCCTTCCACTGACCCAGACTGCTTGATTAGCTTGCACACCAAATTTAGCACTTAGTTAGTGTGGACTATTTTCTAGTATCTTCATGTGCTTTTACCCTTCTGGCGATTCTTCAAGAGCCTCTCACAGACTCTCTCACAGTCCCAGTCTATTCAAATAGACCTCCGGGCAAGTTCCACACTTCCCGCACCGACCATGCAGCCTCTCTGTAATTGCAGGATAACCTTTCGTTACCATTCTCCGTTCCGTTCTCAGCAATAAACGCTGCTCTGCTAGCTTCACTAGCTCGGTTCAGCTCTCACTGCGTGGGTACGGAGATAGATACTTTCTTCCCAGCATCCACATCTCTGTCACTCCATCACTCTGTCACTCCGGTCCTCCTGAAAAACCCAGAGAGTTTCCGACCTCGACCACAGAGGGGTCAGGTGAATCCTGGAGGTTTCCGAACCTAGGCTCCGAGGCCCCGGCGCAGGCTATTCAAGCCCAACCCACTCACCACTCCCCACTCAACTCCACTCCACTCCAAAGCAGCAGTGCCAGCAACACGGCAGCGGTCACACGGTCACACGGTCACATAGCAACGGCCGCGAAGGGACGAGAGCCAAAGACCAGCCGGTACGTGCTGCAGTCCAGCTTAGCAGGCTTAGTCCAGCAAAATAACTGTGTATAGGCAAGTGAAATTAGCATTTCATGGAGTGGATACCGATGTCAGGCATTGCTTATATGGGAGAGTCCTCTCTCCTAATGGTTCACTTGGGGAGGTGCATGGAGCTCACAGCTACATGCTGCAGCATGGCGCCATGTTGTTACTCCGCCCCTGCTGTGTAGTTTAAAGCGGAGTCCACCCAACAAAAAAAATATACTGTAGCTGCTGATTTCTATTATTAGGACACTTACCTGTCCTGGAATCCGGCGATATTGCACCCCAGCCAATGTTTCCATAGGCTCTTGGGTGCTGCTGTCGCCATTAGTGGTAAGGGAAACCAACAGTGAAGGCTTTCAACTTCACAGCTGGTTCCCTACTGCGCATGCACGAAACTCGCTGCACTTTCTGAATGGCCCAGCAGCAGGGGAAGGAGGAGGGAGGCCGAACTTCTGAGTGATCTCGCCATGGCGAGATCTCTCAGAAGTGGGGACGAGTACCTGTCAAAAACAGGTACCCGCTTTCCCCCGAAAGGTGCCAAATGTGGCACCAGAAGGGGGGAGGCAAATAAGCACAGGAAGTCTGATTTAAGGTAAGTTAGGTGATAAAAGTATTCCTTGTGGGTAACAGAAATTAAATCATTATCTATTTCTATTAGGCCTATAACCAAAAAATAGGGAAAAAATATCTCAAGCTCAAATTACATTTACAAATTATATATACATACTAACATTTTATTGGGCATGCAGTAAAATACCAAAGATAAAATCTAAGACTTTACAAGTATTCATTAATGTTGAGTGTTGAATCAGCTTGAGTTCAATTTGAGGGCATATTCATGTCCAAATATTTGCAAATTGTGGAATTTAATGCAGCTCCCATTGAAGCTAATGGAAGGTGAATCTTGAAAATGAATTCTCTCTATTTTAAAGGCTAGAAGGCAAGGAGTTCTCAAACAAGAGCATAGTGAGCTGAGCACTACCAGGTGGACATGTGCTAATGCAAGAAAAATGGTAAAAAAAACAAAAAAAAAGTTGTTGAGGAGTGGGAACATTTAGATTGGCAGCCACTAAATGGTATTTTCCTACCAGCTTTGTTTTTGTTTTTTAAAAAAATCGCATGGAACCCAACCTTCCCCATACTCAAACAAAGGGCATGTGGGCATGGGCACTGCCTGGGAGACATGTACCAATGCAAACATTTAAAATAAATATATATATAGTTTCGGGGAGGAAAAGCCTTTTAATAAATCTTACACGATTTCTTTAAATGTCATGTTTGTGAGATGCCTTAACCACTTGTTGACCACACTATAGCCAAATGATGGCTACAGCGTAGTCGTCCAGTTCTGGGAGGGCGTTATATGATGTTCTCCTGTGATTGCGCTCACTACAGTGCACAGGTGGTGCACTCGGTGATCGCTGTGTCCTTAGGGATCACAGTGGCCCCTTACTACATGATCAGCTATGTACAATGACAGCTGTTTATGATGTAAACACAAGCTGGTTACCAGCATTCCTTTCCTCACACTGACAGCGCCAGGAAAGGAGAGACAATAACCAGTTTGTTTGAAAGGGATATCTACACTGATAATCAGGGCACTGATTATCAGTGCAATCCCAATAGTGCCCACCAGTGCTGCCAATCAGTGCCCATCAGTGCTGCCAATCGGTGCCCATCAGTGTCCCCTATTAGTGCTGCCTACCAAAGCCCATCAGTGCCACCTATCAGTGCCCATCAGTGCTGCCTATAATTGCCCTTAGTAGGATTCTAACCTAAAATCTATACTGGGCCCTCATCTAGGATAAGGGTATGGTATGAATCTTGGGGGGAATCACATGTGGGTTACCGTTATTGGTTGTTGTGTTGCAATTATTATTGGTTGCCAATGAAGTTATTGCTTCTATGCCCTAGAAACCAGAAACCAACTGTCATCACTTTTTAGGACATGTTCAGACAGCCACACAGCGTCCTCAGTTGCTAAGACGCAGGTGTCCTACCAACTGTGAGAATGTTTACATTCCCTCCGCAGGCTGTTGGATTTTTACTAGAAGTGATTTAGACAGCTGTTAAGCCACTCAATCACTTGTATGGCCTGCAGAATGTGCCATCCCCCTGCCTGACCCCACCCAGAGGATGTCCATGGTAAGTGTCAGTAAGGAGAGTGGAGGACAATCAGCAAACATCCATTCACTTATCCCTGCAGCAAATGAAGCCAGAGGTGACAAGCTTTTTTCCAAAATCATACCAGAACTGAAGAAACAGAATATACGTACCAGGGGTGGCCCATCCATTAAAGGAGAAGTCCAGCCTGAGCTCGTTTGGCTGGGCTTCTCCTAAGGGTCACAGGAGTGCAATTAGTTTTGCACTCCTGTGACCTGTTTTCAGCAGTGAGTGGACTGAAGTCCGCTCACTGCTGACACCACTGGAATCAGTCCAGACAACGCGTCATCACGACAATGAAGTCTGGAACTGCCAGGTGCTTGGACTGATGCCTGTCTCAGCCTCTCACTGAGCTGCTGAGATGGCTGATCCCCGCCTCTTCACAGCTCAGCGCTCCAGTGAGCATGGGGGGGCAGAGAGTAGAGCTGCTGATTGACAGTGAGCAGCTCTCCTCTCGGGGATCTGTGAGAACCGAGCCATCGGCGATGTTCGATGGATCGGTCCTCAGTGCAGAGACGCCGGGGGACAGATGCAGCATCGGTCCCATGCTGCATGCACCTAAGTAAGTATAAAAGGGGAAAAAACCAAAACCCATACTTCTCTTTTAAGGGTGCATGGGTGCCGCCCCCTCTATCCACGCCACCCCCTATATGGTTAATGGAAAGATTCATGCATAGCATGAATCTATCCACAGCCGCCGCGTCCACCCTCTATTCATGCGTCCGGCGCCTTTCAGGATGCCTGGTGCATAAATCTAGTGGCTGGGGTGTTTTTTTTGAAGCGCCTGTTTAGAGCTATGGACTCTAATAGGCTTCAAAATAGGGTGGACTAGGAGCGCAGAGCATTGTGCTTGGTGCCCACCCAGGTGTGTTAGAAAAGCAAATGAATATTCACTTTTCTAAAACTGAATCACCTCTCCGCCAATCAGGAAGCGCGGGTCTGATACCCATGTCCCGATTGGCTGAAAGGTCTTTGATGTCCCGGCTGGAGATGATGATGATGATGAGGTCACTGATGCGACTTGGTTTGCCAGATAGAGTGCGTACGTCTTCCCCACCCAACATACCTTGCCTAGCAGCACATTCAACACTCTCCTCTTTTGAACTGGCTACTACTGAAGAGGTTTCAAAACTTTTCTCAGAAGCCCACCTAACCAATTGTCCCTTGGATCCTGTTCCCTCACAACTACTACGGTCACCCTCTTCTTCCATCCTATGCTCCCTCACTCACATCTTCAATCTCTCCCTCTCTAGTAGCATCTTCCCCTTCCCTCTAAAACATGCGCAGATCTCTCCCATACTTAAAAAGCCCTCACTGGACCCTACCAAACTGAACAACTTAAGACCCATCTCATTGCTCCCATTCACCTCTAAACTTCTATAACGCTTAGTCTACAACTGTCTTAGCTCCTACCTCAGTGAAAATAACCTTCTTGACCCCTTACAGTCTGGCTTTCGCTCACAGCACTCCACGGAAACTGCCTTACTAAAACTCACTAACGATTTACTAACTGCTAAAACCAACAGCCAGTACTCCATACTCCTACTACTTGACCTCTCTGCGGCCTTTGATACTGTTGAACACCCGCTCCTTCTCAATAAACTACATTCCCTTGGCCTCCGAGATTCTGCTCTATCCTGGTTCTCTGCCTATTTATCACAGCGCTCCTTCAGTGTCACCTACAACTCTGTCTCCTCCTCTCCATTGCCCCTTTCTGTGGTGGTCCCCCAAGGCTCGGTTCTTGGACCTCTTCTCTTCTCTATCTACACCTCCTCCCTTGGTCACTTGATAACCACCTACAGCTTCCAATACCACTTATACGCTGATGATACCCAAATGTATCTGTCTACTCCTCACCTCACTCCTTCAGTCTCCTCTCGCATTACTAACTTACTAACTGACATATCAGCATGGATGTTGCACCACTTCCATAAAACTAAATCTCTCTAAAACTGAGCTATTAATATTCCCCCCCTGCTCGTGCCCCTCTCCATGACTTTTCCATCAAAATCAACAATGCAACCATCAGTCCCTCCCCTCACGCCAGGGTACTAGGTGTAATCCTAGACTCTGACTTGTCATTTCAGCCTCAAATCCAATCGTTGTCAAAAGTTTGTAGAATTCACCTCCGTAACATCTCTAAAATTCGCCCCTTTTTAACAAATTAAACCACCAAGCTCCTCATTCACTCCCTTGTTATCTCTCACCTTGACTATTGCAACTCCCTTCTCATTGACCTACCTCTTCATAAGCTATCCCCGCTTCAGTCTGTCATGAATGCTGCTGCCAGACTTATCCACCTTACCAACCGCTCAGTGTCTGCCAACCCTCTCCTCCAATCCCTACATTGGCTCCCAATCACCGAGCAAATTAAATTCAAAATACTAACCACAACATAAAAAGCCATTCACAACTCTGCCTCGAGCTACATCACCAATCTTGTCTCCAAATATCACCCAAATCGACCTCTCCGCTCTTCTCAAGACCTCCTGCTCTTAAGCTCTCTCATCTCCTCCTCCCATGCTCCTCTCCAGGATTTCTTCAGAGCCTCTCCCATCCTCTGGAACTGGCTACCTCCATCTATCCGGCTATCCCCTACTCTTGCTACCTTCAGGCGATCCCTGAAAACTCATCTCTTCAGGAAAGCCTATCACGTCTCCAACTAATCTCCTACCACTTCCAACAGCTAATTCCCCACAGTTACAACCTTTTGTACCACCTGCCCCACCCTATTAAATTGTAAGATCTCCTGAGCAGGGCCCTCTTAATCCTCTTGTATTTTATTGTATTATAACTGTATTGTCTCCCTTTTATATTGTAAAGCGCTGCGTAAACTGTTGGCGCTATATAAATCCTGTATAATAATAATAATAATAATAATAATAATAATAGAGCAGAGGAGGAAACTGAAGGTGAGGCGGCACAACCCCAAGGAGGCTGACATCAAGAAGGAGTAGAGAGCAGCTGTTATCTCCTGGCCCACTCCCCAAAGCTCTGCTGTCTGGGCCTTTTTCAGCACATCTGCAGCAGATCGCACTATTGCTATCTGAAAACTATGTCTCAGGCACATCAAACGTGGCAAAAACACCAACCATTTGGGTACCACATGTCTAACAAGGCATTTAACGTCCAACCACTCAGCACGTTGGCAAGAGCACCTAAAAGCCACTCAAAGGGGCACAAATCTGTCCCTCCTCCTCCTCCTTACCCACTTCAGTCTGCCCCTGCTATACCGAGTTATTACCTCTCAGAAGCCTCCACTGACAGTGATGATAGTATAGAACAGGGTGTCCCAGGTCCTAGCAGCACATCTGTCAGCAGCACCCCACCAGCTTTAGACTGTAACCGGCAATTTTCTCTGCCCCATCTGCTGCAGCGGAAAAAAAATACAGTCCCTGCCACCCACATACCTATCATCTGAATGCAAGCTTGTCAAAGCTGTTGGCTCTCCAACTTCTGCCTTTCAGCTTGGTGGATTCTACCCCCTTCTGTGAATTTGCATTATGTTCTGTACCACAATGGCAGGTTCCTATTCGCTACTACTTTTCACTTAAGGCCATTCCGTCTCTCTACCATCACGTAGAAGGGAATGTTCTGGCATTGTTGGGCAAGGCAGTCAGACGTAAAATCCACCTTGCTAAAACGTGGTCCAGCAAGCATGGGCAGGGATGATATATTTTGTTCACAGCACACTGGGTAACACTGCTTGCAACTCGAAAGGATGCAGGACAGGGCTCAGTGCTGCAGCTTGTTGTGCCCCCACGTCTCCATACAGCTGGTGGTGATGATGCCAGACCTGTAAGCTCTACCCCCTCCTCCTCTGCCACCTCCATGCCCTCCTCTGCAGAATTGTACTATGAACATCAAGTACAACCTAAACGTTCAAATGGCTATTCTATGAGTCAGGCTAAAAGGTGCCATGCAGTGCTTCAGCTGGTGTGTTTAGGGGACACAAACCATACCTGAGCAGAGATTCTTGCAGCTCTGCAGGGACCGGCCCAGAGGTGGTTCACACCATGCCAGCTGGAGCCAGGAATGGTGGTGTCCAATAATGGCTCAAACCTCCTGTCAGCCCTTAGACAGGGAAAGTTGACACATGTGCCATGCCTAGCAGATGTCCTCAATTTGGTGGTGCAGCATTTCCTAAGTACGTACCCAGGGTTGCAAGATGTACTAAAACAGGCCAGGAGAGTCTATAGCCATTTTAGGTGGTCATACACAGCTAGTTTCTCGGTTGGCTGAAATTCAGCGGGAATTCCACCTGCCTGTAAACCGCCTGATTTGTGACATGCCCACCAGGTGGAACTCGACTTTGGCAATGCTGCAGCCGCTGTACATGCAGCAGAGGGCTGTCAATGAGTACCTGTGCCAGTATGACATGACGACTGGCTCAGGCCGCCTAGGCTTTATTTCCCCACGCCAATGTCTGATCATTAAGGATGCATGCACTGTCACCATTTGAAGAGGCCACAAGAATGGTGAACAGTGACAGTGCATGCATCAGTGACACAATCCCTGTTGTGTTCCTGCTGGAGCAGACTCTGCATGGCATTATGGACAGGGCACTGGATGCAGAGCAGCAGGAGGAAGAGGAGGATTTCCTTTCCTCTCAAGGCCCATTTTATCCAGACACCATCATTCCTATGTCACAGAACACACAGGAGGAGAGATGGGAGGAGGATGAGGAGAAGGATTCTGGCGCTTTCCTAGGCTTCGAAGAAGAGGAAGATATGCATCAATCTATAAGCGATGGCTTTCCAACCCCAGGACCCTTGGGAGTAGTACGTGGCTGGGAAGAGGAAGTTCCAGATGCTGTCATCCTAAGTGACCCTGAGGAGCCTGCTTCTTAAGCCTTAGCAAATTTGAGGCGCATGGGCAACCTCATGCTTCAAAGTCTGCGAAAGGACCCAAGAATATGTGGCATAAAGGAGAAGGAGGATTTACTGGTTGGCAACCCTCCTTGACCACCATTATAAGGGGAAGGTCTTAACTCATCCCGTCCCCACAGAGAGTGCAGAAGATAAAATCTCTTGAGGACACGTTAAAGAGGATTTTATTGAACTTTTTTCCTGACTCCAGTAGGTTACAGTGTGATGGAAAATGTCATTTTGACTCTTCTGTTGGTCAATAGAGGAGCATTGGAGAAGGCACCTACCTTAGTGAGGCATTTCGGAATTTTTTTAGTCCTCACCGCCCAGGGCTGTCAGCTTCCATATCCCATCTGCAGCGTCTGCATCACATGGTGGACGATTACCTCGGGGCCGAAACAGAGATGGTGAGCTTTCCAGCTGACGATCCACTGATTTACTGGGTCATGAGAATAGACCACTGGCCTGAACTTGCCCAGTATGCTATTGAGTTGTTGGTCTGCCCTGCATTCAGCGTGCTTTCAGAATGGGCATTCAGTGCTGCAGGAGGTTTTGTTACTGATCATAGAACGCATCTGTCCACAGACTCCGTGGACTGTTTGACTTTTATAAAAATGAATCAGTCCTGGATTACCAGCTATGAAGCCCCTGATGCCGATGTTACTGACTAAGTCTTTTTGGGATGTGGAATCTCTGCAGGACTTCGAGGCTGCCTAGCTTTGAGGATGTTCAATCATCTGGAAGAATGTTTTTGGTATAGGTTTCATGGGCACAATTAACACCCAAAGACCAATTTTTCTGCACCTGTTTGACAGGTGCATATCATTGCAATTTTTTACAACAAGGCCAATTCTTGCTTTCATCAAGAGTACCTCTATAGGGTTACGGTGGGAAGGCACCACTGACACCCAAAGACCAATTTTTCTGCACCCGTTACTTTTATCCAAAGTCAAAGTGACACCAGAATGTATCCAAAAAATCTCTTATTGTGTTACCAGTGTACTACATTGTTGCCTCATCATCCACACTGGCTCCCCAGCTGTTGCTGAGCAAAATAAAGGCAACTTGCAGGGAAAATGTCATTTTTTTGCTTTATAAATGCAATTATTGCTGCAGCAGATTCTAAACATGGTACAGATCTGCCACTTTACAGGTAGACTAAAGGGACCCCCCAGGCATTATATTGGAAGGAATTTTTTTTTTTTATGCTTTCGCTTTTTAAGTCAAAAAATCACTGCTCATTTAAAAATGACGTTTTTTACAAACTTTTTTTTTATTGATACATGTCCCCCAGGACAGGACCCAGACCCCTATAACCATTATATGCCAAATTACTTGCATATAAGCCTTCAAAATGGGCACTTTTGTTTTTTTTTTGGCGTTCGGTTCCCATTGACTTTAATGGGGTTCATTATTTGGGTCCAAACTTTTGCGGTGTTCGGAAGTTCTGGCGCGAACTGAACAGGGGTCTGTTTGGCCCATCCCTATTAGGAAGGACTGTTTCTAAACAAAAGAATAGAACTCAATGGCAAAGGTGCACAAAAGTTAAATATCCTGTTTCTTCTTTACAAGTATGCTTTTGTTTGAAACATTAAAATTATGTGACAGGGCCACTTTAAGGTTGAAGATTAGGATATTTGGTGTTGCTGTAATTGAACATGAACATTAAACAGATAAACAGGGTTAGATGTCTGTCATATAAATAGAAAGGCATTTCAATTGTGTGATCATATCTCTAAATTAAATACTTTTAAATGTCTGGAATATTTCCAACCCTCTCACAAGTAGCGACATATAATTAAATGGTCTTCAGGATTAAGACTGGAGACAGTTTCCAGTGCCTGCTTACCTCAGTGAACATTAAAAAAATACAATTACAATTACATGCACATTTGTTTATCATTTTAGATGTTAATTTTTAAATTAACAAAATGATAATAATATAGAAAATAACCAATGTGTTTTCTTTTGGTTTGACATATAGCTCTGATTTTTGTGATTTGTTTAGTTTAATTGAAAAAGAGAATAAAACTGTATTTCAGGTAATAAGATTTATAGGTAACATTTATTTTATTAAATTACTTCTGTGACTAATCTGTAGAATATAATACAATTTCAGAAGTATAAAAATGGCAATCTAATTCTACAATACATATTGGCCTTGTTGCATATATCATTTGTCATTAAGATCATATGACTCGCCTACTAAGAATCACAAATGACGAAATATCTAATATTGCAAGTGCCTGTGGGCACAGTGTTTGCAAGCTCTGTGTGTTGCAATATCTGTTTTTATAAGTAGAAATAATGTTGATATGGATCTGTGACTTTTGTTTTTCAGGATGAAAATATATTGGGTAAAAACTCTTTTCTTTCTTTCCTTTCTTTTTTCTTTCTCATTTAGTATTGGCATTTATTATCTTGTGCGTGCTCCATTCCAGGCTCTTGATCACATGCCTTAACAGCAGCTTGACATGTCAAGCTCCTTTTGCAGTTTTAGTGCACTCGTGTAGCATTTTTGCGGTACAAAGTTGTGTTGGCCAAGAGCAACTTTCTAAAGGGAAACTTGCCAGGATCCAATAGCCTATGGGCATCAGAGGAGAGGGGAACTAGCTTCAAAAGTGACAAAGTGACATGTGGGAAACATGGTTCATAGAGTAAAACTTTGTGTTTAAGTCATGTTGTTGAATAAGCCTTAAGCTATATGAATAATTTTGCTTGGTTGCAGCTTTGCTTTAATTTTGAAATTATTATTATTTTTTTTTTTTTATACATAGGTTGTATTTGTGGAGGTTATCATTTACATTTGTCTAGTTTTACTTTGATCACTATCTTAAGTGGTCCTTTATTTGATCTTAGTGCAGTTAAGACCCATACTCATGGGCGGAATGTCAGGAGACAACGGGTGGTTCAAGAAATAAACCGTCCGACATTTGGCCCACGTGTATGTTGGTCTGCCGGACGTGCATGCTGGAAAACCAGCAGCCAACCGACCGACTCCCGATCATCGCTTTTAGCCAATGTTAGAGGGCACTGATCGGAGTGTTCTGGTGAGGAGGGCATCCCCCTGTCAGAACACAACAGCTCAGCAGAGGAGATCGCTGAACTAACCTTGCATGTTTAGTACATTGGCTCTGACCAGAGCTGTCAGTTTTTTTTCATGCAACCTGAATTGCACAAAATAAAAACTGTTATGCCCCGTACACACGGTTGGATTTTCCGATGGAAAATGTGCGATCGGGGCGTGTTGTCGGAAATTCTGACCGTGTGTGGGCTCCATCGGACTTTTTCCATCGGATTTTCCGAAACAAAGTTTGAGAGCAGGCTATAAAATTTTCCGACAACAAAATCCGATCGCGTCAATTCCGACCGTGTGTGGACAATTCCGACGCACAAAGTGCCACGCATGCTCAGAAGAAATTTCGAGACGGAACAGCTTGGTCTGGTAAAATTAGCGTTCGGAATGGATAGAGCACTTTCGGCATGCTGCAATGTTTAAAATTGTTTAATACAGTGCACTCTCTTCTTCTTTATAATGTGAGAAGAAAGAAGTAGTTTTGCTGTTCATATTCACACAGACTTCTCACAAACTTCTTTCTTTATTATTTATCGTGATTCCCTCAATATATTTTGATTTGTCACATCTGACCAAATTTGTTTTTTGTTGCTTTATTTTTGTTTTGTATTTTTTTCAAGGCTGTTTTTTTTTGGGGGGGGGGGGGTTGTATTTCTTTCAAGGCTGATGTTTTTTTTATTTGTTTGACTCCATAATATTTTTGTGTGTGTCATGGGCATCCGCACCATAGGGCAAGGGGGGTCATTTGCCCCCCCTGGAATCGTGAGTGTGTGTGTTGAAATCCCTGTGTTGCAACGACCACCACGGCCCCCTCCGCGGCAGCCGTGGTGTATTTTTTCAAAGCCTGGCTGCTGCTGGGACTGTCTTTTCCAACTACATGGATGCATCCGTGCGTGACTGTCCCTCCTTCCTCACCCCCGGCCGAGCATCAGATTGGCTCTGCCGCTCGAGCCTCTGCGCTCGCCGCTCTGCTTAATGTGACACTGACCCAGCTGTTCCTCGATTGGCTGCTGCCTCTGCCTGTGTAAATTATGTTGTGCCTATGCCGATCCGGTGTTCTGCCGAGAAAGTTCCCCTCGGCAGATAAGGACCCCCCTCTACTGCAGGATCCGGCGGAAATAGCTGAAGGTGAATAGCTGAAAATCAGCTGTACACGGCGCCTGTAAGAGGGCCCCTCGCGGGCTCGCTTCGCTCGCCACACTTCGGGCACGGCCTCGCTTCGCTCGGCTCTTTTTGATTCCCCCTTTAGGTCCACTTGGATGGTGGGGAAGGAACCTGGACCTAGGGCGCAGGTGCCGTGTACAGCTGATGGTAGATTTTGAGCTTCGGCTATCTCCGGCGGCTGATAGTAGTTCGTACTGCGCAGGCGCTGCGCCTGCGCTGTACAGGGGGGTCCTTATCCGCCGAGGGAACTTTCTCGGCAAGACACCAGCGCGGCACTGGCTCCTCCCACAGGTCACAGCTGCGTTGCATGCAGTGGCCGGGACAACAGGGAATACACTGCCTGACTGCCAGTGCCTGGACTATCCCTGAAGAACCACAGGTAACAGCAGTGCCTGTACAACGATGCCACTATGTACAATTTTTTTGTATTGCAATACAACTGGAACTGTTGTGGCCATATTTTGATCTTGATGGAAACAGCTATACAGACTGTATTATACAGTCTGTATAGCTGATTTCATCAAGATCAAAATATGGCCACAACACAATGGCGGCCCGTGCATTAAGGGCGCACGGGAGTGCCGCCCCCTCTCTCCTGCCACCCCTCTATCACCTACAGATGGATTCATGCATTGCTGCCGCTGCCACCCCCCTACTCAGGCGCCCAGCCCCTTTTCGGGGGGCCGAGCATGGGTGTCCATAAAATTATGCCCCACCCTGAAAAAAGTTCTGCAGATGCCCATGGTGTGTGTTTTGTTTGTCAAGTTACCACAACACCATTGGTATCTTGTATTATTTAATCTCAAGGAGATTGCTTGGTGTTGGTGTCCCTTGTTAATTTCACATTGTATTTTTGAAATGTACCTACCTCCTCACAAACAAACTGTCCTTTTTGAAGGAAAACACACATAGGCGAGTATAATTGAACCAAAAATTCCTTTATTAAGGGCTCAGAACCAAAGAAAGAGGGAGGCAACGCTGGAGAAACATCATAAATTGGCGAAGCCTTTGAACCCCAGGGCAGACATTAATTATTTTCCAGCAAAATTGGTGGCCTAAGGAGTCCTTATCTAAGGGAGTGCAGTCTGGTCTAGAAGTCCCAGAGATCCGGAAAGCAGCAGATGACATCTGTGACCCCAGGCTGTGGTACTACAAGAGCCTGCATATTTTGCCAGACCAGACTGAACCCAGGGTCATCACTTTCTGGTCTTCCTTCCGCGCTTGCTTCCCAGCTGTGGCTCTGGTTTTGGAGATGTGGCAGGAGGAGGAGTAAGACCTGGAGGAGGACTATGTGTGAGGTCACAAATGTGGGTATCACATGTTATTTGGCCCCTCAACCCCTTATTGATAGCTTCCAAAAATAAGAACTCACACAGGAGTCGTTGGCCCTCCTCCATCTGCATCATTTTGCATGCAGTGTCCTCCTCCACACTGTGGGGTGTTCTGAGGGCCTCAGTAGCCTTCCAAAAGAGGCCTATGGCAGCCTCCTCCAGGTTACTCCTCTTCCTGCCACTTTTTCTTTGAAAGTGGAGGGGAGGGACCTGGATATCAGGCAGCCTGCTTGGCTTGGCCACCTCCTGGCTGAGACTTCCCTGTGTATGAAAAAGGGACATGGTTTTAGTTTTTGCTTCATCAATCACAATAATAAATTAGCAATCCAAACTAACATCTATTTAACATCATTGATTGGACAACCAGAAATATTTAGAAGAATGCTATATCTGGCTCAAGCTGGGCTCCTACACATGTTGCTGCCTGGAAGGCCCAGGTTGGGCGTCAGAAGCCTCAGCTGGGGGGAAAGAAGCGTGGAAGGAAGATTGGAGAGTTCTGGCCTGGGTTCAGTCTGGCCTGCCAGAAATGCAGCCTGTCATAGTACCACAGCCTGGGGACATAAATGTCATCTGCAGCTCCTGATCTCTGGGAATCCTGGACCTTCTTGTGCTCCCTTAGATAAGTGCTCCTCAGGCCACCAATTAGGATCTTCAAATAGGTGATGTCTGCCGTGGGGATCACCGTCTTCACAAATTCCAACAAATTATCCAGCGCTGCCTTCCTGTTTGTTTGGTTCTTATATTCAGGGTGGTTTATCTGCCACAGACAGGGCAGCTCCCTGAACATATCTATGAAGATTGGCATAAAGTTCTTATCTTTCAAGATATCCATTTTCACTGCAAGACACAACACAAGACAAACCCTAATGTCAGCCTAAAGTCTTCTAAACTTGTGCAAATACAGGCCTCAATCTAGAAGCAGTATAGGCCCAGTGTTAAATCTTACCTTTGCAATCACGATTGGCGCCCCGTTACTCCTTCCTCCGCTCACAGATCGTACGTACTACGCACGCGTGTTACGCTTTAGAGACACTGCGCATGCGTGAAACTCCGCCCGCCCCTGACGTTCTTTCTAGTCTATTCCCCGCCCCTTCTCGTTCGTCGCAGTGGGGGAAAAGCACATGGCGGAGACACAGCAAGTGTCAGATAATTACACCAACGAGGAGGAGGAGGAAAGCCCGGAGGCAGAAACGTCCCGATCCAGAAGGAGACGATTTAAGGCCTCAAATATGTCCTTTGGGGAGATGTTGGAGATGGTGGACATCCTGAAGAGGGCAGACTATGACGGGAAGTATGGACCTTACCCCAACCCCAATGTCAGAAAGGCCAAGATCATGATGAAAGTGGTCAAGACTCTGCACTGGAATTTCGAGGTACGACGATCGAAAGATCAGCTCAGGAAACGGTGGTCAGACCTCTAATTAAGAGAGCACGAGCAGTACAGAAAGATCCGGAGAGTGCTGCAAAAAATTAAGTAGTTGTCCTGTGTTCCTATTCTTTATGTTTATTACGTTCGTGCTGCTCCATGTGCTTTTCTTAACTGTTATCCAGTTTAAAATGGCAACTTTCATGTTCATGGGCACATTATTCCTTCATATAAAACATTGTTCGTTCGGCCTAGAAAACACCATTGTTTTGGCCATATGCATTTGCCCACTTTTTTTATGGCCTACTTGTCTGAAAATAATTTGGTTGTGTAGATGGGTTTGTAACTAGAATGAAATGCAAACAGATTCTGTGTAAGGAGAGGACACTCAGCAGCTGTTTACACATCTGGACGCTGTAGCACTAGTGCAGGACACAAGAACACCCTTATTATTAGGGGGCCCACACAGGTGCTCCAGTGTATACTATAGGGGTGTCTCCATCTGTGAAGCTTGTACAAAACAGGTAAAGTATTGAAGCTTGACAAAGGACAATAAAAATTCTACATCTTGGAACTCTGCCAAAATAGACAATTGTACCCCACTTCCACGCAATGTTTCATATTCCTATTTCTGACATCAAATATCTGTGTGCTAAGTATACCTATTTTTTTTTTACATAGGGGAGAAAAGACTCGGAGGACACCCCTCATCTGAGGAGACCACAGACCCCCACCTCTGGAAGAAGTGGAAATCCACTCAAGCCAAGCAGAGCAGGAGGAAGAAGACGTGGTGGAAAT
The DNA here is from genome assembly GCF_042186555.1 of Aquarana catesbeiana. Taxonomy (NCBI): domain Eukaryota; kingdom Metazoa; phylum Chordata; class Amphibia; order Anura; family Ranidae; genus Aquarana; species Aquarana catesbeiana. Next base: position 469,118,498 of record NC_133328.1, read on the forward strand.
TGGCACCACAATAGGTGAGTGTCTGCGACCACAGGCTCAGGTAAGAGATGGATGCCGGCATATTTATAATACATGGTGTGTTTTTGTTTCTATCTTTTTAGGTGATCGTGATGTTGTGGATCCAGGGCATTTCACCTCGGAAAGGGCACAGATCCTGATCGGGGAGATCATGGGGTATAATAAGGACTTGGAAAACATCCTGAAAAACTTCAATGATGTTCAACAAAAAATGAAGAACATCATTGATGTTTTAGGGAGCGTTTAAAACCCCTCCAAATCCCTTGTTTTTTTTGTGTGCTAAAAATTTTTACCATCTTTTGACATATTTGCGAAAAGCCAAATATTGAAGATGCACACAGTGTGTCAACATGTGCTATCTGTCATCACGGGAGATAAATGTACGCGTTTTGGGGGTGCAACCCCTTCCTCAATAATAAAGTAGCTGTGAGGAAGGGTCTGCACCCCAAAAACACATCCCTTGATCCCCCATGATGGCAGCTAGCACATATTGACATTCGGCAATTTGTGTGCATCTTCAAAATTTGGCTTTTTCCTGGGGTGACTTCACCCCATCTGAACGCAATATCAAACACAATTTGTAAATACTCATGTCTGATATTGCCTTCAAGTTCTACCAAATGTGAACTTTGTAAGTTCAAGATTTGTGTATTTCTTGGTTTTAAACATGCCTGTTTTATCTTAAATGGACATTTCTACTTTTTCTAATGTGACCCCAAAAATTGTTATACAACAAACATGTTGGTTTGTTTTAAAAACCTTTTCTAAATGCACATGTGATTGTGCTCGTATTAAAAAGATTGTTAATCAAGAATGTGTGGAATATTGTCTCAACGCTCCAACACTTTTGTGGTGCTCTAATTGGTGTTTTCTGTGACAAAGGGTGTTATTTCCTAAGGGCAAATCCACTTTGCACTACAAGTGGAGTTTCAAGTGCACTTGTAGTGCAAAGTGTCTTTGCCTTTAGTAAATAACACCCAACAGTGCTTTGTAAGGTTACACAATCACGCCATTTTCAGGACTCACCACATTTCTGTCAGGGTCAGCTAAAAGAAACACAAGCAGTAAATGTCACCAAAGATTTGAGTATTTTTTTTTCTATTATTTGAAAAAGGTTTCAGACATTGTCTGGCATATTGATAGCCCCCCTACCCACAAAGTATTCAAAGTATCTTAGCCGGACATCACGGGCACTCAGGGGGGGCAAGCCAGGACGGCCACTTTCAAGCGCCGTCAGGGTTGTTTCATTTAGAATTCCAGCCTCAGGCCCAACTGAGCCAGCATAGCTGGCAGAAGGTTGCCGTAAAAAGTTGTGTAGAACACAGCACGCCAGGATAATATGATTCAATTTATACTCCGCCATGTGTATGGGTGTAAGAAATAGGCGGAACCCTCTGGTCCGGGGTGAGGGTCCTCATCGGGAATGGCCGCATAAGTTGGTCCCCCAGCGCAAACGCTTCATCTGCAACGAAGACAAATGGGAGTCCTTCCACATTGTCTTCTGGAGGTGGCAAGTCCAAGCTGCCATTCTGGAGACGCCTGTAGAACTCCGTCTGGGCGATGACTCCACCATCGGACATCCGGCCATTCTTCCCCACGTCCACATACAGGAACTCTTAAGTAGCCGACACCACCGCCAACATCACAATACTATTTAACCCCTTGTAATTATAATAGTATGACCCTGAGTTGGGTGGTGGGACGATGTGGATGTGTTTCCCATCAATTGCCCCTCCGCAAGTCCCACCGCTGGGCAAAGTGGGAGGCCGCAGTCTGCCATTCCTGTGGCATGGAAGGAAACTGTGGAGTCAAACAACAACAAAACATTAGTCATTTTGCACATAAACAGGGAAAGCAGATTATACACAAACATTCTTGGCCAACATCAAGATAACATTTATTTGAGGGAGTTTTTAAAGACCAAAGTATAAGGTACACCTATCAGATTCCCCCTCCCCACCCCTCTCATGGGCCATTTTTAACATTTTAGGGGGGGGAGCTCTTGGACAGGTAACCCTCTCCACTTCATTGAGAGATGAATGCCTAAATAATGGGTATTACTTTGGCCAGCCCCTCCTTAGTTACACTATTGGCAGCCCACTGGACAGGTAAGAAGTGTCATAATACAAAGATATAAATACACATTGTACACATTTGAGCACATTTGGAAATTCTACTATTACCTATCAAGATAATAATAGTATACAAAAACTTTAAACAGTACCATTTGAAAGTATACAGGCAGGCCCTTGCACTACATGCTTTGGGGAATTCATCCATACATCTGACCACAAAAGAGATAGGTATAGTTTGTATGGGTTTGGCAAAGTCAGCAGTTAGATGATTGAGGATAGATAGAGAATTGGTATCAGCTGACTTAGCAGTTGGGGGGAGGGAGGGTTCCAAATGATTTGGGGACCCCCCAAAAAAAGCCTCTGGCACTCTGCCTGAATTTAAAGCACAAATCACTTTTTAAAACATTTTAGGGGGTGTTTGGGGTAAAGCACTACTATGGAGCTGATAAAATACATTGTTAAGTGAATACACAAGGTGAATATAGGGCCAGGAGACCATGCTGGGGAGGTAAGTGAAGGCAAATATGTATGAAGGACAAAAAAAATAATTACATAAAAATCCAGCATGCATGAGGACAGAGGGGACATTCATAGCATATTACAATCATGGTAATTTGGGAATGAGGAAAGAAATACAACATATTATCAAACATTAAATACAATAAAATGTGATGTTAAAGGATAAATCTTACCATAATATACTCTTTCTGCAGGACCTGGATGATGGCAGAACAGGTCTCCGGGATAATGATCCCCAGAGCCTGGGGGGAGATGCCTGTTGAGAACTTCAAGTCCTGCAGGCTTCTCCTGTCGCCAAGTACCGCAGGGTGGCGACTAGCCTCTGCTCCGGAGTGATGGCTTGCCTCATGCAGGTATCCTGCCTGCTGATATAGGGGGTCAGCGAAGCCAACAAATGGTGAAATACAGGGTTCGTCATCCGGAGAAAGTTCCTTAAATCATCAGGATTATGCTCATGGATCTCATGGAGCAAAGGCATATGACAGAACTGGTCACGCTGAAGCAACCAATTCTTGGTCCATGAATTCCTCCCCACCCTGTTCATGGACAGGACTTGTGTCAAGGTCAGGACCCCAACACCAAGCCCCCGCACAGCACGAACTCTACGAGGAGTACGTGTACGCAACATGGCTAGAAAACGGTCGGCTGCTCAGAACGAAGTAACAGAACGCACTGAAGAACAGCAAGGCCTGTGAAGAGCGACCTGAAAAACGGTAAGGAACGAACAAGAACACAATGACAAGAGTCACGCGTAACTCGCTGCACACACTGAAGAGCAGATACAAACCCACAAGCACAAACTAAACAGCAGAAAACGATCTGAAAACCACGAGTCTGAAAAAGCGCGAATCGTCTCTCACCAAACTTTTACTAACACAAGATTAGCAAAAGGAGCCCAAAGGGTGCCGCGCTTGGTTCTGAACTGGCCTTTTCTAGTCTCGTCATACGTGGTGTAAGTCACCATGTTCTTGATGTTCGGAAATTTGGTTGTAGCCTGATCTAATATTTAGATTAGAGTTGGCCATTGGATTGTTGTGTCCAGCTCTTTTATTGGCTCACCATAGGTTACCAGGGCAATAAATAACAAGCGGGCTGTCTGTGCGCACTCTGCCCCACGCTGATGAAGTCCCGCCTATGGACATAACGCGTATGGGGGTCAGGTGTTCACATGACGTCACCCGCGGCCATCTCGTTCACTATCAGTTTCGTTTGTCCGCTGGCACTCGGACCTGAGTGCCGTTATATGTAAGTGCAACTTATCTTTTTTACCTTAATAAAAAATTGAACATACAGAGAGCATTAGATCGTTTTGTTATGTCTTTCCACATGCCATATTATGTTGACTGAGACGCATCCTGGAGCGGCTATGTCCGGAGTGTTTGCCTGGATTGCTGTGTCAGCTACACTGACTCTCACTGTGTGACCTGTTTCAGGTCGAATTTGGGAGGTGAGAAGCCATCTGTGTGCAGTGGAGGGATCACTGACACCCGTCTCTGCGATTTGTTTCCTGCGTGTTACTTGCACTTCTGCGTTATCTACACCAACACCACTTGTGGTTTTATCAATTTATAGACTCGACCGTGTGTACGCAAAACAAGTTTGAGCCAACGTCCGTCGGAAAAAATCCATGGATTTTGTTGTCGGAATGTCCGATCATGTGTACTGGGCATTACTGTGTACCTGGGTTTAGAGTAGACCTGCTTTAATGGAAACCTATCCTGAGATAAACATATAAGCTGCTTTACTGACCTCTTATTTTTATAATGCTAAATGTCTGGGTATCATGAAACACTGTCTTCACTCTTACTTCATATTCTGCATACTTGTTCAGGTTAGTAAATTAGAAAGTATTGAATCCAGTGGCAACAAACATTTTCAGAATAAGACCAGCCATGACAGCCTATGTGTTTCTCCATAGGGCCCAAACAGTCTATTGCATTATTGACTTTAAAAAAATTAATTAAGGCATAGATTTAAATGGGACATGCATCCTGCAAAACAAGTAGGTATGTTTCCAGCCTGGATATCTTTAATGTGAGAAATATATGGTATTGCTAATCTCCTTCCAATATTGGGATGCTCAGGTAAGGTAATTGAACCCAATGATGAAAGAAATGGACATAGGTATTTAGCCTAACTACCAAATGCAATGTAAAGTACTTGGAAGGGATCAAACCCCAATGGGAATAGACAATATCAGTAAGTGCACAGAAACAAATTTCCTAGCACAACAGAACACTTGTTTCAGTGACAACTGATAAAAGGAGAAATACCTCCACTAAAGTTGCAACTGAAATCTGAATACATCAGATTTTCTGTATGGAACAAACAGCATGAAGCTCTACAGTAAGGGAATAAGTCTGTGTTAGAAAAAGGTAAGTGACACTGATTCCAAGATCACCTGATTACCAACAGAAGGCAATGGGGTGGACTTGTGTGTGTTTCACAACAATTCTGTCAGAAACAATAGACAAAAAGGTGGTTGTAGGAATTTGGGATAAGGCAGTGTCATTGAAAGTTGACTATTTGAATTTTGTTGAAGTTTAAATATAAAAAAAGCAATATTACGGTAAACCCAAAATTAAATAGTTATTATATTGCAGATTATCACTTCTTAAATATGGAGGTTGCATTAGTTTTATTTTCTAGGCTTTTTCCTCCTTATTTTCACCTGGTAATCTGACCAGTAAGTCTATTGTTTTTAAAAAGAACAAGCTCTGCTGCAGATGTACCCGTTAGATGTATTTGACAAACTATTTACCACTGACAGGGGATGCTTACATCCCCTGTCAGGTTTGGGTTAAACATGCATTCAACCTGAACCCCATTTTCCTTACCACCCAGGCTGTATTATTGGATAAGGTTCTTTCACACCATATTACTCGTCTTACAAAAGCTAGCCAGGAGCCTGTCATTTAGTATCAATAGTACTACTGCCACTAAATGACAGTGCCTGTTAGCTTTTCCTGGGTGAAACTGTTGACCAAATACAATGTCATTCAGCATCCCTGCCCCGTTTGTTTACATGCAGAAGCTGACCGGTGATCTGTCATATGCGACGAGTGTAGCAACAGGTAAAGATCTATGAAGTGTCAAATTTATTAAATGATTAAAAACAGTGTAAAAAAGTGTACACAATAAAAATTCATATATAATATATAACAAGGGCAACTGGGTTAAGTATATTATTAATCTCTTGACCACACTATACAAAAAAAAAAAAAAAAAAAATGTCCACAAAGGGGGCAAAAAAATATCAAAAGGAGTTCCAATGTGAAGTTGGATGGATAAGAGGGGGTTAAAATCCCACAGATTATGCTCTCAGAGCCCTTACCTTCATAAACTGTTTAAAACGGCATATAGTGATGATTTGAGGTCCGTTGTCTGATGTTATTCCAACCTCTACCACCAGGGGGTCCTCAGTGCCGTCATATGTGAGACTGTAATTATCTGAAGTGTCAGCATATATCCATAAATACGAGTATTCTCCGCTCTATTAATTTCTACCACCAGGGGGTCCTCTACTTCATCCAACAGATCTCCCAGATATCACTGCACATCAAAGTCTTCTTATGTCCTCGTATCCTCCACAAAATGGGGGGGGGGAGGGGGGGGACGGGATGTCGGTGAACAAGGGTGGGAGAGAGAGAGAGAAAGCTCCAATAGTGTAGTATGTTAAGGTACACAATCTTTATTAAAAAAAGGTTCAAAAAATGGACTCTTACAATGATAAATAAAATGACAGACAAAAACAATTGCTAAGGCGTCTGAACGCCGCTCTCACATCACTTCCTGGTATTACTCAGTCTCCGGCCGGATTTTTTTGGATAGTGTGGTCAAGAGATTAATAATATACTTAACCCAGTTGCCCTTGTTATATATTATATATGAATTTTTATTGTGTACACTTTTTTACACTGTTTTTAATCATTTAATGAATTTGACACTTCATTGGTTTATTTTATGTAGTGATTATTTTTTCACACTGTAGCGCGGAATCACTTTTGTAATTTTTATTGAGAGTGGATTGTGATACACTTAAGGTTCTGCTGCAGGCAGTTATTGTTTAATTATTTGATTTGCACTTTAATGCACTATAGACACTTTAGGATTTGATCGCGTTAAGACTGGAATTTAGTTCTTTTAATTTTAATTTATTCACCAATTTATCATAGTAGCTTGAAGGCTTTACATTTTCAACAGGTAAAGATTATTGTGTCTGTGGGTTAGCATTGTTGGGCAGCGTCTGACATGGATCTCCATTGATAGACAATATGATTAACATTGGATTTACATATTTCACATTTATTTCTAATGAAAGAATATATATATGAAGAGAGGTAGGCGAATGCTCACTCCCATTTTCCTGATTACCTAGGCTGCATGTCTGGATAAGGGTTTTTTATGAATTTTAATGTTATTAAATCCTTAATACCCATTTCCAAGGAATGCACACTATGAAAAGGTTCTTTGTTAGATTAAACAAACAATGACCCCTAATGTAAATCCAATATAAATCTCTATGTTCTATTATGTAGATCCATGTCATTCACAATAACCCACAATCCAATGATATCAACCCACCTACACAGTGACCTGTCTTGCCCCTTAGGCCGGGTTCACACTAGCTGCAGCCGCGGTTCGCAGCAGGGGTCCGGTGCATCCCTGTTCTCCGTTTCAGGAATAAATCAGGTCCAAATTTTTGCCTGAATTCAAATCTGAAATAAAGTCAAAGATGCACAGGACCCTTTTCCAGCGTGGACCGCGGCCGCCACAGAGGCATGTGAACCTGCTCATTGAGAGCCGGTCACACTCTCCTATCATGTGTGGGGAAAAGCACATCCAATTCACATAAGTGTGAACCCAGCCTCAATGTTCACCAGCCACAATTTTCTTCACAAATTTCACATCTCCAGCTCATTTCTGTTTGTTAACAAATGGGCCAGAGATGCTGACTGGTATGAAAAGTTTCATAGGATATAATGGTTATACATTTTTTCCTCCAGAAGAAAAACTGATCAGGGTGAAAGGGCTCTAAATGACAGAAACCCAGCCAGTGTTTAAACAATTGCACTTTTAATACATCATACTGCATTAGCAACTTCACATGCAGGTTTAAGACATCCACAAAACATGTTATTTAAAGCAGTGGTCATCAACCCTGTCCACCGGGCCCACTAACAGGCCAGGTTTTATGTATCACCTTGGGGAGATGCAGACTAGAATACTGCAATCACTGAGCAGAAAATGATATCACCTGTGATGTATTTCAGTTATCTTGCAAACCTGGCCTGTTAGTGGGCCCTGAGGACAGGGTTGATGACCACTGATTTAAAGGATTGGTGTATCCTAATTATGCATTAATGCTGCCCTTTTATGCCATAGACCCTTTCCCCGCGAAATGGTATTGAAAAAAACAAATTTTTTTTCCTTGATATATGTCCCTCATTGCAGTGCCCAGCCACATGTACCATTTATTTTATAAATACTTTCAAACCAGCTTTGAAAAAAGCCAGTAAATAAAAACAAATTTAGATTCAGCTCCTATAGACTTCAGTGAGGTTTAGCACTATGGTATTTGCAAACTTCTTGATGGGTTTAGCTGACTGTGAAGTGTGTACAGTGAATGGTTCACTTATCACTAGTTTTAACTTAACATTTTTTATAGACTTTGAAAACATATTACCACTTCTGTCTGTGATCAGTCATTCAAAATAAACTCCAGACATACACTAAAAGTCTCACAAAATGCACTTATTTATTCAATAAAGAAATATTTAATTGTTTTTTAAACACAATATAAATGCCAGAATATTTAGTGATATCAGGCTCTTAAATTCCCATGTACAGTGACACTCACATGAGTATATAAATCACCCAACCTAGTTGAGTTTTGCTGCATGTTTATTTTTGACATGAAACCTGCTAATAAGAAAAGATAGGAGAGTGATGACCTTGTCCATTAGCTTTTGACCCTTCGCTTATCAGTCAGGGTGCAGGTGACCTTGCTATGTGTGTGCATTATAAAAAAAAATAAGGTTACCAACCTTGCTGTGCTCTCTGCCAGGACATGTGTAAAACTTAGGACTTGTTGGACAAAATTACAAATCCTTCGGCAAGTAAGACAGCTCTGTACATTCAGCTATTTGCCTGAAGCTCAGCTCAAGTCAGAAAATGCATTAATTAAAATGTGAATACATAGTTTAGTCTCACATTAGAAGATTATGCATAAGCATTTTACACTTGCTTTGTTTAGATAGCTTTCTGGTATCACCAATATAAATTGCTCTACTAAACCTGTATTGTCTTTCTCTGAAAGACTGAGGTCTGATATTTGTTCTCTGTATAGAGGATACGACTGAAAACAGTGATTGAAGACTTGTACACAAAATGACAGATACCATCTTACTTAAATGACAATGATGCCCTTTTGAAATCATCAGGATTTAATGCATTATTTCAAAAGGGTAATGAGAAACATGAATCTATGTTGTAGGTTTAGCTTAGCACATATTCATCTATTTTAATAAATGTTACAAGATAGAGTTCTATTTTTACCATATAACATTATACATTTACGCACAGTCTTGATTTAAACGTAAGACACTGACTTTCCCATCAAAAATAAATGCCCAAATAATCATCCATTAACCAAAATGAGATTCCATTATTCGGCATAGGTGATCTCTTCATTATTGTCTGCTGAGCATTAATGGGACACCATGGGCTATTTGTGTTTATGTCCACATAGATGTCGCATTTGTCAGGACAGTCCCACATCTTTGACCTCAGTCCCAGTACTGCTGTGTCCTAGGCTATGTCTTAAGTTCATGGTATCACCTTTATTTGAGTTACTACACATGTGCAGTTACTCAATAAGGCACTCATAGTGATTGAGGGCCACAAGTGGGTGGTCCCAGCATAATTAGAGGTGGAGTTTAAGCATGCTACTCCAGGAAGTGGGCAGAGTCTGGGTGGGATCACCAGTCCACTGGGTGGGCCTGAGGCAGATTGTGGTTAGGGTTACCAGGATTCTGGGATATTAAACTAAAATATTGGTAAGTAAGGTTTATGGAGATGGCCCCCAAAAAATCTTGACCATAAAATCTCTAGAATTTCTGGCCTTTCCTTACAGTTGTGTAAGTGCCATACATAGATACAAATGGGAATGATGGTGAATTGATTGCAAAGAGTTACAAATAAAATATGCAGAGTGGAACTTGCCATTCAGTTTTATGGACCCATGTTATTGTTAATGCAGTTATTACAGTATCAGGTAGAGGTGGGTGCTCGTACTGAGGCATGGACTCTCAGGAATAACAAATCTTTCCCCTTGTTACACCATGAGTGTTGGAATTAGTGTCTAAACTGGCCAATAGAGTCAATCACTTGATAGGTATGAGTGAGAGGGTTGAGTAGATAGAGGCAAAAAGGTGTTGATTTAATAAAGGCAAATAGACTTTTCACTTTACAAAGGAGTTTTCTGCAGAGTTTAGTGAATGAGGTGAAGCTCTGCTGACGTCTATAATCCAATCATGTGTAAGTAAAAATGCTGTTTTTTGTTGTTATTTTCCTTGTACTTGATTGGATATTCATTGCAAAGTGAAATTTCACCACAATCACTAAGCTTTGAGGGAAATTCCTCTGCAAAGTAAAAATTCCCTTGCAAATGTAACAGCCCATTCACCTTTAGTAAATAGGTCCCAAAGTGTAATGGGGCATGTCAAGTAAGTCCTAATTGTAACAATCTGTTTGATTGCCATGAGTAGTACAGATGTTTTTTGTTTGAAGCTTGTAAATAATGAGTAGAGCAGTTTATATCACATGTGTCAAACACAAGGCCTTCCAGGCCATTTCATGTGGCCCCCACATCTCTCCTGAAGCTGCAGCACCCCCCTCATCTCCACCCCCACCTTATCTCAGCAGTCAGCAGCAGAGAGGAGGACAGAACTCTTCCACCTGATCCTGCACTTTTTCAAGTAGCTGTTGAGAATTTTGCCTCTGCCTCCCCTTGTCTAAGCAGTCAGCAGCAGAAAGGAAGTCAGAACCCCTCCTACAGATCCTGCACCTCTGTGCATCCACAGAACCCACATATCTCAGCATTAGGGATGAGCCAAACACCCCCCTGTTCGGTTCGCACCAGAACATGCGAACAGGCAAAAAATTTGTTCAAACACGCGAACACCGTTAAAGTCTATGGGACACGAACATGAATAATCAAAAGTGCTAATTTTAAAGGCTTATATGCAAGTTATTGTCACAAAAAGTGTTTGGGGACCTGGGTCCTGCCCCAGGGGACATGGATCAATGCAAAAAAAAGTTTTAAAAAAGGCAGTTTTTTCGGGAGCAGTGATTTTAATAATGCTTAAAGTGAAACAATAAAAGTGTAATATCCCTTTAAATTTTGTACCTGGGGGTTGTCTATAGTATGCCTGTAAAGGGTCACATGTTTCCCATGTTTAGAGCAGTCTGACAGCAAAATTACATTTCAAAGGAAAAAAAGTCATTTAAAACTACTCGCGGCTATTAATGCATTGCCGGTCTGACAATACACATAGAAGTTCATTGATAAAAATGGCATGGGAATTCCCCACAGGGGAACCCCGAACCAAAATTAAAAAAAAAAAATGGCGTGGGGTCCCCCTCAAAATCCATACCAGACCCTTATCCGAGCACGCAACCTGGCAGGCCGTAGGAAAAGAGGGGGGGGACGAGAGAGCGCCCCCCCTCCTGAACTGTACCAGGCCACATGCCCTCAACATTGGGAGGGTGCTTTGGGTTAGCCCCCCAAAACACCTTGTCCCCATGTTGATGAGCAAAAGGGCCTCATTCCCACAACCCTGGCTGGTGGTTGTGGGGGTCTGCGGGTGGGGGGCTTATCGGAATCTGGAAGCCCCCTTTACCAAGGGGACCCCCAGATCCTGGCCCTCCCCCCTGTGTGAAATGGTAAGGGGGTACAAAAGTACCCCTACCATTTCACTAAAAAACTGTCAAAAATGTTAAAAATGACAAGAGACAGTTTTTGTCAATTCCTTTATTTAAATGCTTCTTCTTTCTTCTTTCTTCTATCTTCTATCTTCCTTCGGTTTCTTCCTCCATCTTCTTCTTCTTCTGGTTCTTCCTCCAGTGTTCTCGTCCGGCATCTTCCTCCGCGGCGTCAGCGTCTTCTTCCCTTCTTCTCCTCGGGCCACTCCGCATCCATGATGGCATGGAGGGAGGCTCCCGCTGTGTGACGCCTCTCCTCTTCGGACGGTTCCTAAATAACCATGCCATCATGGATGCGGAGCGGCCCAAAAAGAAGATGAAGAGAAGAAGATAAAGAGAAGAAAATGAAGAGAAGAGCGGGAGCCTCCCTCCATGCCATCATGGATGCGGAGGAGAAGAAGGGAAGAAGACGCCGACGCCGCGGAGGAAGATGCCGGACGAGAACACCGGAGGAAGAACCAGAAGAACCAGAAGAACCAGAAGAAGAAGAAGATGGAGGAAGAAACCGAAGGAAGATAGAAGATAGAAGAAAGAAGAAAGGAGAAGCATTTAAATAAAGGAATTGCCAAAAACTGTCTCTTGTCATTTTTAACATTTTTGACACTTTTTTTGTGAAATGGTAGGGGTACTTTTGTACCCCCTTACCATTTCACACAGGGGGGAGGGCCTGGATCTGGGGGTCCCCTTGTTAAAGGGGACTTCCAGATTCCGATAAGCCCCCCGCCCGCTGACCCCCACAACCACCGGCCAGGGTTGTGGGGATGAGGCCCTTGTCCTCATCAACATGGGGACAAGGTGTTTTGGGGGCTACCCCAAAGCACCCTCCCAATGTTGAGGGCATGTGGCCTGGTACGGTTCAAGAGGGGGGGCCGCTCTCTTGTCCCCCCTCTTTTCCTGTGGCCTGCCAGGTTGCGTGCTCGGATAAGGGTCTGGTATAGATTTTGAGGGGGACCCCACGCCATTTTTTTTTTTTTATTTTGGCCGGGGTTCCCCTTAATATCCATACCAGACCTGAAGGGCCTGGTATGGAATTTAGGGGGACCTCCACGTCATTTTTTTTTTTTAATTTTGGTTCGTGTATTGTTGAACCGGCAATTCATTAATAGCCGCGAGTAGTTTAAATGACTTTTTTTCCTTTGAAATGTAATTTTGCTGTCAGACTGTTTTAAACACGGGAAACATGCGCCCCTTTACAGGCATACTATAGACACCCCCCAGGTACGAAATTTAAAGGGATATTATGGGCGGCACAGTGGTGTAGTGGGTAGTACTCTCACCTAGCAGTAAGAAGGGTCGCTGGTTCGTATCCCGACCATGACACTACCTGTCTGGAGTTTGCATGTTCTCCCTGTGTCTGCGTGGGTTTCCTCGGGTACTCCGGTTTCCTCCCACACTCCAAAGACATGCTGGTAGGTTAATTGGATCCTGTCTAAATTGGCCCTAGTATAGGTATGAATGTGAGTTAGGGACCTTAGATTGTAAGCTCCTTGAGGGTATAGGGAGTGATGTGAATGTATAATATATATGTAAGGTGCTGCGTAAATTGACACCGCTATATAAGTACCTGAAATAAATAAATAAATAAAATATTACACTTTTATTGTTTCACTTTAAGCATTATTAAAATCACTGCTCCCGAAAAAACGGCCGCTTTTAAAACTTTTTTTGCATTGATCCATGTCTCCTGGGGCAGGACCCAGGTCCCCAAACACTTTTTATGACAATACCATGAATATAAGCCTTTAAAATTAGCACTTTTGATTTCTCCCATAGACTTTTAAAGGGTGTTCCGCGGCATTCGAATTTGCCGCGAACACCCCAAATTGTTCGCTGTTCGGCGAACTTGCGAACAGCCGATTTTCGAGTCAAACATGAGTTGGACTCGAACTCGAAGCTCATCCCTACTCAGCATTCAGCAGACTCCAGCAACTGACTCTAGCCCTCCTTTGGTCCACCCCCAGACCATGCACTTTTTTCTTCCCAGCGCCGCCCCCAGATTCTTCCTGGCAGCAGCACAAGGTAAGGAGGGTGCACTGTATGTAAGAAGGGGGGGGGACTCTTGACTTCTGATGTAACGGGGGTGCTCTGGACATCTAGTTTTACAGATACAAATGGCCCTTTGACCGTGACCATAATGCTGATGCGGCCCGAGATTAAATTGAGTTTGACACTTCTGGTGTATATGGAAAAAGGTCACAAGATTTCCAGTGGTAAATTTGACTTACCTGTTTTTTTTACTTGAAGTTCAGTAAAAAAAATTGCTATTTTGGGAAATGTACTTTCAGTATACTCATCCTAAGCTCTTTGTAGAAAATACAAGTGCCAGATCTAGGACTACTGTTAGAAAAAAAAAAAAGAAGTGGGTAATATTTATATTAATTTTCCCCAACTACATGCATGCTAAATGAATAAGTGTTTAATTACAGTTCTGCCATTTCTATTGTTATTCTCTTGTCATAATATCCTTTTCTAATGTTCACATGATTCAATTATACATCTGTAACTGTCAGGCAGTGCCATCAATCCACTAAGTGGAGAAGAATTCTAAAAGAAAAATAAGTCTTGGGAGAAACACATTCCTGCTGTATATGCTAGCTTCCTGGCTGAGATGCTTCTGGACTCAATACTTTGAGCCACTTAGCTGAAACAAGTATGTTATAAAGACTAAGCAACCAGTGCTACAAGTATCCACAACCACTCAACAAGGTTTCAACAGGAGCTGGAACAAACAACACTGTGTGACCAACAGCAAAGTTCAGTTAATAATAAACAAATGATTAAAAATATAAAATAAACCAATAGACAAAACATATAACATAACAATGTTACAATAAACTAGATAGCACAAATTATTGTAATGAGGAATTACCAATCCTCCATTAGTGACCATGTGCTATGGCAGAATTTCTGAACCTCGCACACATCTCTGATGTTCAATTGATGCTCATGGTATAAACCCAGTCAGTTGTCCTGTTTCTTCTTCTCTATTGTTGAAAGTTAAAAAAAAAATGTGTGTGATCTTTTTTGCAGTTCTATGCACATACTGTGAAAAGCAGAAAGGTATTTTTTCCTAAAGGTACAGATGCATGTAAATAGAAGATAATACTTTTGTTAACAAGCACAATAGTAATTGCATAAGATTAAAGATTCACATGCAGAATGAGAATAGCAATACAATAAAAATCTGAAGAGGCTAGGATTTGAAACAGTAGTTAAAAAAATGGAAAATCCTATTTTAAGAATTATCAAAAAAAAAGTAAGAGGAAAAATGAAAAAAAAAAGGATTGACGTCAGAATCTGAGCTAGAACATTATCCTGCTAGAGAAATGCAATTTTTAATGGAATAAAGTCTTTGGGAACAAAGTAATACATGCATGATAATTAAGGCAGAATAAAGAAAGTGAGAAAGAAATGAAAATACGTTGGGAAATGTTCTGAGATATTTTATTATCTAAAGGATAACAATAGCTATTAAAAATTAACAGTTGGTCAGACATTTGCTAGGCCAACTTAGGCTGCTGTTTAATTTTTTTTTTTTCAACCATTGGGTTGACTGGAAAAAAAAAAAAAATCATCAGGTCCCTGCTGAACCAGCCAAATTTCAATCCATGTATGGCAGGCTTAAAGCATTTGAACTTTGATGTAGCACTGCTTTAAACAGGCAGTATAAAGGACTTTTGTTGGTATGTGACAGCTTGGTGCTCAACCTAACTAAAATGAAAATATAATATGCTATACGAGTGCAGTATTTATGTAATTTTCCACTGGAAATGCAAGAAAATGTTTAAAACATATTAAATATATTTGTAACTTTTAATTTAGCATTTTTTAAATTTTATTTATCACATCAAATTCTAATTTTAGTGGTGAATATACCTATATGGATTGGTACACATACAGGATTTTTTTACATCATTATTTTAAAGCTTTGTGGGGCTATTAAGTTGCCACAGAGAAAAAGTATCATGTATTATCAGTGTCCACATATGTTTAGGTATTATTGCAGTGTTTATTGTAATATATTTTTTTATGTGAGTTTAACATTTTACATGATTGCTCTTCTGAAGTTTTGCTTTTTAAATATGAAGATTTCTACAATATTTGACATTGGCATTCTACATTCACTACTAGTGCAAAGGTAGATAAGCTACTAGGATGACTCTGCCCAATTGCTTAATGGCTGTAGTATATCAGCCACACATCACATACATTGCTATGAAGACGATGGGTAAAGGATAAAGCAGCATTGTTAGAGGAAGCAGTAAAGCGCAACTTTTGTGCAGCACTGCAAAACAGGAAGCTGTGCCTGTACTTATAATGAACAAATATGAATGTTGCACATACAGTATATTATTTCAAGCATTAAATAGAAAACAATTAAAAAATAACATACACTAATCAGATAATATACAGTTAGGAGATCTTTTTTGGGCATGTCTAAAAAGATTAAAAGGCCTATACATTTCCTTTAACAAAATTGGATTCTTACAAATTGTAGGGGGTAGGTTCAACTGTGGCAGTAGTAAAACCTGCACAAGACAGGGACACCCATGACCCATCTAAGCAGGTCTGTCCTGTGCCTTTAGGTCTGGTTAAACAGTTCTTTCTTTCTTTCTTTCTTTCTTTCTTTCTTTCTTTCTTTCTTTCTTTCTTTCTTTCTTTCTTTCTTTCTTTCTTTCTTTCTCCCCCCAATGGGTTCCCCAAAACAAACAGGAAGCAAATGTACCCTTTTTTGGTTCTGCCAGCAGCCAACCATTTTACAGCAAGCTCCCACAGCAGAGAAAACAAAAGAGATAGAGCCCTGAACAGCAATTAGCTTGCATACAGTATATGAGGGCCATAATATATTGCATGGCCTTTACACTATATTCACCAGGTTTAGAAGGGTCAATTAGGGGGGTTATGGATAAGGCAGCCCCATCAGTACAAAAAGGTGTGTGTGGGGGGGGGGGAGCACAAAACAGCCGTAGTAACAAAACAAACAAACTGTTACCTGGTATTCTGCAACTATACAAATAACAAACATGAATGTCTGGGAGAGGAATAAACTCCCCTTTTGAGATATGTGTGCCTTTAATAGTCCCAGAGTGTCATTGTCTACATCTGAGTAAATAAATATATACTCTTAATACAAACAATATTCTCACACATTCTCATATTTATCTCAGAACAAACATTGTATAGCAAATATTTAAAACCACGTAAAACAAATGCTGCAGGGCATGCTTATATCTTATATGGCTTATATTGGGCCTTTGCAGTATATTGACATTAAAGCAGCATGAGTTATTCCTTTACACAGGTTAGTGCGTTCAAATTGACTTACTTTCCATATAGTAAGATCTGTCCTTATTCTATTTAATCAGATTTTTTTGTAATGCAAATAACCACCTATAGTGAACGCAAACAACCAGGTGCACTAAAGTAAAGGCAATCCAGCTTGTACTGTTCAAATAATAATGCAATATACTATACTCTAACAGTGATACAAACTCTCCTATCAACTACAGGAGAGCTTTATTCACAAGTGTATAAGATGAGGTTTAAGATGTTAGGACTGTGACACATCACATCAAAGGAGGTAACTGCACTAGAGAATTCCATAGTTCTAATCAATTGCCTTTAGACATATGATATTAAAAGAGTACATCTTGGAACAGCTGTGCCTTTATAGGGATTGTCTTTATTATGTCATGCTTCCATGCTGCATGCTTCTTGCCATATATTAAGGCCACAATGCCATTCCAGCATCACAGTGCAAAACCCCAAAGGTTTTCCTTTTTCGAATGTCTAATATGACTTCTCACTGCATAAATAGTATTGAATAACAATGGCATTACTGCCTTCAGAAGTTATACAACAGTCCCAGACCTGGTCATCACATTGTTCATTAAAATGTTTAATCCTGCATTCAGTGAAAAGCGTGAAGGAGATTGCTGCACCACAGTAGTAATCCAGATACAAAATGGGTAACGTGAAGGTGTGTTGAGTAAAACTCTGACAAGTTGGGTAACAACTGGGTAACAAACCTGGGTGCGCTATCACTTTAAATTAATTTTAAATTTATATACAGAAATACATAAAACAAACATCAATCACAAATCCAAATAATCAAATAAAGTGCAGAATGTTCACAGGTTCATAAAGTGCAATACAAATAATTAAAAAGGTGCAATGATTTAATCAATAAATATTAGAGATTCATGCCATACATACAGTTAACTAAAAGTATAAATCCATGAAAGAAATCTAGCTCTATGTGAAAAAGTCTATGTGAAAGAAATGACCAGCTTCTGGAAACAGCATGCACAATGAGTGTGCCTCAGAACGGCTTCACCAAAAGGGTTAGTAGGCTTCTTACCAGAACGATAGATCCCATAGGGAAATTGCTGCCATGCATCATCAGATACTCTGGTCAAGGAAAAGGCACCTTACAAGTCCTGGGTGGATGTACTCAGTATAAAAGTTTAAAAAACAGAAGGGATCACAATAGTGCAGTATCTTCTAAAAACGCTTTAATCATGTTTATTCAGCAATAACACATGGTTGTAGTAAAACTGCAGCAGGAAATGAAACAGATGCTGCCCAAGTATCCCACCGGTAAGCGAGATGATGTCATGTGTGCAGCCCCGTCCAACATGTTTCTCTGTAACAAGCATCTTCATGGGAAGGAGGCTGACATGGAACGTCTATGGCATAACTTAAATACAGCTCGGAAGGGGGTACTGTGGCAAGAAAAATCACCAAAAAAGGATACACAGAAGGATGATTTACCACTAAAACTGGGTTCAACTGTTACTAATGTAACAGTTGATATCCCAATCCACATTTAAGCCAAGCGGGGAATATGTTTTCTATTGGTAGGTATATTGCATCTCACGTTGGGAAACCTTTCTTCTCATGTTGAAGATTTGTAAATACCCACCAGCTTTAAAGAAGAAGGTTCTTTATTATGGCATAAATTAGAATTTCTGGATACATTATGGCCCTTAGAACCTTTTTTTATATTGGCTATGTGCTTCCCTATTCTCACCGCCAGTGCCCGTATGATGAGTCCCACATATTGCATTATATTGCTTGGGCACTGGAGGAAATACACAATACATTTGGTAGAGCAGGATATAAATCCTGATAAATCCTATGCGTAACCATAGACTCAAGCAAGTGGTATTTTCTCTGTTAAAGAATAGTCCAGATCAGACAAGAGAAGAAGAAGAGAAAGAGAAAAGAATAAGATTAGAATAAGAAAGGGAGGGGCAGGTGGGGATGCCACATGTGGAGTCCCCTGCCAGGGTACCACAAAACACATAGGAGATAAGTGGGCAAACAATATGTATATCATTGTGGTAAGTGATAATGTGCAAGGTGGTGCTGAAGTCAATCAAAATGTATAAAATCAATTCAGGCGTTTCAGCTAGTTAAACATTTATCATGTCTATCATAAAGAAACCAGTTCCTGCATTCTCATTATTTGAATGTATTCTGCAATCTACTCAGTGATGTTGTAGACCTTCAGTACCTGGGATTAGTGCCCAAGTAGCTTATTAGAAGAAATGTAAGATATCCTCATGTGCAGTGACTATAGAACCTTGGATAATAGTCAGTGCTAGTACCAGGGTTAACAACAGCAACAAACCCATTACATTGTTGCCGATTTGTTAGATAGAAGTCCAGAATGAACATATAGGTTTATAGGTCCACTAAATGTGTGTCCTGGTTTCCACATCATCCCCACACCCCCAGCATTGATCATAAACTAAGCAGATAATACCATCTTGTTAATATCCTAACTTCTTGCCCGCCCCCCCATGTAACACATACAGCATGTGCGGCTGCAAAGAGGATTGGATTTAATAACCACATGCTATACAAATACCTCAATGTGGAGCCAAGGTTTCTGTGCTGAGAACGCATCCAGCACAGTGACCGAGATGTCATAAACAACTTCTGGTCTCTAATAATGATCGAGAGCTGGTGGGATGTGACAGCCCCGAGACATAAAGACCCTTTTAAAGAGGCACTGGGTTGGGCGGGAAGGGGTTAAAATTTTGTTCCTGAAATGAGCTGCCCATGCAGGAAGTATGCATCAAGGTAAAGGCCTTATCCCAATCCACCTCAGAGAGAGTGTGTCCCAGTCCTCTTTCTCCTTCCCTCATGTAATGCGGGCAGTTAGGAGATTCGAGCCTAAGAAGATAGTTTTAGAGCCAGGATACAATGTATGACGTGTCCATTGCATCGAGGTAAAGGGATTCAAAGGTAATATGATCTCTAGTAAGGGAAAAAAGTTGCTTAATTGAAAAGATTAAAGCCAAACACATGGCTGGGGACACTTAGAAGAGGTCAGGTCTGTCAGTGGCTTTAGTTCTCTAGAACCCATACCCTTACCACAGACAAGAAGTGTGCCAACAATTAAGAGATGCTAGTCATCCCTGGGGAAACTCAGGGTTTTCCAGGATCAGGGACATGAATCCCACCAGAGAAGAGATTTTTTCCATAACTAGGACTTAAAGAGTACCAGAGTAAAGAGGTCATGTAGTGTGGAAGGTTCTGATATCAGGACCTGGGCTAGAAAGAAAGCCATTGAAAGGATGTATGGGGATTGGGGATTAAAGTGGAACTTTATTCAGAAAATTAAAGGCTAAGTTCACCTTTCAGAGCATGTTACACATTACACCCATAATTCTAATGCTCTAGACCTCCAACCCCTCCACCCTGTGACAGCGGGTGGGGGACCTTCCTGCACTACTGTCACGTTTTAAAAATAGTGCAACCATACAAGGCTTTGCCCACACAACCATGTCATTCA
This sequence comes from Aquarana catesbeiana, assembly GCF_042186555.1. NCBI lineage: Eukaryota > Metazoa > Chordata > Amphibia > Anura > Ranidae > Aquarana > Aquarana catesbeiana. The sequence goes on from NC_133328.1 coordinate 469,138,901, forward strand.
TTCACAACTATCTGTGAATGAGAAAACTACAAGTACCGTCATTCATTGAAGCTGACAGCTTGTAGTTCTGAATGGACTGTGAGGGCGCAGATGAGCACTCTTGTAGTTTACTAACAAGACTTGCAGCTTGTAAACAGTCAGCCCGTATCGGAGGTGTGGGCTGAAAGCTGCAGGACTTGTCTGCAGGATCCTGAAATTGTACCCCTGATTCACTAATCACTGGTGCAATGCTTTGCAGGCTCCTGAGGAAAAAAATATTAAACGCACATTTTTTATACTGCAAAAATAATGTGCATTTATTATTTTTTCCTAAAAAATAGATAACTTTATGCTGGCCTCTACCTCTGCAAGTATAGCTATGCAAAACATTAAAAAAATAGCATACACTGTTTGAAATCCAATAAGGCACTATCTCACCCTGCTCAGCACAATCTCAGTTGCTTTCTGTTCTCAGCACTGTTCAGAGAGCCTCAGGATTTACTGCTGCTGAGTTGGGGGGGGGGGCAGAAGGAATGACACAGACTGTGCCAAGGGAAAACAGATTAGGAAGAGAAATGCAGGAGAGGCCATAGGACAAACTCTGCTTCCATAGAGATAAGAAGGAGATAAACTTACAAGGATAGTGTCTTATCTTTTCTCCCTAGGCAGCGGCAGCACTGTGAACCTGAGCACTGTGCAGCTACTCTCAGCCTTCTTCTCTAGCTGATCCAGGATATACATTCAGAGCTGGAATGCACACAATCTTAATTGACAAAATTACCAAAAGAGCCTCTGACAAGAAGAAACAGAAGAATTGTACAGCACACACTCATTTGGTAGCATAAATATTTATGTGGAATGTATGTTCTTTTGTTAAAGAACATGCATTGTTTTCAAATTGTTATGGTAAAGTTCCACTTTAAGTTCCATTCTATGGACAGAATTAGTTTATAATGCCAGTCATAATATAATTCTAGGTGTGATAGGCCGGAGCCTCCTCACTGTTTTTGTTTAATCAAAACATCATGTTTTAAAACGTACAGGGGAGTGCTCCCAAATGTGTTAAAGTGAAGAAGATTGCAGTGTCCTGAAAAAGTAACATAGTAAATTGATGGGTGCTGTCTGGATCAAGCAGTGTGAGCATACCAGAGTTAAAAGGCATAAGGAAAACACTTTTCAGTATTGCGATTAAAGCTGGAGTTGCAGCAGTGTGAGCACACCAGAGTTAAAAAGTGAGGACAGCTACCTGGCAGATGAGGTTCAATACTGAGAAATGTCGAGTTAGCCTTGGTTCACACCTAATACCAATGCGGCTCCCAGCAGGGGTCCTGTGCGTCCTGGTTCACTGTTTCAGGTCTTATTTCAGCCTGAATTTTCATCTGAATTCAGACCTGAAATAGACCAAAAGATGCACAGGGCTCTTGTGCAATTTTGCACCGCAGCCGCATCAGAGATATGTGAACGGCTCCATAGAGAGCCATTCACAATCTCCTGCTATTGCGAATTGGATACGGAGATTCCGCATGCAATTTGCAATAGAGTGGACTGAGCCTGATGCACTTGTGTGCCAAAAATACACATGCAAATAAAGAATAGTATGGGGCTCTTCTGGGACAGTCAATGATGGAAAAAAGTTCTGAGAGTGCATGTAGATTACAAATTTAGCAATAGCATGCAATGCCAAGCCTCAGTTAACAAAGCTAGAAAAATACTGTCATGAATTAAAAATAACATGCATGCAAGAGACAAATTAGTAAACCAAAAAAAAAAAACACTGGTTTAGCCTCATCTTGAATATGCAGGTTAGTTTTGGGCATTAGTCCTTGGGAAATATGTTGTTGAATATTATATGTGATGGATCAGAACACAATAGTCTTAGTTGGAGAAGTAAAATTAGAAAATATATACATAAAACAATTTTTTCAGAAATAAAAAGCGGATAATTGGCATGTGCGTATGTATTCACCCCCTCTGTTATGAAGCTCATGAAAAGCTCTGGTGCAACCAATTACCTTCAGAAGTCCCATAATTAGTGAAATGATGTTCAAATGTGTGCAATCTAAGTGTCACGTGATCTGTCATTACATATACACACCTTTGACACTGCCATGAAGACCAAACAAGTAAGGGACAATGTTGTTGAGAAGTACAAGTCGGGGTTAGGTTATAAAAAATATCCACATCTTTGATGATCCCTAGGAGCACCATCAAATCTATCATAACCAAATGGAAAGAACAACAAGGCCCAACAGCAAACCTGCTAAGAGACACCCGCACACCAGAACTCACGGACCGGGCAAGGAGGGCATTAATCAGAGAGTCAGCACAGAGACCTAAGGTAAGCCTGGAGGAGCTGCAGAGTTCCACAGCAGAGACTGGAGTATCTGTACATAGGACGACAATAAGCCATACGCACCATAGAGTTGGGCTTTATGGCAGAGTGGCCAGAAGAAAGCCATTACTTTCAGCAAAAAACAAAATGGCACATTCTGAGTTTGCGAAAAGGCATGTGGGAGAATCCCAAAATGTATGGAGGAAGGTGCTCTGGTCTGATGAGACTAAAATTTAACTTTTTGGCCATCAAAAAAAACGCTATGTCTGGCGCAAACCCAACACATCACATCACCCAAAGAACACCATCCCCACAGTGAAACATGGTGGTGGCAGCATCATGCTTTCAGCAGTCGGGACTGGGAAACTGGTCAGAGTTGACGGAAAGATGGATGGTGCTAAATACAGGGATATTCTTGAGTAAAACCTGTACCACTCTGTGTATGATTTGAGGCTGGGGCGGAGGTTCACCTTCCAGCAGGACAATGATCCTAAACACACTGCTAAAGCAACACTGGGTTTTGGTGGTTAGTTGTTTAAGGGGAAACATGTAAATGGAAATATAATGTAAACATGTAAATATGTTGGAATGGCCTAGTCAAATCCCAGACTTCAATCCAATAGAAAATCTGTGGTCAGACTTAAGGATTGCTGTTCACAAGCGCAAACCATCCTACTTGAAGGAGCTGGAGTAGTTTTTCAAGGAAACATGGGCAAAAATCCCAGTGGTAAGATGTGGCAAGTTCATAGAGACTTATACAAAGCGACTTGGAGCTGTGATAGCCACAAAAGGTGGCTCTACAAAGTATTGACTTTAGGGGGTGAATAGTTATGCACATTGACATTGACTGACTTCTGTTATTTTGTCCTATTTGTTGTTTGCTTCACAATAAAAAAAAAAAAACATCTTCAAAGTTGTGGGCATGTTCTGTAAATTAAATGATGCAAATCCTCAAACAATCCATGTTAAATCCAGGTTGTGAGGCAACAAAACACGAAAAATTCCAAGGGGGGTGAATACTTTTGCAAGGCACTGTTACAGTTATTCGCCCTGGAGAAGAGGTGCTTAAGAGGAGATATGATTTGCAGGGAACTTACATCTGATGTATTCTTTTTACTGTCAGTGGATGTTCATACTGCACAGTTACTTAGAAAACCTTGCTGACCCGAATTAGATTAGCTTTCTCCACATTCTTTATTGATCTGTGTACCCATGATGTACAGAATACATAGCCAAATTACATATACATCATACAGATCACTATGGCAAAGTTACAAATCACTGTGGCAAAAACATAGCTTTCCTAACATTGGTGGAATGTGTTTTTTTCTGCTAGTTTTTTCAGTGGATCTTGAAGCAGTGGAATGTTACACACCTAATAGTAAAGTGGATCTCGCGAGCCAGCAATGGAATAATATTAATAAAGTGAGCACGTAGCGTTACCAAGCTGCAAACGCTAAACACGTTTCATACTCGTGCAGATAACACTCAAAAATTAAAAGAAAATTGCATTTGCGCTAGGAAAATAAAAATAACACAAAAATAAATAGTTATATAAAGTGCTTAGCTATCAAACGAATGTACCCAAAAATCTATTATAATCCGTGCACAATTAATCTTGTGACACAACAAATAAATAACACAAAAATAAATAGTTATATAAAGTGCATAGCTATCAAACGAATGTACCAAAAATCTATTACAATCCATGCAACATTAATCTTGTGACACAACAAATAAAGTGCAATGTGCAAAAAATATTGAAGATACAGGTGTAAACTCCGGCTAGAGAGTATCCACTCCTTCACCAAATTTATTTATAAAAAACCATAAATGTTCATTAAAATTATATCATGAGTGCACAGATCCAGTGTTCATCAAAACGTGTTTTTCATCATGCTCATCAAAACCAGTGCAAAACATATAACATGCTTCAGTGCTTCTCCAGTGTTCCCCAAAAGTCTATGTGCTCACCTCAGAGCGTGCGACACAGTACCTAAACTATGCCAAAACACGCTTGGGAGCCACTCCTGTGCTCTAACGATATGCAGGTGATGAAATCCAACTCGCTCAATCAGCAGGATTCCAGATCATGGATAAAAGAGAAAAGCTCCATAGTGTGATATTGTAAGGACTTTTATTAAAAAGTAAAATTTTCCCCTCATGGGGTACTCACATGGTATAGGTACGTGAGTGCACCATCCTATTCAGGGCTCTATCTGTGACAATCAGATTGCTGGTACGGCGTGCGGTGTGGTGTGTCTGCCTCGCTCACTATCCTTGCTGACAGTTCCGTCCTGGCCCCTCCCCTACGCGTCTTCGGCACTGGGATCACGTAGGTAAACTGATGTAAAAACCATGATTTAACTAGTCCTATATAATGCTATCCAGAGCAGAGCTGTCTGCATCTGAGGACACCACAACGCACCTCATACACATAACAAATACCTCCCCATACCACCAATCCAATCTAATAAAATGATTACCTATATCTATCATAATTATATTCCAAATAATACAAGATATACATTACTATATGTATAAAAATATATAAAAATATATATAAAAATCCCATATTACACAATATTCATTTTAAAAAGCCAGCAAATTTCTTATCTAAATAGCAAATAATATAACACGGTCCCTATGTGCTGCTCCACTATGATGATCTAATATAATTACAGCTTTATTACAACTCCTCTGACCTCATAATGTGGCCGGGACCATATATACTCTACTACAATGGAAATGTATATATATGATCTGTATACATAAAATCTCTTATATAAAATACAGTTCCCTACTACTAATCTAAAACATATTCCGTAGAACAAAAATCAATTATATATATAAAAATAATTTAGTATAGTAAGTAAATATGAAATTAATAAAAACTAAACAAAAATAAAAAATTATAAAAAATATAATAAAATATAAAAAGTACAGAGAGGAAAAACTATTTATTGAATATAGAAACCGAAAAGACGAAAAAAAAAACAAATTTAGGGAAGATAATACAAAGTCCTATAACCACATGCGGTGCATATCACTCTCTAGTGGTGTTATAGATAGGATTCTACTCAGCCTAGGAGAAAAACATTTTATTTTATCAATTCCCTTACTCCTATTCAAAATAGCAATGACCAAATTGCAAACAACTATCAGTGGGACTCCTCAATAAATATCATTTTTAAACACAGAGTGCCCGTCCAATTAGATCCCCTTGAAGAAGGCACGTGATCCCTGTGCCGAAGACGCGTAGGGGAGGGGCCAGGACGGAGCTGTCAGCAAGGATAGTGAGTGAGGCAGACACACCACACCGCACGCCGTACCAGCGATCTGATTGTCACAGATAGAGCCCTGAATAGGATGGTGCACTCACGCACCTATACCATGTGAGTACCCCATGAGGGGAAAATTTTACTTTTTAATAAAAGTCCTTACAATATCACACTATGGAGCTTTTCTCATTTATCCATGATCTGGAATCCTGCTGATTGAGCGAGTTGGATTTCATCACCTGCATATCGTTAGAGCACAGGAGTGGCTCCCAAGCGTGTTTTGGCATAGTTTAGGTACTGTGTCACACGCTCTGAGGTGAGCGCATAGACTTTTGGGGAACACTGGAGAAGCACTGAAGCATGTTATATGTTTTGCACTGGTTTTGATGAGCATGATGAAAAACACTTTTTGATGAACACTGGATCTGTGCACTCATGATATAATTTTAATGAACGTTTATGGTTTTTTATAAATAAATTTGGTGAAGGAGTGGATACTCTCTAGCCGGAGTTTACACCTGCATCTTCAATATTTTTTGCACGTTGCACTTTATTTGTTGTGTCACAAGATTAATGTTGCACAGATTGTAATAGATTTTTGGTACATTCGTTTGATAGCTATGCACTTTATATAACTATTTATTTTTGTGTTATTTATTTGTTGTGTCACAAGATTAATTGTGCACGGATTATAATAGATTTTTGGGTACATTCATTTGATAGCTATGCACTTTATATAACTATTTATTTTTGTGTTATTTTTATTTTCCTAGCGCAAATGCAATTTTATTTTAATTTTTGAATGTTACACACCTGTTACGTTAACCCATTTGTTCTTGTATAGTTTAATCTCATAATCTTAATAAATCAGTTTAGCCAAGCAAGAAAGACTACTCAGACTCTTTTGAAATTTCTGTGTTGCTCCATTTAGTTCATCCAGTTTTGTAAACTCTTGTGTATTGTTGTATTGTTATAACTATTTGTCATTTTGCTTCCTAAACTTTCCTAACATGCAGATCAGTTCATCTGACAGGGTTTTGACTAATTTTCAGATTCATTCTTTTGGTTTTTTAGGCTACTTTCACACTGAGGCGCTTTACAGGCACTACAATACGAAAAATAGCGCCTGTAAAGAGCCTCTCCTGTGCCTCCAGTGTGAAAGCCCCAGGGCTTTCACACTGGAGCAGTGCACTTGCAGGACGGTTTAAAAAATCCTGCAAGCCGCGTCTTTGCAGCACTGTAGGAGCGATGTATACACTGCTCCTAAAGCGCCCCTGCCCATTGAAAACAATGGGGCAGCGGCACTATGCAGGCGGTTCTAACCCTTTTTTGGCCACTAGCGGGGGTTAAAACCACTCCGCTATCGGCTGAATAGCACCTATAAAATGATGGTAAAGGTAAAGCTAAAAATAGCGCCGCTTTACCGCCGATGCCTGCTTGCCCCAGTGTGAAAGTAGCCTTAGGTGTAAAAAAAATGGTGTTGTTTGCTCCTCCAATTTGCCTTTAATTGTAATAGCTGATTTCAAACTTTTGCTGGAGCTGCTTGAACAGCCTGTGTCCCTACTGCAAGTGTTTCTTCACCCTATTAAAAATGTGCCCCCTCCATTATACTGTGTGTGCTTATATATACATATTTGTGCATAGCAGAACCCCTCTTGTTGGCAGCTGAAACTTTTAACTTAAGGATTTATTTTTCTACAAGGTGAGACAACCATCTCTTTGTCTTTTGAAAATAATTATTTAAACATCTTGTTTATGTGCACCTCTCTTTATTATAGCAATTAGTTTTTTTTTATCATGTTGATTACATATGCTCAGCTCCAATATGTTTCAAGTGTAAACATGACTTTGATAAGAAAAAAAAGGAGAAGAAATAAAGCAATATGTTTTCTATATGCGTTAAATAAATAATCATCCCACTTAATTAAGTTATGTGGGTTTTATCATCTGTGGATATATTTGTTTAATTTTGTGCAGCTGTTTTTTCTTTCTTCCTGCCTGCAGTTTAATTTAGGTTACATCAAAAGGATATTCCATATTTGCTGAGGACTTATATTTTAGCATAATGTGGATGCGTAGGAAGATTGTTGAGTACATGCCCACAGAAATGTGTAATCCTACTGAATTAACTGCAAGATGGTAAAAATGTATTTCATGCACGATTTGAATACTCTTCTGTTGTGTGAAAACATCCTCATACTGCAGTCCTTCAATCCTCTCCTCAGGAATGCTGCAGGTTGTATTTGAAGAAGTTAGCATTATAAAATAATTATTTGTTTTGGCAACTTAATTAATTTACCTGTGTATGGTTTGAGGGAAATGACCCTGTACTTTCCAAGTGCTTATGTTTAACTGTTACTATAAAATTACAGTAGTTTTATGTTGTTTTTATGTAGCAGGGCCTCAGCCAAAAATAACAATAACTGTGCTGACCATCGGAAAATCAGATGTTGAGTTCACATCCAACAAAAATTTTATAGCCTGCACATCCAGCTTTTGTCTGATGAAAAAGTCAAATTGGCTGTCGAAAGCACCATTCTAACGATCCAAAAATCCACAGACAGCTCATCTTATGAATTTTCCCTTCTAATTTTCGTATTGTGTGTACGAGGCCTTGGTCTGGAGATTTCTCCTAGCAGAACTTTTTTCTGCCACTAGATGTCCTCAGACTGATGGCCAGCATCATTCAACCCATATCCTCTGAACCTAGGTCATTTTTCAAAAATGTATTTATATGTTATACCATTACAAAAGATATTTCAAATCAGTAGTACAGATCATGTAGAAGCATCACAAGTACATTAAACTGTCACAATCATATAGACTTTCACATAAACAGTGTTCCCCCATAACATTTAAGTTAAAACATTAGAAACATACAAAATAGCATATGGTCAGAGGTACACTAAGTCACAGTACCCTGCAAGCTTCCATAAAGGTGTTACAGATGCCTCAAATAACAAATATTGTACTTTGAAGACAGTACCTTGTGTCTAGACACAAAATAAATACAAATATCTTGAACAGCATGAAGTGTACATTTTTGCATTATAATCATACTCATTCCAAAGGATATTGGGCGCAAAGAGAAGAACCGAAAATGGGGCTCTGGGATTATATGCCCCAAAGCCAAACAGTTAGGAATGATAGAAACTGCAGTGAAGTGAAAAGAGTCTTTAGCTTAATAAAAGCAGTCTGTCCCTCAGGTGACTACACAAAGGACATCCCTTTCTTTGTCAGCTGTGTAATTGTGCTATCACCTTAGAGAAGTTTCTTATGAATTTTCTGTAGAAGTTTGCAAATCCAACAGATTGTTGTATTTCCTTAACATTTCTAGGGGCATGCCAATCTACCACTGCTTTGATTTTCTCAGGACCCATGCTCACTTCTTTAGGAGAAATAATATATCCCAAGAACTGCATCTGGGTTTGTTCAAACTCACATTTCTCCAATTTAATATAAACTTGGTTCTTCCTTAACCTTTCCAAGACAGCGAAAACATTCTTGCGTTGCTTCTGCAGGTTATTAGAAAAGTTGAGAATATCATCCAGATAAGTATTCACAAACTGGTCCAATAGATTTAGGAAAACATCATAGATGAAGTGTTGGGAAGTTGCAGAAGCATTGCAGAGGCCAAAAGGCATAACCAAGGACTCAAAGTGCCCATATCTGGTTCTAAAGGTGGTTTTCCATTTATCTCCTTGACGAATGCGGGCAAGGTTATATGCCCCCCCATAAATCTAGCTTTGTAAAGTCTTTGGCAGAGCAGAGTCTTTTCATCATTTAAGAGATTAATGGAATTGGATAACGGTTTTATTAGTTATTTTATTAAAGTCCCTGTAGTCAATGCATGGACGCAAGGTGGAATCTTTCTATTTAACAAAGAACAGGGCTTCCCCTGCAGGAGACATTGAGGGTCTGATGAAGCCATTTTCTAAATTCTCATCAAGCCATGTGAGTCCCTTTAATTCAGGTTCTGACAGATTGAAAAGGCGACCAAAGGGTATTTCAACCCCTGGGAGTAGTTTAATAGGACAATAATATGGGCTATGAGGAGGTAACTGATCGGCATTCTTGTTATCACAGACATCCCGGAATGCATGATATTGTGGACGCAGGTTGTCATATGACTGTATAGTAACCACATCCACCTGTGATTTCTTGACTGGTAGAGAACTTCTTCGACAAGGTTCTCTACAGTATTCCTCGCAATGGGGGCACGTAAAATTTATAATCAGTACTTCCCAATGGATGGAGGGATTATGAGTGGAAAACCAAGGATTGCCCAGGATGACAGGAAATCTTGGTGACCTAATCAGCTGAAAACTGATGGTCTCATGATGGTCAGGCTCAAACTGGAGTACCAAAGGAACTGTTTCAAGGTTAACAGGTCCTGATGTTAAGGGTGAATCCACTGTCTATAAAAATTGATAGGGGCAAATTTATTTCTTGCTTGGATATTATTGCTGTGGGCAAATTTTATGTCCATAAAGTGCTCTGCAAAAACAGACCAGAGCTGTCTGATACTGACAATAGCAGGCAAGCGAGGCATATACTGGTAGCAGACAGCGGGTAAGCAGGCACAGCCGGTTGGCAGATAGATCCTGGCAACAGCAGGAGGAACAGCATTCAGACAGGCAGGATCATACACTGGCAAGACAGATCAGGTACAGGGACAAAGGCAAAAGCGTGGTCCAGATACAAGGAGCCGATCAGTGGTTCAGTAGCAAATGGAGCAGGCAGAGTGGTGGTCAGAAGTTGCAAGTCAAGGTCAGTACAGGCAGAGTTCAGGGAGTAGTCAGACAAGCTGGGTTAGTAACTGGAGTCAGGATACAGGATCACAGGTTCTCAGGACACAGAAGGCTGAAGACAAAGCAGCACTGAGAATGAGCATTGGCTCAACAGCCCATTTGGTGCCACTATCTGTCATGGGTGCACGTGTGCACATGAATATTTGCCCGCATGTACATGAGAATTAGCATGTGCCCAATTTCTATGTCCACAAGAGGGAATATGGATTAGCATGTGAAGATGCACAGAAGTCCATGCAAAGGAGCCATCTTGTCTACTAGCATGCACATCCTGACAAGTGGTATTGCTAGCACTGGTAAATTTGACAGCTTCCCCTCAGGCTGGTTTCTAGGAAGCCAGCAGCTGACAGTGTCATATCAGCCATGAGTCATCATACCTGCCTGGTCCACTCAGCTAGAAGCTGGAGTGCAATGTGTGGATTGTATAAAAAAATAAAAAAGTAAATTTAGCATGGGCCTTACTTCCTCCCCTAAATATTCGTATGAGACCCTTCAAATCTGGCATTCATTTTAAGGGGGAACCCCACAGAAAAAAAACAAGAAAAGTAAAGCAAATCACCCCCCTCCAAACTCTTTCTCCTAAACCATACCAGGACATATGTCCTAAATGGAGGGGATTTCTTTTTGTTTGTGTAGCACCCTCTAGTGTGTGCTAGGTGCAAGGTAGTTTTTTTTTTACAGAGTAGGCTTGTTAGTGTAGGTAAATTTATTCTGCTCAGGGCTATGCCTGAGCTGTAAATCTGGGTCAGGGTTCAGTGAGTCAGGGCTGGATGTTTCTTCCTAGCAGCCTCTCTGGTGCCTCTCCCTGTTTTCTGGGACATTGGAGAATGTTATAGACATAGTGGGAGGAGGCTAGGAGGAGCTGCTTGGAATATTTATGAGGGCCTCAGCTAATCCCTAGTAAAGGGCTGGCAGGGGGCAGGCCACCTCAAGAATAGGTATGGGTCATGCCAGCAAGGGAGTCAGGTTGAAGATGGAGATGGGATGCTGAGGAGGCTGTTGGTGGCCCTCAAGGGTGCCGCCTAGTCTGGGGGGGGGTGACCTTGGGCCAGGGCTTGAGTGCTGGAAGGATCCTGCCATAACACACAGAGGAAGCCCTTCCTGGAGGTATGGGAGCAAGGAGAAAAGACAGCAGGACCAGTTCGGCACTATTGGGAGGTCTCCTAAGAGTGAACCGGGTGGGCTGATGAGTGTCAGTCTGGAGGACTGTGGTGGAGAGGTTAGCCTGGAGGGCTAGTAAAGGAGCAGCTGCAGCCAGGTGGGTTGGCAGTGCCTGAAGAAGTAGTGCTGAGATCAGTAGCCACAGGAGGATGAGTACAAGCTGGACACTGTAATACTTTGCTACACAACCAAGAGGCTTTGGGTTCCTGCCTGTAATGGGTCATTGCATTTAATCTGAGTGACTGTCAGATCTTCACACAGTGATCTAGCTGGGTTCTGCAAGCAAGTGTATACTGGAGGAAGAAGCAGAGCTGTACATAGAGACTATATATAGTAAGAGTGTCCCTGAAGTTCTGCTAAAGTTGCTTGGGCATCCAATAACCTCCCATCCCTAGCCAAGTTATTACCCTCAATAAATAACAAAAACAAAGTTACGGACTGTTCTCTGTCTCCAGAGTGCCTGTCACGTACCTGATGGTAGAGTCTGTTATGTAGAGTAAGGCCTCCCTTACACCTTTGACTCGAGGCCCCTGGTAGAGCAGACAGGTGGCGCAGGAGTGCAGAGTCACACGAGTGCCTGGCAAGTTGCTAGCAGGGAGGCTGATCCGGAACTGAAGGCAGAGCCGTGGATGAACACCGACACAGCAGGATGACCAGGAACAGCTGACAGGCTGGAGACTGGAGTAGGCTGGTACTTGGGTGCCACGGATAGGAGCGTGGGTACAGCAGGTGTACAGCAAGTCCAGAACAGGTGCTGATGCAGAAGCGTAGTCAGATGCAGGCAGGGTTGGCAACAGTCTGGCAACAAGGTGGCAGAAGGAACAGGCAGGAGAGTAATCAAAGACAAGCTGGGGTCAGATGCAGGCAGATAACAGGAGTAGTCAGGAGCAAGCTGGGTAGGACAACAGGAACTGGTACAGGCAACGGATCGCAGGAGACACAGGAAACTCTGCAGACCAGACAGCATTGATCTTGGGGAATAAGCCAGTTTAAATAGCCCCTTTGGTGCCAAGGGCTGTCACTGGGCGCGTGTGTGTTGTGGTGGCATCCCATTCTGTATAGGCACGTGTGCACGCAAACGCGCCTGTGCTGCTCTTCTCAATGGGACATGGAGCACAGGGGATCTTCTCCGGCTGCCATCTTGGTTGCTGGCATGCCCTTCCTGACAGTGCCTGTGAAAATTCAGTGTGCCTGGGTGTGCAGGATGGGGGATCCCAGTTTCACTGTGGCTCCTTAGGGGATGCGCTACATTTGTAAATGTCAGCTTTTATGTAGTAGGTTGTGTACATCATGCAGATGAACCACATCACCAGGAATGTTATTTAAAAGAACTTAGCATTTTTAATGTTTCACCTAAAGCATTATTAGAATCACCGCTCCCCACCAAACTGATTTTTAAAGGGTTATTTGCTTTGGTCACCTCTCTGTCGTTCTGCATTCTCTTCCTTTTATACACCAGGAAACCACTCAACCTCAGTCAGAAATTTATCAGCAGGAAACTTTATTCTGACTATGAATTCACAAATAAAGGAACAAGGCCCTGCAATAAACAATGCTGCAAACTGTGCAACCAAATCAATCCACCAAAATTGTCACACACACACAAAAGGGACTTTCAATATCACAGTATCATATAGCTACACCTGCAGCAATGTTGTGTATCTCATCCAATGCAAAAAAATGTAGCCAAGGATGTTACGCTGGTAAACAGGACAAAAATTAAAAGCATAAATTAATTTGCACAGAAACAGCATTGAAGAACACAAGGAAGATAATTTCTGCACACCTGTGGGGCATAATTTCTCACAACCAGACCACACTATGGGAGACTTAAATGTTTGGGCTCTTAAAGCGGGGGTTCACCCACACCGCCAAAAAAAATAAATATTAAAAGCCAGCAGCTACAAATACTGCAGCTGCTGACTTTTAATACATGGCCACTTACCTGTCCCAGGGTCCAGCGATGTCGGCAGGGGACGCCGAGAACCCGCTCGGTTCTCGGCAGCTGCCGCCGTCATCCTAGGTGAGGGAATCAGGAAGTGAAGCGTTGCGGCTTCACTTCCCGGTTCCCTACTGCGCATGCGCGAGTCGCGCTGCACGTCCCTAGTGGTCCCCGCTCTCTCCTGGGAGCTGTGTGTTCCCAGCAGACAGCGCGGTCGGGACGGGAAGAGGCATAGACTCCCATGGGAGTCTATGCCGGAAGTGGGTGCAAATACCTGTCTTAGACAGGTATCTGCACCCCCCTCCCCCCTGAAAGGTGCCAAATGTGACACCGGAGGGGGGGAGGGTTCAGAAAAGCGGAAGTTCCATTTTTGTGTGGAACTCCACTTTAAGGAAACTTTAAAACTACTCAGGAAAGAAAAACTTTTGAACTAAGAATGATATTATTTGACACAAAAATAATGGTCTAAATGTGGACCTCAGCCTCCTAAACTACTATTCAACATTTTTATGACTATTTTAACCTCTGTGGCTCCCCCCCCCCCTTCTCCAGTTCCAGTAGCCCTGTCCCTGCCTTATCTCATCGGCTAGCCAAGCTTAATTAAATTTGCTATGTATGTGTGTGTGTTTTTTCTTCTTATGCACTGTACACACGGTCGGATTTTCCGACGGAAAATGTGTGATAGGACCTTGTTGTCGGAAATTCCGACCGTGTGTGGGCTCCATCACACATTTTCCATCGGATTTTCCGACACACAAAGTTTGAGAGCAGGCTATAAAATTTTCCGACAACAAAATCCGTTGTCGGAATTTCCGATCGTGTGTACACAAATCCGACGGACAAAGTGCCACACATGCTCAGAATAAATAAAGAGATGAAAGCTATTGGCTACTGCCCCGTTTATAGTCCCGACGTCGTGTTTTACGTCACCGCGTTCAGAATGATCGGATTTTCCGACAACTTTGTGTGACCGTGTGTATGCAAGACAAGTTTGAGCCAACATCCGTTGAAAAAAATCCTAGGATTTTGTTGTCAGAATGTCGGATCAATGTCCGACCGTGTGTACGGGGCATTAGAGATTGTCTTAACACTCTGCTAAAACTTTGTGCATTAGTACTGCTTGGACCTTAATGAAGAGGACATACCCTGAATGTTTTGTATGATAGTTCAAATAAAAATGTATCACAGACAGTACTCAATTTCTGTCGCAGGTGCACTAATATGGCTAAAATCACCTCAAGCAAGATGGAAGATACTGCATATAGCCACATGAAAAAGCAGTTAATCAACCTAATCACAAAGGAAACACTGATCAACAGAGAGATCTTCTTTTTCTTAAAATGCAAAAAGAGAAATATACCACAATGTCTCCAGATTAAAAATCCTTATGCAAAAATACATGTAACTCTCCATATACAGAAGGACTTTGCAAACATACAATCAAAAGACTAAGGAACAACCTCTTACACAAACTGTATGGTGAAAGAATAACAATCAGGAAACATAAGCAATCAGTTTTTGGAAACCCTAACAGCATTGGATCCTACCAATACTAGCAAAATTAAAAATGGCATGGAAACTATACAAAGGTGCCTGAAAAACATTACAAAAAAAGGGTCACTGCCCCCGCCTGGTCTTCACAGCAAGGAGCACTGGAAGGGCAAATGCATGTAAAATAAAACCAAAGAATTTCCAAGCTCAACTTACCAACCAGCCTGCGACCAACCAAATTAACCTGCCTAACAGTATGGGGTTAAAAACAGGGGTTTAGTTGCACACATTTGCAAATACATGCATAAGCTGCAGGCCACAGCAAGGCACCCTGTATCCTGCAGACCCTAACTCTAACTTTGAAGAGTCTCCATAGTAGAAGCACATGTATTCTAATGGATAGATGAAGGGCAGATGACTGGAGGGAGCTCAACCCTCCTTAAAGGTTCAGGAGCACACTGAACACCCAGCACATTGCACAATGGCAGCAAAGGTGTCAGTGCATTGCCTGACCAATATGTCAATATGTCAGGCAACGCACTGACACCTTTGCTGCCAAGCCACGCCATGAATAATAATACAAAAAAACTTCAGGAACTATACAAAAAGCAGACTCTTTGGATATAACATACAAGCAACACAACTGTACAAAAAAATGGCAACCACACCCACCTATAACTAGCCTTTACAAAAAAGGTGCAGGGACACACTGAATTTTTTCACTGCCATTGTGCTTATGCTGGGCCTACTATGAAGACTCTGGAAATCTTAGAGTTATGACCGCAGTATATACAGAAGTCCCTTGTCATGAGCACTGCCACTTATGCATGTATTTGCAAATGTGTGCAAACAAAACCCTCCATTTTTAACGGTTAGACAGAGTCATTTAGATTGTTTTGCATGCTTCCTTCTATCAGTGACCTGGAATCCAATCCTGTAGCCCAAGGTATACCATGTGAACACACTGACCTTACTGAAAATGGGGATATACAGTGGGGAAAATAATTATTTGATCCCCTGCAGATTTTGTATGTTTGCCCACTTACAAAGAAATTAGGGGTCTATAATTTTTATCATAGGCGTATTTTAAATGACAGAATATCAACCAAAAATCCAGAAAAAACTCATGATACAAATGTTATAAATTGAGTTTCAATTCAGTGAGGAATATAAGTATAGTTGATACCCTACCAAGCAAGACCAAAGAGCTGTCAAAGGACATCAGGGACAAGATTGTAGACCTGCACAAGGCTGGAATGGGTACAAGACCATCAGCAAGAAGCTTGGTGAGAAGAAGATAACTGTTGGATCAATTATTTGCAAATGTAAGAAATACAAAATAACCATCAATCAACCTCAGTCTGGATCTCCATGCAAGATTTTGCCTTATGAGGTAAGGATAATCATGAGAAAAGTGAGGGATGAGCCAAGAACTACACATTGAGGAGCTTGTGAATGATCTCAAGGCAGTTGGGACCACAGTCACCAAACAAACAATTGGTAACACAATACACCGCCATGGATTGAAATCCTGTAGTGCCCACAAGGTCCCCCTCCTCAAGAAGGCACATGTACAGGCCCGTCTGAAGTTTGCCAATGAACATCTAAATGATTCGGAGAAGGATTGGGAGAAAGTGCTGTGATCAGATGAGACCAAAATTGAGCTCTTTGGCATTAACTTGACTCGCCGTGTTTGGAGGAAGAAAAATGCTGACTATGACCCTAAGAAAACCATCCCTACAGTCTAGCACGGAGGTGGAAACATTATGCGTTGGGGCTGTTTCTCTGCTAAAGGTATAGGCTGACCTTGCTGCATTGAGGGGCCAATGGACAGGGCCATGTATTGTAAAATCTTGGATGAGAACCTTCTTCCCTAAGCTAGAACAGGTTGTGGATGGGTCTTCCAGCATGACAATGACCCAAAACATACCACCAAAGGAGTGGCTTAAGAAGAAGCACATTAAGGTCATAGAGTGGCTTAGCCAGTCTCCAGATCATAATACCATAGAAAATTTATGGAGTGAGCTGAAACTTCGAGTTGTCAAGCCACAGTCAAGAAACATTATGGATTTAGAGAAGATCTGTAAATGAAGGTGGTCCAAAATCCAAAGTCCAAAAATGGATAATAAAGAGTAATTAAATAATATCTAGAGATCCTAAAGGAGAACCCACATAAATTCAACATTGTAATAAAATAGACTCTGCTGGTGTGTTGTGTTTTATGTGAAAAAAATAACAAGTATACAGTCAGGTCCATAAATATTGGGACATCGACACAATTCTAATCTTTTTGGCTCTATACACCACCACAATTTATTTGAAATGAAACAAACAAGATGTGCTTTAACTGCAGACTTTCAGCTTTAATTTGAGGGTATTTACATCAAAATCAGGTGAACAGTGTAGGAATTACAACAGTTTGTATATGGGCCTCATACTTTTTAAGGGACCAAAAGTAATGGGACAATTGGCTGCTCAGCTGTTCCATGACCAGGTGTGTGTTATTCCCTCATTATCCCATTTACAAGGAGCAGATAAAAGGTCCAGAGTTTATTTCAAGTGTGCTATTTGCATTTGGAATCTGTTGCTGTCAACTCTCAATATGAGATCCAAAGAGCTGTCAGTATCAGTGAAGCAAGCCATCATTAGGCTGAAAAAACAAAACAAACCCATCAGAGAGATAGCAAAAACATTAGGTGTGGCCAAATCAACTGTTTGGAACATCCTTAAAAAGAAAAAACGCATCGGTGAGCTCAGCAACACCAAAAGACCCGGAAGACCACGGAAAACAGCTGTGGTGGATGATCGAAGAATTCTTTCCCTGATGAAGAAAACACTCTTCACAACAGTTGGCCAGATCAAGAACACTCTCCAGGAGGTAGGTGTATGTGTGTCAAAGTCAACAATCAAGAGAAGACTTCACCAGAGTGAATACAGAGGGTTCACCACAAGATGTAAACCATTGGTGAGCCTCAAAAACAGGAAGGCCAGATTAGAGTTTGCCAAACAACATCTAAAAAAGTTTTCACAGTTCTGGAACAACATCCTATGGACAGATGAGACCAAGATCAACTTGTACCAGAGTGATGGGAAGAGAAGAGTATGGAGAAGGAAAGGAACTGCTCATGATCCAAAGCATACCACCTCATCAGTGAAGCATGGTGATGGTAGTGTCATGGCGTGGGCATGTATGGCTGCCAATGGAACTAGTTCTCTTATATTTATTGAATATGTGACTGCTGACAAAAGCAGCAGGATGAATTCTGAAGTGATTCGGGCAATATTATCTGCTCATATTCAGCAAAATGCTTGAGAACTCATTGGTCGGCGCTTCACAGTGCAGACGGACAATGACCCAAAGCATACTGCGAAAGTAACCAAAGAGTTTTTTAAGGGAAAAAAGTGGAATGTTATGCGATGGCCAAGTCAATCACCTGACCTGAATCAGATTGAGCATGCATTTCACTTGCTGAAGACAAAACTGAAGGGAAAATGCCCCAAGAACAAGCAGGACCTGAAGACAGTTGCAGTAGAGGCCTGGCAAAGCATCACCAGGGATGAAACCCAGCGTCTGGTGATGTGTATGTGTTCCAGACTTCAGGCTGTAATTGACTGCAAAGGATTTGCAACCAAGTATTAAAAAGTGAAAGTTTGATGGATGATTGTTAATCTGTCCCATTACTTTTGGTCCCTTAAAAAGTAGGAGGCACATATACAAACTGTTGTAATTCCTACACCGTTCACCTGACTTGGATGTAAATACCCTCAATTTAAAGCTGAAAGTCTGCAGTTAAAGCACATCTTGTTCGTTTCATTTCAAATCCATTGTGGTGTAGAGCCAAAAAGATTAGAATTGTGTCGATGTCAAAATATTTATGGACCTGACTGTATATTAAAAAAATAGCTATCTATATGTACATGGGGGAGGCCACAATTGGATACAACACACGCATCACAACAAGATGATACATAGAAGTAGATAAATGCTGGATTAGATGACAATTGTTTCATTGTAAATATATGTGAAAAAAACAACAAAACAAACGTGTCAGAATTTTGCACCTATGAAGACTAGGTTACTGGGTATCATGGGGATAGGCATGTGTAATATGCAATGGTAATCCATTGTTGAATATATCTACACGTTGGTCAGAACACCTATATTGTGGACACACCGTCTGGTCATATAAGCACTTCTGTATGAAGATATGGTATGACCGGATATTATAAGTAATAGACTGTTGTCTAGAATCTATTGCTCATCACCTCAAATTTGTAATGTAGATGATGTGCAATATACATAGAATTCTCCATGTATATAGTATGAAGTACATGAGTAGGTGAAATTGGGTATAGGTAATTAACGGTCATGCTCAGCATGATGGGGAGGGTGGGGGATGTTATGGTGAGGTGGGTGCTATGGATATCATGGTATGTGATAATATCAACGTGGGTGACTAGGTGCCCTATCCTCAGCTATGCCAGCCGCAAGTCTGGCTCAACAACACTGAGAGTAAGGGCAGCTCGTCATGCACAACGCTAGCCAGACCACAGAGTAGTAATATGGACAACTAAGTTAACCTTATACCACTATATACTTACTGAACTGAGTGATGGAAAGAAAGGGGGGAAGAGAGGGAAAAAGAAGAGGAGTAACAATTGTGCCCAACCTCCCTTGGAATAGGGACCACCCGACTTCCAGGATAGTAGTAAAGGGATCTGTAACAAAAATTGTACATAAATTAAAATATGGATGAGAAAACCAGAGGGAGGGGAAATAAAATGGGGGGGGGGGAGCAGAGGAGGGGTTTTGTAGGGATTAGAAGGGAGAAGGAACTGAGTAATGTGTGTGTGAACTGGTGTGTGATGTTATATGATGTTATATGATGGTTGCCACCTCTAATTCCATTCAAATCTCCTGGCGAGAGGTTATCCAGAGTATATCCAGTAGGTCTCCCTTTCGCAAAGCCGATGGAATCTCTCTGCCTCTAGGAGACCCCTGGGTATTTGTTCCAGCACCCAAACTTCGAGACCTGTGGTGGATTTTTTGTGACAGTTAGCAAAGTGGCGAGGGACACTGTGTTTGTCCTTTTCTTCCTCTACTAGGCAACGGTGTTCTCCAAAACATTTAAGAGAACATCGTCGAGAGTGGGTGGATGGTATGGCCTATGTACAACAAATTACATGGGCATGTCAAACCGTAAATGACGAAATCTGATGAACAATTATAAAATTCATCAAATTTATATGTTTTTCCTTTTGAAGTGTTCTTCTTTTTTACCGTGTTTTACAAAAGCACACACTTTACATAGTGCTTTTTTGCAATGGAACATGCCTTTGAGAGGGAAGAGACATAATTGTGTGGAGTGTATGAGTTTATCAGGTTTTAATTTACTTGGAGCAATTTTATTCCTAAGGTTGGGCGCTTTTTGGTATGTGACCCTAGGTTTTGATGGTAAGATGGTTTTTAGGTGTGGATCCTCAGCCAGAATGTTCCAGTGCTTGCTCAGAATATTCTCCATGTGTTTAAACTAATGGTGAAATTTGGTGATAAACCTGGTGGAATTGTCAAACGTGTCCTTGTCGGTATGTGCTGGTTTGCCGTTGAGGTAGAAATTGTGTGCCCACTCAACAAGGGACACTGGATAGCTCTTATCGAGTAGTTTTCTTTTGAGCTGGTGACTTTGTTCTATATAGTCTGTGGTGTTGGTACAGTTTTGTTTAAGTCAGTACTTTCCTTTGGGGATGTTCTGGGTCCACTTGGAGTAATGACAATTGTTATAGTGAAGCAGAGAGTTTCCTGCAGTGGGATTGGTATAGTTTTTGGCTTGTATTGCCCTCTGATGATGGCTCAATTCCAAGTCTAGGAAAGATAATGTGTTTGAGTCTTAGACGTATGTGAAGGAGAGTCCAAATGGGTTGTTATTGGAATGTTTTACAAAATCTTTCACTAGGTCTGGGGGCCGTCCCAGATGATGATTATGTTGTCTATATACCGGACGAAAAATATTAGGTTACTGGCAAATGGGTAGTTGTTCCAAATGTTCCTGGATTCCCATAAACCCATGGGCAGATTTGCATAATATGGTGCAAAGGTTGCACCCATTGCAATTCCCTGTATTTGTAGAAAGAATTCCCCATCGAAGCTAAAATAGTTATGGGTCAGACAAAATTCTCTAGCATCCAAGATGAACTGAACTTGTCTGGTGTTAGGATATGGGTCTAGGGATAGAAAATGATTCAGTGCCGCCAGACCAAAATCAAGTGGCAATGATGTGTAGCGAGAGTTCACATCAAGTGAAACCCATGTGTAAGTGGGTTCACATGTGTATGGTTGTAAAAGTTGAAGAAAAGAAGTGAGTGCCATCTCTTATGTAGGATTGGAGGTTTTTGGCTAGTGGTTGTAAGAATTTGTCTATATATTTGGAAAATCCTGTCGAGATCCTGTCCATGGCGGTTATGATGGGTTTGCCTGGGGGGTGGTTTGGTTCTTATGTATCTTAGGGATGTGATAAAAGTAGGGGGTTCTGTAGCACTCCCTAAGAATAAACAAGGCTTTTGTTTTTCTAGGATGCCACTAGACGTGCATTTTTTACCAGCGCATCGGCCTCAGTTTTGTAGCCAGGCAATGGATCTTTACCAAGTTTGACATATGTAGTGGAGTTGGCCAATAGTCTGTGTGCCTCTGCTATGTAATCTGTTTTGTTTTACATGACAATCCCACCCCCTTGTCTGCAGTTTTGATAATGAGGTCTGTGTTGTTTATGAGACTATTAAGGGCTGTTTGTTCGTCCCTAGACAGATAGCCCAGATCTCTATTATTTGTATAGAGTTTATTAAGGTTATTAATAGAGTTTGAGAAATATCTGAGTAAACGACCCTATAGAAAGTTTCTAAATATGGGCCCTTGGCATGGTAGGGGTAGAAGATAGATTTGGATTTCAATGAAGTGTGTGACCTGGGGGGGGGGGGGATGTGGCAAGATGCTGTGTGAACAAGCTGAGATCCTCATCTGCATTCTCTTGATATAGTTGTTCAAGTGTGCTAATAATGTCAGCATCAAAATCAAAATCTAGGTCTATAGAGTTGGACAGGGGTGTATTGACTATTTCACTGGAGCATGTGTCTGAATTGAGCAGATTTTTTGATGCTTTGATCTGAAAGAATCTTTTTGAGAGTAAGATTCCTAATACACCTGTTCAGATCTTTAAATAAGGTATAGGGATTGGGTTTATTGAGAGGGGCGAAATTGAGGCCCTGACTCAGGAGAAAGGTTTGAGCTTCTGTGAGTGTGTGTGATGAGAGATTGCATAGCTTTACAGCCTGCGTGATTTGTTTTTGGTGCTGTTTGGTTCTTACACCATTTCTACCCCTCTGCAGCCTCTTCTGTGTACTTTCTTTTTTGTGTGCTGCTCTGAGGGGGATTTACCACTTAAAAAGTCTGCACAGTGGGGTTAATCTGAGTTACTGAAATGTCGCATGGGGTGATATGAAGTGAAGTGACATGGGACAGAGCATTGGGTCCATAATTGGGATCAGACATAGAAGCTATGTCTGTGGGGGCATGAGCACTGGTGTTTGGCTCCGGAGTTTTGGTCAGTAGGACATGGTCTCTAGGGGTATGTGGAATTCTGGCAGAAGAACCAAAAGGATCAGTGGTAGATTGATTGTCAAATGATGGAACCAGTGGGGGGTGATGAGTCAAGGATGTATTTGGTACAGTGCTGAGTGGACTGTATACTTCATTGTAAGGATTGGTAGTAGTGACATGCTTAGTTCTGTTATTGTAAAAAGAGTTAAGACTCTTGAGCAGAACTGTATTATGTGTTTTCGGTGTAGTATGTGATGATGACTTTCCTTGACGGGATACAGTGGGTGGATTGTTAGATAATCTGGAATGTTTACCATAGGGAGAGGGGGAGGGAGGAATCGGACTATAAATGGCTACCCTCCGTGGATCGAGAGTAAGAAGACAGGGCAGATGGTGTGTATTTTTCTTCCATGGGAAGACATTATCACTGTTATAGTCATTTAGATCTCGTCTAAATTTGCCTAGTTTTATTTTTATAAGAAAGTCTTCTTTCTTTTTGGTATTCTTTTTTAATGTGTCATACCTGGTGTTAAGGACTGGGCTGTGGACATCTATAATCTCCTGGATAAGGTTTTTTATCTGGTGAACAAATTGATTGTATCTAGATTGTCTATATTGGATAAGGATCTCTATCCACTTAGAAGTGCAAAATTCTGAGATTTTTTGCCATTCTTTGGAATGGGCAGGTTCCAGGATTGGGCATGACTGGATAATACGTAATTCTCTATGATGTTTTCGTTTCTATGTATTTCGAAAGGAAGAGTTTATCCCACCATTGGGAGTTTGCAGAGTGCATTAGTCTTTCTAATTTTTTGAATTTGCTGCATAATGTGTACCATTTGTGGACACTTATGCCCCGTACACACGGTCGGACTTTGTTCGGACATTCCGACAACAAAATCCTAGGATTTTTTCCGACGGATGTTGGCTCAAACTTGTCTTGCATACACACGGTCACACAAAGTTGTCGGAAAATCCGATCGTTCTGAACGCAGTGACGTAAAACACGTACGTCGGGACTAAACGGGGCAGTGGCCAATAGCTTTCATCTCTTTATTTATTCTGAGCATGCGTGGCACTTTGTCCGTCGGATTTGTGTACACACGATCGGAATTTCCGACAACGGATTTTGTTGTCGGAAAATTTTATATCCTGCTCTCAAACTTTGTGTGTCGGAAAATCCGATGGAAAATGTGTGATGGAGCCTACACACAGTCGGAATTTCCAACAACAAGGTCCTATCACACATTTTCCATGGGAAAATCCGACCGTGTGTACGGGGCATAAGATCGTGGAGGAGAAGTTAGTGGCTGACAGAGAGGCATAAAACTTCTTGTGATATCTCTTGAATTCTATTGCTGATAAGAATTCTATAATGGGTTAATATGAATAACTATGTGTATACACATAGACCTATCAAGATCAGGAGGAGAGATGTGAATATGAATGGTGGAGTCAATCAGATCAGGACTAAAATAAAATAAAATAAATATAATGAATACAATTAGGAAAAATGAATAACAATATGCAGCACAGTGTTAGCTTCAGCATACGATAAGACATACAATAGGGTGATACTGGCGCAAACTTTTAAACAATAATGATTAATCTGACAGGGGATAAGGGAATCAAACCACTCAATCAGAAATAAGCAGTCTGAGTGGGGCCTGTCGATGATGTAGATAGGGGGAATAAGTCTGCGTGCAGGCAACAGATGCACACTGTGCAGGGACCGCCCTGTCATATCTCCGCTCTCTCCTATGGGGGATCGGAGGAACACGGACCATCTGTCCGTGTTCCTCCGATCCGCTCTGCAGAAGGATTGAAAAATAGGATTTTCTTCCGTCTGCAGAATCGGACAATAGCGGGGCCGGATGATATGGGGTGTTAGCGGATGTACATCCGCTGACACCCGCTATCCCATAGGGATGCATGTATGTCCGTATTTCATCCGAAAACGTATGGATGAAATACGGACATACGGTCCGCATGTGTGAAAGGGGCCTAAAACTACTCAGGAAAGGAAAACATTTGAACTAAGAATGATAATTTGACAGAAAAATTAATGGTCCAAATGTGGGCCTCAGCTTCCTAAATGGCTATTCAACATTTTTATGACTATTCTAACCTCTGTGACTCCCCCCCCTCCAATTCCTTAAGCCTTGTACACATGATAAGAATATCAGATGAATGAGAGTACATTTTTTTGCATGCTAGTCTCATATCGAAAACCAATAGGTTACTTAAGTACGAAAATTCTTGTACGACACAATTCAACTTTGGGAAAGTGATGTAATGTGTTGTATTGTATTGTAATGTATCCTTTAATTTCCAAGCATGCTTGGTCTTGGTCTTCCATTTCTTGGGGGGTGAATACTGTACCGATTAACCCCTTCAATACCAGGCATTTACGCCCCTTCCTGCCCAGGACAATTTTCAGCTTTCAGCCCTGTCACTTTGAACGACAATTACACAGTCATGCAACACTGTACCCAAAAGATATGTAAAAAATTTTTTTCCCCACAAATAGAGCTTTCTTTTGGTCAGCCCGAACCGAGGAATGCCGTTTACTGGCACCTCCTGATTCACGCAATGATCAGCTGTGATTGGTCACAGCTGATCACGTGGTAAGAAGCCTCTGACAGAGGCTTCTTATCACGATCGGAGATGCGGGGTGTCAGACTGACACACCGCGCTCGCGATCGCTGCGCTGCGCGCTCCCACGGGCGCGCGTCGGCATGTTATCCTGCTGGACGTCATATGACACCCAGCCAGGATAACAGAACCACTTCCCGGACATCATTCTGCATACGGCAGGCGGGAAGTGGTTAAACAGAAATTGTTCGTTCTGGTATCATATGATAAAATTTTTCGTGTATGTCCCTTCAGATAATTTTACATGAACTGAAATGATTGGCTTTCGAAAGCTGTGTACTAACGATCAAAATATTGTACGATCGCTTCAAAAGTGCTATTTTTCATCTGATTTTCTCATTGCGTGAACTAGGCAATAGCCCCCCTTTTCTTACCAGCTATCCATACTTAAAGTATAACTAAAGTCAAAACTTTTTTTTAGTTTTTTGATTGCTGTCTGTGTCCCTGTTAGGGAGATTCACCCTCTATATTTTTCCTGTTTACCATTATCATTGAAAGTGAAAGTAAAAGAAAGTTACAAATTGTGGGCTGTCCCCAGAAAAGTAATAGAGGGCAAATCTTCCAATGGTGGCCTGGGGTCCCCAAGGGATTTCCTCTCACTTGTTGTTTTGGCTATCGGACAAGAAGTGAAGGGAAATCTCCCCAATGGGACACAGATGGCAAAAAATAAACTGGCAGGGGTTATGACCCTCCCTTACTCTAAAATGAAAAAAAAAAAGTTTTGCCTATAGTTCTACTTCATTTACCTCTGCTCTTCACGTTTGTTTGTGTATGTGTTTTTTTTCTTCTTCTTAGAGATTGTCTTGTTACCACTCTGCTAAAACTTTGTTCATTAGTATTGCTTGGACATTGATGAGGGGGACATACCTGAAAGCTTGTCCTCAAAAATTTTATGCTAGTGCAAATAAAAAAAGTATCACAGACAGTACTTAATTGTTTCTGTCTTCCTATTAGCATGTCTCTTGTCAACACATAAACCCATTGACTCCTTTTACTACTTCTTGTACAGGTACTGCAAGAGGCTGATATTAGCTCACAGCCTGGTATTAACACTGCTTGCATTTACAAAAAATGTTCAATAATGTATGAAAATAGAATTCCCAACAGGACTGACCTCTACTGATTTAAAAGGTGATGTTTTTGTATTTCGTACTGTTGCATTTCACAATATACAGTAAGGGAAAAAAGTATTTGATCCACTGCTGATTTTGTCAGTTTGCCCACTGACAAAAAAATGATCAGTCTATAATTTTAATGGTAGGTTTATTTTAACAGTGAGAGACAGAATAACTACAAAAAAATCCAGAAAAACGCATTTCTGAAAAAGTTATAAATTGATTTACATTTTAATGAGTGAACTATGTATTTGATCCCCTATCAATCAGCAAGATTTTTGGCTCCTAGGTGTCTTCTATAAAGATAAAGAGCTGAGATTAGGAGCACTCTCACTGTATGTACCTACTTTCACTTCATATGGGTTGACCCCCTCCTCTCCACCAAGTTTTCTTGCTTCTTCTTGTCTTTCTCTCCCCGCCCCCCCTTCCCCTCCTCACTTTCCTTTGTGACCCTTTTCACTTCTCTTCCATTTTCTTCCCTCCCCATGCCTCTTCCTCTTCTCCCCTCTTCTGACTTACCCTATTCTTGTGTGCGGCGGTGCTGGTAAGGAGGTCCGCCCACCTCTCAACAATGTTTTTATGTTCAGGTTTACCCTTATATTTGCCTGGTTTCCTGGGTACTGATAAAAAAAAACAACAATGGATAGCGGCGCCGATCAGAGTAAGGCAATAAGCAAGTGCAAGTTCATAAAAAGTCCTTTGAGCAAATACAGCTCTTTGTGAAGTTTTACAGTCTTTTTGGTAGGGCAGCCTTGTGTGGGGAGTTGAAGCCACTCCAAATATGGAAGACAGAAAAACAAAACAACAGGCGCCTCTTAGTAAGACTGTATAGATTTAATGACAAATTGCATGAAAACACTTACATATGGGTAACTGTTGTCAGGTGCAGGGGAATCCAGTACAGCCACATGCAATCCCAGCAATCCGGATAGAATGGAGCCTTGTGTCTCCCTATGCTGCCGGCGTCCTGGTCCACAGGTTACTTCCGGGATTCGGAACCACAGCGAGGCCTGGAATGCGGCCGGACAGTCAGAAGGAGGGCTGGAGTGCAGAGTACAATGTAGTGGCTGTACTGCCGTAAAGCGACGTGTTTCCGAGCATCTAGGGGATGTGGACATGGTGTTGTACTGTGCCACCCTTCTGACCTACTTAACTGTTCCAATCTCCGGTATGTTAACTGTTGATATTCTGCCAAATTTTGCTGATTTCCCTGATTTTAGGGGCATTTTTTTTACCCACAGTGTGCACCTCTTCCCTACTCCCTTCTCCATTTCCACTTCCTATCCCTTCCCTTCCCTGGTCTTACCCTTGGCCCCGTCCCTTTCCCTCCCGCATGTTTGGCTTCTGCACTTGTTGTCGGAAGCTCTCTAGGGTTTAATCTTTATCTCCATTGGAGCTACTGTTGTGGTTATTTTTGCAGCCATGTTTTCTGGCGGTGGGAGCCCCCCCCCTGGACATCCTCCATTGTTGGGATGTGTCCCCCCTGCTTGGTGGTCTTTGCCTACAGCTGTCAGTTTTTTTCTCCTTTTTCTTTTTCTCTTTCTCGGCCTCTCTTTTCCCCTCCCTTTTGTTTTCCCCCTCCTAGGGTCCCGGGATTCATCAGAGCATCAGCTGGATATCACCTGGAGCACTTGATGTCCTCCTTTTTGTTGATGAGCACCTACACTCTCTCTCATCATGACTACTCTCCTTTTGAAAATTCACTCTCAAAACATTCATGGCTTCAATTCACCCATTAAGCGATCTGAAGTGTTACACCACCTTAAATCTCAACCAGTGGATGTTGAATGCTTGCAGAAGACCAGGTTTTCCCAATTCTCTGCTCCTCGGTTTCTTTCCCTGCATTATTCATTGTTTTATATGACCTCAGCCACTGACAAACATAGACATGCACGCAGGAGATTGCAGACCCTACAGGTCGGTGTTTACTTCTGCAGGGGACTTTGTGGGATCAGGAGGTTCCTATTGTCTCTTATTACGCACCTAATACATTCCAGCATAGGTTCTTCTCTCATCTCTGTAAAGTGGTCTCCCAACATCAGAAGGGCTTACTCCATCTTATGGGCAACTCTAACATTGCCCTCAACTCGACCTTTGACAGACGATATGCACAAGGAGCCCTCCCATGACCCCACGCACTAGGCCCAAGTGTGTGCAGTCATAAAAACATTTGGCTTAATAGATGTCTGGAGGGAACTCCACCTTACCAATTGTGACTTTACCTATTATTCCAACCCACAAGATAGGATTGACCATGTTTTTATGCAGGTTCATCATCTTCCATTAGTCCATAGGATTTTTTATCCCCTCCTCCCCATGGTCCGATCATGACCCTTTGGTTTTCCTTGTTTCTCTCTCAGGTCTCACCCTTTCCATTGGCGGATCAATAAATCTCTTTTGACTACTCAGGCCACTTGTCAGCACATTCAGTCCTCTATACAAACATATTTCGCTGACAACATGGGATCAGTTACTTCAGCTGTGTCTTTGTGGGAGGCCCATTAAGCTATGGTTTGGGGCCACATCATTCAGCTTGCTTCCTCACGTAAACAGGACAGGGAACATCGTATCACTCAATTACATTTTGATGGCTGCGGATGCACTTTGGAAGGCACGCCCCACTGTGGCGCATAGGAGGGCTTGTGATACCTTGGCAACGAAGTTGGATCTTCTTTGCGCCTCCCGAGCTGAAAAGGCTTTATGATGGACCAGGCACAGGTATTATACCTGCATGGATAACCCTGGGCCCATATTGGGCAAGAAACGAAACTCTATGGGCAAACCGTATAAGCCTGCCTGGCTTCGGGCGCATTCGGGGGGGTATCTCCCCCAACCCTCTACGCATCCTGTCCGGCTTCTCTTAATTTCTCTCTACCCCAAACCATGCACATTCCCCCTGCTCCAAGCTGAACAGTTCCTTTCTGCACTAATAAATTGGGGCTCACAATACCCTCAATGTGAATATCAGGCAATTAAATCCCTGAAGCCTTCTAAAGCTCCGGGCCCGGATGGGTTCTCAGGTTTATACTACAAGACGTTTTTCGCCCCATTGGCACCTCATCTAGCCAATTATTTTTACGCCTTTAAACACGGATCTATGCCCTTTCCAGAGGCTCTTCAGGCTCACATATCAATTGCCCCTAAAATGCCAGAGGACACTAGTAAACCCCAGGCCTTCTGGCCAATATCATTTTCGAATGATGACTTATAGATATTGGGCAAGATTCTGAGCATGCGCATTAATATATGTGCCAATTGCTACACAGGGATCAGATGGGTTTTACCCCAGGAAGGCAGGCCAGTGACAATGTCCGTAAAGTTGTCCATCTCATTCATCTTTTACATCATGGAAAAATCCATGGCTTCCTTCTTTCTTTTGATACGTATAAGGCTTTTGACACCTTATCCTGGGAATACCTACGATTTGTGCTTTCTCGCTGGGGTTTCGGTGAAGCTGTGCTGACTTGGTTTAAAGCCTTGTATTCCACCTCTACAGCTTCTGTCAAATATGCCGGGTATTTCTCTTCACCTTTCTCCATCCATAGGGGCATGAGTCAAGGCTGTCTTCTATTCCCAGCTTTACTATTCTTGGCACTGGAACCCCTAGCGCTTGCACTCGGGGCGGATCAAAACGTGAGGGGAATTCCCTATGCAGGTCATGATTTTAAATTAAGCCATTTTGCGGACGATGCCCTCCTGACCTTGACCAACCCTCTCACAACTCTCCCTAACCTGTTAAGCCTTTTGGCGCACTTCTCTTCCATATCAGGCTACTAAATATTAATCTAGAGTAATCTGTGGCCATAAATGTTTCCCTAGACCCTGACCTGGTCACTTGTTTGCTATCTCACTCTCCTTTCCGTTGACGTCCTCATCCATAGACTATCTTGGAATCCAATTAACCCCTACCTACTCCTCCCTATTTGCTGCTAATTAATATCCTTTACTTACGCAGTCCTTGCAGTTTCCTAACCTGTTTTGGATAGGTTGTATTAACTTTGTAAAAATGACAGTCTTTCCTAAGCTCTTATACTATTTTCATACCTTACCTATGTGAGTCCCTCTGCATTTCCTCCGCCTGCTCCAGAGCAGGATTTTACACTTCATTTGGGCTAATAAAAGGATCTCTAGAGCCACCCTTTTCATACATAGACTACATGGACACCTGGGAGTTCCCCATATCTCCAAATACTATCTGGCCTCCTAGATCTCTCAATTACCTTGCTTCACGCCTTGTCCAATGTTCCCTTATAGGTGTTTTTTTGAGCCCCCTAATGGTGCCGCTCTTTCTGTGCAGGCGCTTTTGTGGCTTTCGCAGAAGCTGTGCCCTGCAGCCTTAAAGTGGAGATCCGCCCACCGCTGCAAAAATTAAAAGCCAGCAGTTGCACATACTGCAGCTACTGACTTTTAATAATCGGACACTTACCTGTCCTGGAGTCCAGCGATGTCGGCACCGCAGCTGATGTTTCCATCAGCTGTCGGGTGCATGCTGCCTCCATTGCGAGTAAAGGAATCCAGCAGTGTAGCCTTTTGGCTTAATGCCGGGAACCCCACTGTGCATGCGCGAGGCTCCTCTCTCCTATTAGCCTGGCAACAGGGAACAGAGGAGGGAGGAGGAGGGAGCCCCAGCCATGACATCAATACCCGCTGCATTCCACGTCAGACCTGGCTGTCTTCCTGGTAGCCACAGGAAAAGACTGCACATCTTGTCTCCCACGACCACTTCCCCGTGGATTAGGATGGACCAGTGACTGGACTGCACCTTGTGCCCACAGCACAGACGAGCCTGATTTTATTCACCTTCCTGTAAGTGCATTAGTTGCTGTGTCATTAAAATCTTACTTAACTTATTGCACTTAGGTGGCGTTTCCTTTCTGTTCCCTTGCCTTCCTATTATAGAGCTGGCTTCTCTCTAAGGATAGCTGCCGCCCACTATCATTTCCTTTTAGGATCTGCCATTGTTTAGCTTATCATATGGACTAATGAACTGTGACTGTTGCATGTTTAGAGGTACACATATCTCTGCGCTTACAGTTTTCCTTTTTGTATAGTGACATCAATACCCGTGGCTGAGGCTTCCGGAAGTGGGGAAAGCATACCTGTGAAAGACATGTATCCTGTCCCCCCTCCCCCCGAAAGGTGCCAAATGTGGTACCGGAGGGGGAAGGAGTACAATGAGCGGAAGTTCCACTTTTGGGTGACCTGCACTCGGTGACCTCAGAAATGTAACCTACATGCTGGGCAAAGGACAAGTTCTGTATAACCTTATGATTACAATTAATCTAAGCTACAACTTGAAAAAACATAAAGTACAATTGGAGGATCATAACAAAATAAAAAATAAAATAAAACAACATAATTGTTTCCTTTAAATTCATAATCGGTTAAAAAATAAATCTTTGTCATATTATCGTGAGTTTTCTTATTGGGTAACTGCAGCAAAGATTTTATATTCTGCGTCATGTAATGAAATATGTATATTTTTCCAAAGGGCTGTATACTAGTATTACATATCATTAGCTCAAAGCAGGTGATAAATCATTCACAAAGTGACAGTACATGCTTGTACTTTGTTTAGGACTGAACACTCACCTATTAGCTGCATCAATAATAGCAGGATATTTGCTCATGGGGTGACTCATCATATACATTACACAAATTAGTTTTAATTGGCATAGTTATTGTCATTTACACAGGTTACTGTAAGATTGTCATAGCATGCACAATAACATCAAATGCAAAGCTTTTCAAGGACAGAATAATATTATATTTATTATAAGATAAACTATTCATTTAAAGTGGGTATGAGAAGGGGGGGGGGGGGGCAATGTGAGAGGTTCAAGTGAGAATTAAACAATAGATGTACTTTAATGATATCTCTACATGTAAATGAACACATATGTATATATGTATACATGATGCAACATTTCTCAAATAGAAATTATTTTTCTGGGGTTAAAGCTTAAAGCGGAGCTCCACCCAAAAAGGGTGGAGCACCCTTGCACACTTGGCACTTTTTGGAGGGGGGGGAGCGGGTACCAGAGAGTAGCCAGAGAGCATTACGTGTCTTGCATCCATATGTGCTTACATGGAACTTCCTATAACAGGGTGGGTGAACAGAGAGATGATGTCATAAGTCTGCCACTGCCATTCACTGTCCAATCACAGGCCACGGGCAGGGAGCTTACTTGGCTGTTTTGCTTAACCACTTTAATACCAGGCACTTACACACCTTCCTGCCCAAGCCAATTTTCAGCTTTCAGCACTGTCACAATTTGAATGACAATTGCACAGTCATGCTACCCTGTACCCAAACAAATTTTTTATCATTCTGTTCCCACAAATAGAGCTTTCTTTTGGTGGTATTTGATCACCTCTGCGATTTTTATTTTTTACGCGACCGAAAATTTAGAAAATAAAGTTTTACTTTGTTTCTGTTAAAAATTTTTGTAAATAGGTAAGTTTTCTTCTTCAATGACGGGTACTAATATGGCTGCACTGAAGGGCACTGATAAGGCGGCACTGATGGGCACCGATGAGGTGGCACCACTGAGGTGGCACTGATGAGGTGGCACTGATGGGTACTGATGATGGGCACTGATAGGCAGCACTGATGGGCACTGATAGGTGGCACTGGTATGCGGCACTGATGGGCACTCATAGGTGGCACTGATGGGCACTCATAGGTGGCACTGATGGGCAATCGTAGACGGCACAGATGGGCACTTATGTGTGGCACAGAAGGGTACATATGGGTGACACTGATAGGTGGCATGGATGGGCACTGATAGATGGGCACTGATGGGCACGGATAGGCACTGATAGGGGGCACTGATGGACACTGATGACACTGATGGGTGGCATTGCAGGGCATCGCTGATTTTATTTGTGCCATAGAGGTGCCAATCAGTGCCCATTTGTGGACACTGATTGACATATGTTGGGCATTACTTTGCACATGTGGATGGCCATGGGGGATGTACCTGGCCATCCAGTTGCTTCCCTGGTGGTCCTGGCGGCTTCTCTGGTGGTCCAGTGTGGGCATCCGAGGGGGGGCTGCACTGATAAACAATCAGCACAGACCCCCTGTCAGGAGAGCCATTGATCGGCTACTCCTCTACTTGCGTCTGTCAGGGATGATGCTGAATGGCTCCTCCTGTTTACATCATGATCAGCCAAGATTCGACACGGCTGATCACATGGTAAAGAGCCTCCATCGGAGGCTCTTTACCGAGATTGGTGTAGTGGTGTTGTAGACTGACACACCGCACCACCGATCGCTGCGATGCGCTCCCCCACGGACGTGCTGCGGCTGTTATCCTGCAGGACGTCATATGACGCCCAGTCAAGATAACTGAACCACTGCCTGGCCGTCATTCTGCTATAGGCCGGGCGGGAAGTGGTTAATTGTGGTGAAAGTTCAGGTTACGTTATGCTGTGTGGCAGGTCTGTGTAAATCTATGGATCTTTAGGCAAGTAAAACTGCTCATATACATACAGTATATGTATTTTAGCGATGCATTTGTTTTCTTGAAGTATAGCTTTAATGCAGACAATGCAATAGCAGCTGTAACTGCAATCAACAGCACAATAAATAATTATATCAATGGCTTGGGCTAAGACTTAAAGGGGAATGGGGGGTTTTAATCCAAAATGTTGTATTGTTACCATAACAGGAATAGAGGAGAAATCCTCAAATGGAGTCACTTATTCCAATGATAACTGTCTAAAAGATCCCTTCTCTCATTTTGGGGGCAAATTTTCTCTCACTTCCTGTTTTTCCTACAGTGAAGGCTATTTTCCAACAAATGTTTCAACGTGGGAACCCTTTTTTTCTCCACTTGCCCACTTGTCCTTTCTACTTTCACTCCTCCACTGTGTCAATGGAAGTCACAATGGTTGACACTAGGGATGAGATTCAAGTTTGGGTTGAACATAAGCATGCATTTTTTCTGAGTGATATAAATGATAGGAATGGTGGAGTCTTTTATGCAGGTCCCAATGCCCCTTGTTTTCGTAGAGGTACAGTACACATTTTTACAGATCACAGATATCCCACCCTGGTAATGCTTATAGAGTACATAGTATACCTTGTTACACATTTACAAAAAAATGTAAACACCCACCATGAAAAAGTTTATAAAAAATGTCCCCATTGTAAATCCATCAATAATGTCATCCAGCGATGTAGCTCCTCATCAGTCTCATGACCAGCCACTAGTGCTAGTACTAGATCAGTCATAGCATGATGGCAGTGTTACTGATGCTAAATCACAGAAAAGGCAGGCAAGAAGTGTGTGCCCTCTCTCAAACCCTACTTGGTCACACGCCTTCAATGTTGGGAAGAGGGATCCTCCATCTTACCTTGACTCCATATTGAGAGGACAGAGGCCTCATCCCCACATCAGATGCCCCAAGAATTCATAAATAGGTGGATCCAAACCTAAAAGTGAATACCACTGAAGTCTTTGAAGGGCAAATACTGTTTTTAAACTCTGGTCAGAAAATACAGGGAACGTTTGCCCCCCTCTTCCTGAAACATACCAGGCTACATACCTTTCATCATTGAGAAGGTGCCATGCAAGGGGGCAAATCCTCCCCAGATATCTGCCCACACAGGGCACCAAGGTATCTACCCCTCCCCTAAGTTAATGAGTATAAAGTACCCAGTCTTGTTCATTTTTCCCCCAAAATATAAAAGAAACCCTTGATTTGTGCACCAGTGCGCAGTCATGTTGGAACAGGAAAGGGCCATCCCCAAATTGTCCAAAATGTGTTGGTATGCTGATGCCTTAAAAGTTCACTTCACTGGAACTAAAAGGCAAACCCCAACCCCTGAAAAACAGCTCCACACCATAATTGCCCCTCCACCAAATGATTTGGACCAGTGCACAAAGCAAGGTCCAAAAAGACATGGATGAGCGAGTTTGGGGTGGGGGGACTTGACTAGCCTGCACAGAGTCCTGACCTCAACCCGATAGAACACCTTTGGGATGAATTAGAGCAGAGACTGAAAGCCAGGCCTTCTTGTCCACATCAGTGACTGACCTCACAAATGCGCTTCTGGAAGGATGGTCAAACATTCCCATAGACACACTCCTAAACCTTGTGGACAGCCTTCCCACAGGAGTTGAGGATGTTATAGCTGCAAAGGGTAGGCCAACTCAATTCTGAACCCTACGGACTAAGACTGGGATGCCATTAAAGTTCATGTGCATGTAAAGGCAGGCGTCACAATACTTTTGTCAATATTGTGTATATATAGTGCTTTGAAAAAGTATTCATATCCCTTGACATTTTCAAAATGTTGTCATGTTACACCCAAAAACGTAAATGTATGTTATTGGGATTTTATGTGATAGACCAACACAAAGTGGGACATACTTGTGAAGTGAAAGGAAAATGATAAATGATTTTCAACATTTTTGCAAATAAATATGTGAAACGTGTGGCGTGCATTTGTATTCAGCCCCCTTTACTTTGAGACCCCTAACTAAATTCTAGTGGAACCAATTGCCTTCAGAAGTCACCTGTGTGTAATTTAAGCTCAGCATAAATACAACTGTTCTGTGAAGCCCTCAAAGGTTTGTTAGAGAACCTTAGTGAACAAACAGCATCACAGGCCAAGGCCAAGGAACACACCAGACAGGTCAGGGATAAAAGTGTGGAGAAGTTTAAAGCAGGGTTAGGTTATAAAAAAATATCCCAATCTTTGAACATCTCACAGAGCACTGTTCAATCCATCATCCAAAAATGGAAAGAGTATGAAACAACTGCAAGCCTACGAAGACATGGCCGTCTAAACTGAAAAGGCAAGGAGAGCATTAATCAGAGAAGCAGCTAACAGTTCCATGGTTGAGGGGCTGAAGAGGTCCATAGCTCAGGTGGGAGAATCTGTCCATAGGACAACTATTAGTAGTGCACTCCACAAATCTGGCCTTTATGGAAGAGTAGCAAGAAGAAAGCCATTGTTGAAAGAAAGCCATAAGAAGTCCAGTTTGCAGTTTGCAGTTTGCGAGAAGCCATGTGAGGGACAAAGCAAACATGTGGAAGAAGGTGCTCTGGTCAAATGAGACCAAAATTGATCTTTTTGACCTAAAAGCAAAGTGCTATGTGTGGCTGAAAACGAATACTGTATATCACTCTGAACACATCATCCGTAAAACATGGTTGTGGCAGCATCATGTTGTGGGAATGCTTTTCTTCAGCAGGGACAGGGAAGCTGGTCAGAGTTGATAGAAAGATTGGCAATACAGGGCAATCTTAGAAGAAAACATGTTAGAGTCTGCAAAAGACTTGAGACTGGGGCAGAGGTTTGCTTTCCAGCAGGACAATGACCCTAAACATACAGCCATAGCTACAATGGAATGGTTTAGATCAAAGCATATTCATGTATTAGAATGACCCAGTCAAAGTCCAGACCTAAATCCAATTGAGAATCTGTGGCAAGACTTGAAAATTGCTGTTCACAGAGGCTCTCTGTGAATTTCACTCTCTAGATTTGCCAAACTTGCAGCTGTAATTGCAGTGAAAGGTGATTCTACAAAGTATTCAGGGGGCTGAATACAAATGCATGCCACACTTGCCCCCCTTCATTAGAGCTCCATCACCAGTCTCCATCCTTTTTTTTTTTATCCAGAAAAAATTCTTTATTGAAAATTAACAGCATACAGTCCAGAGATTCATAAGCCTTACAATTACGACATGGTATAGCACCCCCAGTTCCCTGGAAGCCAAGCCACTAATATGCAAAATAGTATAACATTACATGCCATTTTCCCCTACACACTCCACATCCAAGATAGCCTGCACAGCTTCCAAAACATCTATATGTAAATGTCTGTACTGTCAGATTATTAGGGTGTGGGGTCTCTCAGCCCGCATTA
This sequence comes from Aquarana catesbeiana, assembly GCF_042186555.1. Taxonomy (NCBI): domain Eukaryota; kingdom Metazoa; phylum Chordata; class Amphibia; order Anura; family Ranidae; genus Aquarana; species Aquarana catesbeiana. Next base: position 469,176,145 of record NC_133328.1, read on the forward strand.
AGTCTCAGGAGTCTGTCCATGACCAGGTCCTCCGGGGCCAGTCCCGGAGTTCCCAGCCACGGCTCCCACAGTTTTTCAAATTTGGCAGCACATCCCCTATGCTGGTATATGATTTTCTCCATCCTTAGCGTATTACCCACTGCTGTAATCCACTCCTTAACTGTAGGGGGAGACTCAGACTTCCAATGTATCATAATCAATTTACGGGCCATGAAAAGGGTCCGTGTGAGGGCTTCTCTAATATGTGTGTCCCATTCTAATTCGTCCAGTAAGTTCAGAATACACTGTCTAGGGTCCAGAGGAATCTGTACCCCAAACACTGCAGACAGAACCTCTATCACCCCCTTCCAATACACATGGAGTTTGGGACAGCGCCAAAGCATATGTATCAACTCACCATGATCCCTTTTGCACCTAGTACACAACGGGGAGGGCGTCAGTCCCATAGCATGGAGTCTATGGGGCGTGTAATATACTCTCAGAAGTGTGTATAGTTGGGTCAACCTTTGTGTCACATTTAGGGAACAGATAGCCACTGATTGCAGGGCTTCCTCCCACTGGTCGTCATCTAGGGGCCCTATGTCCGTTTCCCACTTTCTTTTGACCGTAAGGGGGTGTTTGGAACGGTATTGAGTAGATAATGTGCCATAGCATTGGGAGATAAATCCCTTGGAGACCTCTGCATTCCTAAGTTGGGAAAGAATTGGATTAGGGTCCATATGCCAGTCAGTGGTCCTAGTTTGGGCTATAAAAGCGTGTCTGAGTTGCATATAGTAGAACTTCATATGTTGAGGTAACCCATATTTCTCTTTCAAAATTTCCCAGGACACCAATTTCCCATTACTTATAATTTGAGCCAGGTAGAAGATACCATGTCCCTTCCACTTGTCTGTGTGCTGCAGTTTGGCCAGCTCCGGGTAGGTCTCATTTGCCCAAATCGGGCTAAACTCAGAGAAACCCGTGACCCCCTGCAAATAATTGACCTTATTCCATACTTTTTGTATAAGATTGTATGTGGGGAAGGTTTTTTGAGGTTTGCCAAAGGCCAATGCCTCAAGAGCAGTCGGGACTGAATGCCCACCCACTGCATGGAGCATAATAGCCTCGGAAGCACTGGGGGATCTGTCACCCACTACACCCTCCATGGCCATAGTACCTATCAAGTGTTGCATCTGAGACGCCAGATAGTACAACCATGGATTCGGGAGAGCAAGGCCCCCTTCGTCTTTAGGGCGTTGTAAGTGTTCTAGTTTTATCCTAGGGGGCTTATTTTTCCAGATAAGTTCACGGAATATGGTGTTGACTATCCTAAAGATCTTCAGTGGGATCACTATTGGGGAATTATGTAGCAACCAGTCTCCATCCTTATCACAGCCTCCCCCATTCCTCTTCCCCAGAGCTCCGCTATCATCCACCCTTAACGAGCTGCAATAGAATGCATCATCCACTCTTACCGAGCTGCAATAGAATGGCAGCCTGGACTAGTAGTAGACAGGAGCAGTCCGGCAGGGCTGCTATTAGAAATCACAAGGCCCCATACAGCCTACCTAAAAGCCAGCCCCCTCCCCCGAAAATATCAAAACAAAATGTTCACAAAAAATACACTAAAATCAATATTAGCAGACACAAACACATTATAACTTACAAAATTCCTGTTAAATATAAAGTATAAAACAGTATTGAGTTATTAAATAAAGCTCTGTGTGTGAATGAAGTCTTATGCCGCGTACACACGGTCGGAATTTCCGCTAGCAAAAGTCCGATGTGAGCTTTTTGTCGGAAATTCCGTCTGTGTGTATGCTCCATCAGACTTTTGTTGGCGGAATTTCCGCCAGCAAAAGATTGAGAGCTGGTTCTCAATTTTCTGACGGAAAAAATTCCTATTAGAAAATCGGATTGTCTGTAGCAATTCCGACGCGCAAAATTCCTACGCAAGCTCGGAAACAATGCTCGGAAGCATTGAACTTTATTTTCTTGGCTCGTCGAAGTGTTGTACTTCACCGCGTTCTTGATGGTCGAAAGTTCAGAGAACTTTTGTGTGACCGTGTGTATGCAAGCCAAGCTTGAGCGGAATTCCGTTGGAAAAACCATCCAAGGCTTTTCCGATGAGAATTCCGATCGTGTGTACGCGGCATTAGGCCTCATTCCCACGAGGCAGATCCGCTCAGCGGAGTCCGCCAGCTCAGCAGGAGATCTCTCTGTTGATCTCTGCTGAGTCAGCAGATGACAGGTCCGTCTCTGTTCACTGAGCGGGGAGAGGTCTGTCAGAGCACCGCTGATTCCTATGGAGAGATCGGACGAAAACGGACAGCATGTCCGTTTTCATCAAATCTCAGCCGATCCGATCCGCCAAGACGAATGACGAACGTATCGCCATACGTCTGATTTCAGCGGATCGGATGGCAGATGGGTGTTAGCGGACACATCTCTGCTGACATCCGTCTCCCCATAGGAGTCAATGGATGGCCCGCTTGGATCCGTCTGAATAATGGACAGGTGGATCAGAGAGGGCTTGCCTTGTGAAAGGGGCCTTAAGGCTCATTCACATGGGTGCTGTGGCCTGTACAGTGTGAAACAGCATTTTTTTTATGTGGCTGGAGCTGTGTGTAGGCAGCCTAGATTATGCTATGGGGACACAGAAGCTGTACAAGCACAGCTGAAGGTCCTAATTTGACATTCAAGGCCACTCACCTGCACCTAAACACACCTGTGAAATTAGAACTTGTATTCATACAGCCGCTATGTCCCCATAGAGTAAAAAGCATCCCCATCCCCAAAAACTGCTCACTCATACTGTGTGGGTCAGAGAACCTTTCTAAAAATTATTCTTTGCAATTTTAAAAAACTTTTTTACAATGTTTTCACAATACTTTTGTGAGGAGCTTCGGCAAAATATTCGGCAATGTGCAGATAAAAAAATTCGGCAATGTGCAGATAATGGACAGACAGACAGGAACAGTTTTTATTTTTTTTTTTAAAGTGCATTAGAATACAATGCAGAATCTGAATCTTAAAATCCTTAACCTTTTGTTACAGACTGTGTTCAAATCTAGTTTACAACTGATAATAAAATCTGCAAGCATAGCAAGCATAGTACATATAGAATTAATTATGGTAAACATACATAGCCCCCTCCTTTAAAAGGGGAGGTATGCAGATTTTTTTCAAAATTTTTTATTTCAAAAGATTTTTATTTTGAGAAAAAAAGAGCAATTATACAAAACAGGATTGTACATTGTCAGGTATAGGCATTAAGAAACAGAACGGTGTCTAAGAAGAAAACACTATAACAGTTGTCTACACTACAGCATGTACTATATTTGGTCAAGGATTCCAGGGCTCAGTAAATAGTCTAACACAAAAAAAAAAAAAAAAAAAAAAAAAAAAAAAGGAAGGGTGTCAGAGAAGCTATATGCTGTCGCTCAAGGGATCGTCTTCTGCCCGGCACCCCATATGGGAGCACACTGTGGCGGGCCGAGGGACCTCCATACAATCTCAGAGATCCGAGTTCTCCCTATAAGAGCTCACATCTCAAATAAAATTACATCTCTGAGAGCCGTGAGATAAAGTAGAGCTATGAGGAGGATGGGAATTGAAAATTTCCTTGTTCCACTGCTGTGATTGACACTGAAATGAACAAAGCTGAGCAAACATAGTAACCATGTAACTGAAGTAATACCAGGGTCTAGAGGAGACTTGAAGATGAGAGAATAGTAGGAAGGAAGAAAGAAAGAAGAGGAGGGAGGGGAGAGGGGAGGAGGGGTGGAACATCTCTCATGCGTTTAGAGTATGCTTTATGTGGATCTACCAGTAGGGCCTAAAGTTACTCCTACAAATCGAGCCCATGGATTCCAGATACCTTCAAATTTCTTCACAGTGTCCTGGACTATGCTAGTGAGTTTTTCCTGGGCCATTATCTAGGATATTTATCTTTTAGCTGCTGGGAGAGAAACTCCCGGACGTTTCCAAGCTCTGGCAATCATGAGCTTAGCCCCTAGCAGGACAAAGTGACCCAGTCTGCTCAAGGACTTCGGGATCCCCGGAATCGGGGCATTAAGAAAGGCTACCTGAGGAGTTCTGGGAACCTGAGCCCCCACTAGTTCTTCCAAAATATTGAATATTTTTTTCCAGAAGGAGCGAATTTTGGGGCATTCCCACCAAATGTGGGACATTGTGCCTTGGAGTTGACAACCTCTAAAACAGAGAGGGTCAGCCGTAGGATATATTCGGGCCAGTCTAGTTGGTGTAAAGTACAATCTGGAGATCACTTTCAGGCTGGCCTCAGCTAAAGTGGTATTGAGGACACCCTGGAAGGATCTGAAACAGGATCTCTGCCAATCTACTAAGTTCCATTTAAATTGAAGCTCAGATTCCCAGGCCTCCATAAAAGTTGCTTTTGAGCATGGCGAAGTAAGTGACGAATAGATCACCGAGATCCCACCCCTCTGGTCTCTGGCTTGACCACACTTCATTTCGTAATCAGAGAATTTTGGAGGGAAGTCTTTGTCTTTACATAGCGATTGCAAAAAGTGGGAGATTTGACTGAACCGAAAGGTTTCAGATAAGGGCATGTCTAGCGTTTTGGTGCAGTGTTTTAGAGTGAAGGGGCCTGCGGCTGTAAAAAATTGGCCTATCCTGTACAGGCCTTTATCCACCCACCACTTGAAGGCCATAACATTTTTCCCCGGAGGGAAGTCTGGATTGTTATAAATATGAGTGAGGGGTTTGTAAGCCGAAATGAAAGACTTGGAAGAACGTAAGGAATCCCATAGAGCGAAAGAGTGAAAAAGGGTCGGGGCTAGAATAGAGGGTCTGTTTCTTGGGGGCATCCATAGGAGGAAGTCTAGCGTGAAATTAGGAACTGCCTGTTTTTCTATTGCAACCCAATCAGGTTTTTCAAAGTTAAAATAGACTGTTGACATTTGGGCCAGTCTGGCAGCTTGGTAGTACTTGAAAAGGTGGGGTAAGCCCAGCCCTCCTTTTTTCCTATGTAGGTAAAGGGTTTTTTGGGGAATTCTGTATCCCGCCTTACCCCAGATGAACTTTAGAAGTTTGCTTTGGAAAGATCTAATATGGTCCTTCCGGAGAGGGATGGGCAAGGCGCGAAACAGATATAGCAGTCTGGGAAGTAATGCCATTTTAACCGAGTTTACCCTCCCCAGCCAAGAAATATTGCTACGTGACCAGGAATTTAGGTCTTTTTCCAGCTTATGGTACATGGGGGGGGGTAGTTATGGCCATACAGAGTTTCAGTTTTAGCTGTTAAGTTAATACCTAAGTATTTGATGGAGGAGTCACTCCATTGGAAGAGAAAGTTTTGTCGTAAGAGATTAACAGTCTCGGGTGTTAGTGAGATATTGAGAGCTCGTGATTTTGAGTAATTAACTTCTAAACCGGACAGTTTGGCGAAGGCGTCTAGGGTTTTGCATAGATTGGGAAGAGAGGTTACTGGGGAGGTGAGAAAGAGCAGAACGTCGTCCGCATATAATCCACATTTGTGGGTTTTGGAGCCGCAAGTCACTCCCTGGATGTTTGGGTTATGACGAATTGCAATAGCAAGCGTTTCAATGGCCATCGCAAATATAATCAGCGAAAGTGGACATCCTTGCCTAGTCCCTTTTTTAATTGTGATGGGTTTTGAGTAGTATCCTTGCAGGCGGATACTGGCACTGGGGTTGGAGTAAAGGGCCCGCATCAGTCCGAGAAATCTTTGTCCAAAGCACCATTGCTCTAACATGGTAAAGATATATGGCCAAGAAACGGAGTCGAAGGCCTTTTGTAGGTCCAACGACAGGAGCATACCAGACTGTTTAGGACCTCCTGCCCGATTAGTTTGAAGGATGGAAACCAAGTCTATGGCCCTCCTTATTTGGTCTGGGCCTTGTCTGCCCGGGATGAAACCCACTTGATCTTTATTGATATATGTATTGATGAAGGAAGCCATGCAATTAGCAAGAATCTTCGTCATAATTTTGACGTCACAATTTATAAGTGATATAGGGCGATAGTTTCCAACATCTTCCGGATTCTTATCCGGTTTAGGGATCACTGCAATGATCCGTGTTTTAAAGTTGAAGAAGTGTGTTAGATGTATGGCTAAGGTATTGGGGAAGGTCTTGTAATAAATGTTGGACAGACCGTCCGGGCCAGGGGCTGAGCCATTTTTAAGTGATTTTATTACACCAAGAACCTCTCCCTCCGTGAAGGGGGCTTCAAGGCTGTCTCTATGTGCTGTAGAAAGCAAAGGAAGAGAAAGACCGCCCAGAAAGGAATCTAGAGTGATAACCTGTGAAGGAGACTTTGGCGAGTACAGCTCCTTATAAAAAGCCTGAAAGGCCTCTAAGATTTTGGAGGGGTCAGCCGTGGAGCCCTGACCTGGGATCTTTATCTTTGGCATAGTGTGTGATTTAATTTGGGGTGTAAGTTTTGCGGCCAGCATGGATTCTACCCTGTTCTCTTGGGTATAGAATTTGTGTTTGTTCCAGCGAATTTGTTTTTCTGCCTTAGCAGTTAAGCTCCAACCTGGCCTTGTCTAACTGAGACATCAAAGAGGGAGAGGGGTTGGATTTGTGTAGTTTCTGCAGTTTGGAGAATTCTAATTCTAGGATCTTAATGTTGCTCTCTCTTTCCCTCTTAAGTTGGGAAGCTAGTCTGATTAGCTCCCCTCTAATGAAGGCTTTATGGGCTGCCCATAATATTTTGAGTGATATGCCCTCAGTTTTGTTTAGGAGGAAATATTCTTTTAAAGATTTGTTCAGCATAGTGATGTGGATTGGGTCTGTGAGAATGGATTTGTTTAGTCTCTATTGTCCCCTTCCCGATCTGCAGTGGTGTGCGAGTATGTCCATGACAACCAATGAGTGATCAGACAAAATAGTGTCTTTGATATGGGACTTTATGATCATTGGGATGGATTGTGTTTTGATGAGGAGGTGATCAATCCTGGCATAGGAGTTTTGTGGGTGAGAGAAGTGGGTATAGTCCCTCTTAGTGGGGTTCAATTCCCTCCAGGCATCCGCTAGCCCATGGGCATGAATGAGTCTAGCTATTTTGAGACTTTGTTTGGTAGGGTGGGTAAGACGCTCTGCGGGGGGCTTGGATTTGTCCAGCCCTTGCTCAAAGGCAGTGTTTGAGTCACCACCAAAAATCACCATACCTTCTAGTGCCGGGGAGAGGACGCTCAGAAGGTTCTGAAAAAAATGAGCTTGGCCCTTATTAGGGGTATAGTAGGAGACTAGGGAGTAGATCTGTCCATCTATTTCCCCCTTAACTAAGAGAAACCTGCCGTTTGGGTCTTTAATGTCTGCAATCCAGCTAAAGTTGCAAGTTTTGGCAAAAGCTATGGCTACTCCCTTGGACTTATTTTCTGCACTGGCCAGATAAAAATTTGAATAATGGGAGTGGAGGAACTTAGGACAGTATTTAGCCGGGAAATGAGTTTCCTGTATTAGAACGATATCCAATTTAGAAGATTTATAGAAGTTAAAAATTTTTCGTCTTTTGACGGGAGAATTTAGTCCCTGAACATTGTGGGTAGCAACTCTTAAAGTGTCCTGTGAGGGCTCAGCCATGAGACCAGAGAAAGTAAGTGCTACAGAACCCTCCATCACTTACCATTGCTGAAACCATCGGGAGCCACGCTGATAGTGGATGCGGTGCCTTGTCCATGATAGGAGCCCCCGGTCAAGGGGATAAACCTCTGTATTGGGCTGAAATGAGAAAAACCTTTGAGTGATGTTCCGTGTATTGGGGAAGGAAGGGAGGATAGAAGAAAGACAAGAAAAGGAAAGAAAAGAGAAGAAAGAAATGGGAGAGTTCCCTCCCCCGGGGCTACAAGGAGCCCAGGGAGGAGAGAGGACCCCCTCCATCATCTCACTATAACATGTGAGAAAAATCAAAATCAATAGTCCAACCGTAGTTGGACTTCCTATCCCCCAGTACCCCGTGGGAGACTAAGGGATAGGTGGAGGCACATGCATTCTGCCCCAAATCAGGGTGCCCTATAACCTGTATTGAATATTGAATATGACGCTAAAGTCAAGCCAGCAAGAACTGGTTATAATAATTGAAACAAAAATGTGAGTTTTCCGAACCCTAACTGTACCCCATCTTGAACGCACCACTCTTCAATTCTCTACAGTGCAGAGAGTGGAGGTGGAGCAATGGGGAACCGAGCTTGAACAGTAGAACAACAATAAAAAAAGAAAAATGGAAGAAAAATTGTCAAGCTAGGAAAATTTCAAAATTTTCTGTTGTCCCCTGTCAGTGGAGGCACATCAGTGGGTAAAAATTACTCCCAAGAAGAGGGAGAGAGTCAGATCTTCTATCAGGAAGTCAGTCACTAGCGATAGAAGTTGACATCAGGAGATACAAAAAGTGAAGAGGTCGTGTGGTCATGGTGGACCATAGTGGGAGGATCTTCTGGACTTATTCTTGGACCATAGAGGGTTTGGGGAGCCAGCCGGAGGGGGACGTTTGTTGGAGCCAGAGGAGGGGGGGACGCTTCCGTATCCATTTCTTGCGAGATTATCTTCAGGTTGAGCAGTAGCTTCTCTCCCGATAGAAAGTTGGAGAAGGAGTGGTTCTGTCCCTTGTGAGCAAATTTGACCGCAAATGGAAAGCCCCATTTGCACTTGATTTCCTTCTGAGCCATTGCAGATAGCAGGGGTTTCAGCATTCTTCTGCGCTGTATGGTGGAGGGAGAAATGTCCGCATAAATTTGAACTACATGACCTTGGCAGGAGACTTGCGGGAGGGACCGGGCCTGTTTCATGACAGCTTCTTTGACTTCATAATAATGTGGTTTGGCAATGATGTCCCTAGGGGAACCGTCTTTTGTGGGGGGTCCCAGGGCCCGATGAGCCCGGTCCAGTTCCAGACGTGCTGTTGGAATGTTTGGGATCAGTTCTCCCATAAGGTCCTGCGTTGCCGCAGCGACATCCGTGACTGATTCCGGTAAGCCTCTGATCTTAAAGTTCAGCCTCCGAGATCTGTTCTCCAAATCATCTATGCGTGAGTTTGCTGTATCTAATTGGTCTTGGAGGGATTGAATCAGGTCAGAGTTCTGGTGGGAGACTGCAGTAGTCTGTTCAAGCTTTCCTTCAATGGCGTCCATTCTGGAGCCTATATTCTGCAGGTCTGCTTTGATGTCTCCTGTTATTTTAGCTGCCGTGGCCTCTAGACCCCTTTCAAGGAGAATGGAGAATTTAGAGAAGAGATCTTTCATCATAAGCTGGGTGTTCTGTGTCGATGGGCTGAGGGGGGTAGGAGCAGCATAAATGGAAGCCATCGGGCCTGCTGGGCAGAAGGCCTGCTCTCCAAATGTGCAGCTGAGAAGGGACTCTGTGGAGGCCGACGAGGGGGTCTGAGCCTGCACTCCTGCATTGTGTGGGCCGGGGGTAATGTGGAGCAGGGCGGGAGTCAGCACTTGCCTGTGTTCCGGGGAGGCTTCTTTAAGTGAAACATGGTGTTGTGCAGCAGCAGCGGCTTCTCCTGACCCCGGATCCCAGCATATGGGGTTGCTCTCCGGTGCTTGGGGGGGCTCCTGAGCCGTTTCTATGGCTGTCGAGCGGGTCGGAAAGGCTCGCTGGGTGCGTCTGAGATGGTGAGGTGCGGAGCTTCAGGCTCAGGCGGCCATCTCGGAACTCTCGCGCATGCGCACTTTTTTCAAAATTTTTTAAGGTAATCTATGTGAATGGGAACGTAAATATAAAGTAGGTTTTATCCTAATATTACAAAAATAAAGAAGGGGAAGACACAAAGGTGCACTAGGGGTTTCCGCCTTCCCCTTCTTTGTTTTTGCAGTTCCATACGGGATATCCCCATCCAAGGAGGGCTGCATCTACCAAGCATTGGACCATGCATGTGATGATATATTGATTGGCTTTCCCTCTAGTGAAGACCACTGAGTGCTGGGAGTATTTGGCTGTCTTTTCTTCTTTATCTCAATATTGCTCTAAAAGTGGAAATACACTTTAAGGCACCCCAAACATGTTATTTAAAAGCTTTGTGTATGTTTAATGTTAATCCACATGAAAAAAAAAAAAAACTCTACCTTCTGAACAGCATTTCTAAAAATATGCTTTCATTGGTATATGTACCTTATGGCAGTGACTAGTTGCACAGTTTAACAATAGCATGCAAATTACCCATATACATGCCGGAAAAAAAGTAGCAAGGATTAGCTTTTGCATTTCAGTTGTTTATCCCATTAAAAGCGATTCAGCTGTGCAAGTGAATGTTTAGGTTTGAAGATATTTGATAGCTCAGTATGTTAGTCACAACATACGTAATGCTTTGAATAAAAATACCCAGTGGCACTTATTCATGGAAATTGGCTTCCTCCTAATCAATCATTGTTATGTTTTATTTATTTATCATTGCCCTCCACCTTGTCATGACTCACTGCCAACAACATCATCCATCTTCCTCTTGCATTTTACCTGGTTTCTGTTGTAGCAGAAGCAGGAGCCAGTGTGCCTGATAGCACAGGATAAAAAAAAAAAACATTTCAGCTAAGGCACTTTTCTGCTAACATGACAGCAATGCTGTCAATGTATGAGACTGCAGATGTATGGCAAGATACATAATTAAAAGGTTGCTGATAACAAAATGTATATTTTGGTATTAGTGTTGGTACTGGTTGGTGGTGAGTTTTGGGTACAAAAATCCACATTTATATTGGGACAGAGTGTGTGTTTTCCATACACCTGTATTATAGACATCCCAGAGTTTCTTTTTTCCAGGCAAATATACAGTATCTCACAAAAGTGAGTACACCCCTCACATTTTTGTAAATATTTTATTATATCTTTTCATGTGACAACGCTTAAAGGAATGACACAGCCATTAATGTCTAAACCGCTGACAACAAAAGTGAGTACACCCCTAAGTGAAAATGTCCAAATTGGGCCCAAAGTGTCAATACTTTGTGCGACCACCATTATTTTCCAGCACTGCCCTAACCCTCTTGGGCATGGAGTTCACCAGAGCTTCACAGGTTGCCACTGGAGTCCTCTTCTGTTTGTATCTGTTACAGTTTTACTCTATCTTGTATCAATAAAAGTTCAAAAGGATTCTGCGCCTACTGGAATGCATTGGTATGAGAGGAGTTAACAGTGTGCCCAAATACACCTCAGTCACGTGTAGTGAGGGGCATAACACTGTGTGTTGAGTTATTTTGGGGGGACAGCAAATTTACAATGTTATATAAGCTCTACACTCACTACTTTACATTGTAGCAAAGTGTCATTTCTTCAGTGTTGTCACATGAAAAGCTATATAAAATATTTACAAAAATGTGTGTACTCACTTTTGTGAGATACTGTACATTTCTGTGTTTGTCACAGCAACAACTTCAGTTGTTGTATGACAGCTATACTCTTCATTGTTTTATTTATTTATTTATTTATTTATTTATTTATTTATTATTTTGATGGAGCTAGGGCTTGCTTTTTAATGTAATGTTTTTTTTGGTTAGGTTAAAAAAGGGGTGTGGGTTGTGGTTTAAAGTTTAGTAAAATGTTTTTAAAAATGTGAACATACTCATACACTTAACCAGTTCCCATCCAGTCTATAGACATCTGACAGCCGGGCGGGACATTCACAGTTTCAAGTGGACGTCATATGACGTCCTCCTGGAACGTGCCAAGCTGCAGTGCAATCTGTCACCAGGCTGTGTCCACCGAACACAGTCAATGACATATCACTGCACTGGGTCGCTGCCGGTACCACAGCAGATCACATGACAATTATAAACAATGGATGACTTCCATTCATGCCATTCATTGTGTACAATTGTGTTGCTAGCTGTGATTGATCAGTGATCACATGGTACAGACAGGGTCAATCACAGCCCTGATTAGCTTGGACAGTCTACTTTGCAAAAATTGGTCATTTGGGGGACATTTGTACTGTCAGTACATCAGGGTTGATACATTTTCAGATATACACTATACACTATATTACCAAAAGTATTGAAACACCTGCCCAAACATTCCCATAGACAGATTCCTAAACCTTGTGGACAACCTACCCAGAAGAATTGAAACTGTTATAGCTGAAAAGGGTGGTGCAACTTAATATTGAACCCTATGGACTAAGACTGGGATGACATTAAAGTTCATGTGCGTGTAAAAGCAAGTGTCCCAATACTTTTGACAATATAGCGTATATACCATAGTTTGTGGACTCTAAAACTTTCCTAAAGACTAAATAATAATCACTGATTTGGGTTATTTTCACCAAAGAACTGTAGCAGAATACAGTTTGACCTAAATGTATGAAGAAAGACAATTTATTTGCAGAATTTTATAACAGGAACAAAGAAAAAAACTGCCCTGCTGCTAGCAAGACTTACAGGCACTTGTACCACTCTGTACTCCTGTGCCTCCTGTTAACACTATCAGGGGCCCAAGTCAGAGGTGAAAAGCCGGGTACATTCCAGGGGAATGCTGCTGGCTGAGAGCGCTGATCTGGAGTCGGTCGAATGCTGGTTTTCCAACAGGCCGACATACACACCTGTTGAATGTCGGACTTTTTTTTGGACTGGTCGTTGTCTCCCGACATTCGGCCTATGCGTACGGGGCTTCATCGTATCAGGCTCTGCTAATAGGTATGTGATAACCTTGTTGATCATAGCAACATGGACTTGCCAAAGACATCTCCAAAGACATGCTGGTAGATTAATTGGCTTCTGTCTAAATTGGCCCTAGTATATGATAGTAAGTTAGGGACCTTAGATTGTAAGCTCCTTGAGGGTAGGGACCGATGTGAATGTACAATGTATATGTAAAGCACTGTGTAAATTGACAGCTCTATATAAGTACCTTAAATAATAATAATAGCAGATAAGTGTTTAAAGACAGTTCACATACATACTGTATCTCACTACAACAGTTTGGTTGATTTTTCAGCAAATAAATGAAACTGTAATATTGATTTCTAGATTTAAAATGGATGCTGGGGGTCTTATTCAAATTGAGGCTTAAATGGAAATAAATAAATACTGGGAGGTTTTCTTATCATTTTTATCTATAATTTATAGATTTAAAAATGACTGTTGGAAGTCCTATTCACACTGGAGCATAGTGCAAATTATTTCATTCTGTAAATAATTGTACTAAAATGTTTTGAGGTGTACTTTCGGCAGACATAGAAAAACAGATGCTGATGTGTTTTCAGGATGATTGCTGATGTGAAGTGTTATCATGGTTAAAAACTGTTCACCAATTTTGCAGCCAAAGGTTTAAATAAAGGACTTGGATAAGGTAATATATGGCATAGTCATTCAAAACAGCTAAAACGTGGCACAGTAGCTCAGCATATTAGATGTACTTAAAAAAACTGTCAAAATGCCACTTACAACTGAAATGGAGTTGGGTAAGGTGCAGTCCGAAAATTACATGCATCAATCCACCGCTCTCTGTCGCCTGCGGCAGAGCTGGATAAGCCTGCAGGGATCACTGTCAAAAGGAAAGGTACAAGTCAGCAAGGAAAACTTTCAGTAGCAGCCGCTGCCACACTTAACTGCATCCACACTGTGCTAGGGCACTGCTGAAAGTAGATCTCCCCTTAATTGCTAGTGGCATGTTAACAGTTTTACAAAGCACTTCTAAAACACTGACCTACTATGCCAGGTTTTAGCTGTTTTTGAATGACTTTCTGCGAATAAACATCAATCAAAATTTGTTCTATAGATTTAAAAATGACTGTTGGGGATCCTGTTCAAGTTGGGGCTCAAGTCCAAATAAAGAATGCTGGGAATGGAGGCACAACAATCATTTGTGGACTTTTGTTCTGGCTATAAATGACACTGTATTGTTCTTTTCTAGATTTAAAAATGGCTGTTGGGGATCCAGTTCAAATTGGGGCCTAGAGCCAACTACAATCTTTAAAAGTGTTCTTAACAAAAACTTAGCAAAAACAAAAACTTAACACTGTGAATGTAAGGACAACAATTTTTTGCAGGATTTTTTTCTTGGAATAAAATACACTCTAAATTAGATTTTTATATTTAATGGCCATTGGGGATCTATTTCAAAAAGGCATCTTTTCCCAATAATTAATTACTAGGTACTACAATACTACAATTTTTAGGGGTGTTTTTTTCTGCAAATAAATGATACTCCAAATTGGATTTCTAGGTTTTTAAAAATGATTGTTGGTGGTCCTGTTCAAAATTGCACAAATTACAAAGTACAAATTAAATAATTATAGGAACATAGAGACAACAATCTTTTGTGGGCTTTTTTTCTGGGTATTTGTGTTGTTGAATTGTAGATTTAAAAATGGTGGTTGGGGGTCCTTGTAAAATTTAGGCTTAACCACTTCAGCCCCAGAAGGATTTACCCCCTTCCTGACCAGAGCAAACGTCGTTTTAGCTGACAATTGCACGGCCATGCAATGTTTTACCCAAACAAAATTGAGGTCCTTTCTTTTCCCACAAATAGAGCTGTCTTTTGGTGGTATTTTTATCACCTCTGCGTTTTTTAATTATTGTGTTATAAACAAAAAAAAAGCGTCAATTAAAAAAAAAAAAAGACATATGTTTTACTTTTTGCTATAATAAATATCCCCAAAAAATATATATAAAAACTAATTTCTTCCACAGTTTAGGGTGATATGTATTCTTCTACATATTTACAAATCGCTAAAAGTGTATATTGATTGGTTTGCACAAAAGTTATTGGGTCTACAAAATAGGGGATAGATTTATGTCATTTTTATTATTATTATTTTTTTACTAGTAATGGTGGCAATCTGTTATTTTTATCATGACTGCGACTGCGGATAGATCGGACACTTTTGACACTATTTTGGGACCATTGACATTTATACAGTGATCAGAGCTAAAAATAGCCACTGATTACTGTATAAATGTCACTGGCGGGGAAGGGGTTAAGCACTAGGTGGCGATCAAGGGTGTTCCCTCAGTGTGTTCTAACTGTTGGGGGGATGGGCTCACTACAACATGACAGAGATCACTGCTCCCGATGACAGGGAGCAGTAGATCCCTGTCATTTTGCTAGGCAGAACAGGGAAATGCTTTGTTTACATAGGCATCTCCCCGTTCTGCCTCTGCTCGCGAGCTGCCGGTAAACACTGAGTTCGCCGGATCCGCGGGAACGGTCCCGCAGCATGTGCCGAGCATCCATGTGCCCGCTAAGCGGGAATTTCAAAGGGATGTACAGGTACACCCTTTTGCCTTCCCGTGCCATTCTGCCGACGTAAATCGGCATGTGGTTAAAGTATATTTCAAAATTTTCAGCCAAATAGGGATAACACCTGCTTCATATTTGTTACTTGTCCCTATTCACATAGCATACTGTAGCTTAAAAAATATAAATAAATTGCAGCTTTGTAGATTCTCCATTTTGGACACTCCCATAAGAAAAAATCGTAGGCAGTTCTCTGTGCTTACGATTGGGTTGGGCAGTTGTGTTTGCCATAATTAATCTGTCTATTAGCAGATGCTGAGGAAGACCATTCAGAGGTCGAAACATGTGCAGAGGATAGGAACCAAGCCTTAGACGTTGCGCAGCCATGGTGGTGAGCGAGTGGATGCTATCAATACATGTAACAAACAAATTTTGTTTTTATACCTAGTAAGTGTCCTCTTTTAGTGGGGTTTTTAATAAAAGTTTTATAGCAGAGAGCACTATGTGGGCTGTTTTTTGATTACACGATACATGAGTCCCTTGAAGTGGAGGAACAGCTGAATAATCTCGGAGATCAACTCCCTATCTGTGAGGGATACATTGGGTGGAGTGGAGATTGTGAAAGGGAGAAATTGAACAGCTGGGTCCTGAGAGAAAGAAAAAACGTTTGGGGAGTGAAAATAAAAAGTTCATTTGAGTCTTTCTGACTTATCCTTGAGGTGAGCAGATTAAATAGCTGATTGTGGTTTGCACAAGCAATAAGAATTATTGAGAAGCACAGTGATATGATAACACTGGAGCACTACTATCAAGATTGATATTGATTCATGGGACATAAATATGAATTTTTTATGAATTTGAATTCTATTGCATGTATACATAGCACTATATATATATATATATATATATATATATATATATATATATATATATATATATTTATATATATTTATTTAAAGTGTAGTGATTTCACTTAACGCGTATAGCGGCTGCAACTTTTCACTTGATTAATTTAGCGTGCCGCTGATTGTTTCACACATTTGTATATCTTGCTGCCATTACTAGTAAAAAAAAAAAAAATGCTATAAATCTATCCCCTATTTTTAGACGCTATAACTTTTACACACACAATATACGCTTATTGCAATTTTTTTACCAAAAATATGTAGAAGAATACATATCGGCATAAACTGAAGAAAATATTTTTTTTTTTTATTAAAAATGTGGGATATTTATTATAGCAAAAAGTAAAAAATATTGCTTTTTTTTTCCAAATTGTCGCTCTTTTTTTGTTTATAGTGCAAAAAATAAAAACCCCAGAGGTGATCAAATATCACCAAAAGAAAGCTCTATTTGTGAGAAAAAAAGGACCTCAATTTTGTTTGGGTACAACGTTGCACGGCCGCGCAATTGTCAGTTAAAGCGACGCAGTTCCAAATCGCAAAAAAATGCTCTGGTCATTAAGGGGTAAAATCTTACGGGGCTGAAGTGGTTAATACATGACTCTGTTTCTTTTTATGGAGTCGTCTGTTACCCTTTATGCCTAAAATGAAAAAATAAAAAATAAAACAATTACAAAAAAACCTGTGCACCCAAACCACCACACACACACACACACACACACACACAGCTAAGAGCATCAGATCTTCCATGCTTCTGCTATCTTCAACTTTGTGCATTCAGAATCAAATGGAAGGAGGGGAAGGGTTCCTCCAATGGCCTTGGATGCAACATACGATGAAGGGAGGATGGTTACAGATCACATAAAGAAAGCAACTGTGCTACATTCTTGTAACGAGCCCCTTGCTCGCTCGGTTCCACTCTCCTGACACTCCTCTGCAGCTATTGAATCAGATTGCAACGTCTGATGGTTCGGTCATCCGATGCTCCGGGACTAGAACTACAGCTCTGTGCCGTTCTAGTCCAGTTGTGATAGCTCAGAACAAACACCAGGCAGGCTGTATGTAAGTTCAAACAGGAATGTCTTTTATTGCAAAATACAGGCTTTTATACACTCAAAGTGGAGGTGCAGACCTCCTGCTCATATTACTCTAACAATACAGCTGTAACCTAATTAACCTAATTAACATGAGCTAATTAACTAATCCCTTTAGACAGCCTAGATAACTCAGCCATGACCGTTAGGCCAGACTGGCCGTCTTGTAGTTCAGAAAATCCAATCAACATTATCGCAATCAACATAGACTCTTCTTCACACAATAGCAGAGTTAATTAACACAAATAACAATGGGGATCTAATGACTCTTAGATCCCATAGTAGACTTATTTACAATACACATTTTAGCAGACAATAGACAGACAGGTGAACTCGAGGATGTTGGAAAAGTAGTCTTAAGGTTCCAGGTCCGTCTGCTGGGATAACCCATCCGCATTCCCGTTTTGAGGCCCTGGCCGATATTGTATGGTGAAATTGTACGGTTGCAAAGCCAGGCTCCACCTTAGTAATCGGCCGTTCTCTCCCGCCACCCGGTTGAGCCATATCAAAGGATTGTGGTCCGTCATGACGGTAAAAGAGCGTCCATACACATAGGGCTGCAGTTTCTTTAAAGCCCAGACTAAGGCCAAACACTCTTTTTCCACGGCAGCATATCCAACTTCAAGGGGTAACAACTTGTGGCTGAGATACGCCACCGGGTGCTCTTTCCCATCATCGCCAACTTGACTTAGTACGGCTCCCAGTCCGAACATGGAGGCATCAGTATGAATGACAAAGCGTTTGTTAGGATCGGTTGCCGCCAGTATGGGAGCTTGCGTTAGGGTGGTTTTTAACTGATGAAACGCTGTCTCGCACTCCGGGGACCACAGGACCTCTCTAGGGAGAGTCTTTTTGGTCAGGTCCGTCAGGGGTTTGGCTATGTCACTATAGTGGGGTTCAAACTTCCTGTAGTACCCTGCTGTCCCTAAAAATGCAAGTACCTGGGTCTTGGTTCTGGGAACTGGCCAGTTTAGGATCGATTTTTGCAGGTTCTGGCCCCTGCTTCCCACACCCCACTCTATGTCCCAGATATTGCACCTCAGACATCCCGATATTACATTTGTCTGGCTTCAGGGTCAGGTTAGTGGCTCGGATCCTATCTAGCACTATTCCCAGGTGTCTAAGATGTTCCTCCCATGTCTGGCTATAGATTGCGATGTCATCAAGATATGCGCATGCAAAATCTTGCAGACCATTGAGGAGTTCATCTATCATCCACTGGAAGGTAGCCGGAGCATTCTTCATCCCGAATGGCATTACCCGAAACTGGTAAAGGCCGAACGGGGTGATGAAGGCCGACTTTGGAATTGCTTCCGCTTCCAAGGGAATCTGCCAGTAGCCCTTACATAACTCAATAGTCGTCAGATAATGTCCCTGAGCTATTTTGTCCAGCAATTCGTCCACTCGGGGCATAGGGTAGGCATCTGTCACAGTACAGTCATTCAGTCGCCTATAGTCCACACAAAATCGGGTCGTGCCATCCTGTTTTGGGACTAATACTACAGGGGAAGCCCAGGTGCTTACCGATGGTTCAATCACCCCTAACTCGAGCATCTCCCTAATCTCCGCTCTCATCCCTTCTTGCACTGCTCCGGGAATCCTATAGGCTGGTTGTCTCAGGGGCTTCTGCCCGGGGGTCTCTACCTTGTGCACAGCTATGTGAGTGTACCCAGGGAGTGTCGAGAACATCTCCTGCCGGTCCTGGAGTAATTCTCTGGCCTGTTCTCGTTCTTGGGATCCTAATCTATCTCCTAGCCGTATATCCTCCACACCCCTGGAACAGTTACTGATTTCGGGAAGCTCCAGCATCGGTAGATACTCAGAGTCCCTGGTGGCAGGAGTGCATATGGCAGCTACGGCCTCAGTCCTCTCATGATATTCCTTTATCATATTAATGTGGAACGTCTTCTTAATGTTTGTGTCTGCACAGCTGTCAACCACGTAGGTGGTATCGCACAGCTGTTTTACCACCTGATAGGAGCCCTGCCAGGAGGCCTATAATTTATTTTGCTTCAGGGGTTTTAGTACCAGGACTTTCTGTCCGATAAAAAAAGGTGCGATTCCGCGCAGACCGATCATACCAAACCTTCTGCTGACTCTGGGCCGATTGCATATTCTCATGGACTAGATCGGTAAGTTCCTGCAGGCGCTCCCTGAGTTCCAAGAAATAACTAAGGATGGGGAGGCCTTCTGGATCCTTTACCCCCTCCCACTGGGCCCTCACTAAGTCTAAGGGCCCCCTAACCATTCGCCCATACAACAGTTCAAATGGGGAAAACCCTGTGGACTCTTGGGGTACCTCTCTATAGGCGAACATTAGATGGGGAAGATATTTCTCCCAATCCTTCCTACTCTCCACGAAGGCCCGAAGCAGCTGCTTCAGGGTCCCGTTAAATCTCTCACACAGCCCGTTAGTCTGAGTGTGGTAGGGGGAGCTCTGGAGGGGTTTAATCCCACAGAGACGCCAGAGCTGCTGCGTCAGCTCGGCTGTGAACTGGGTACCCTGATCGGACAATATCTCCTGGGGAAACCCTACCCTAGTGAATACCCGCAGTAAGGCATCTGCTACTGTATCCGCCTGGATATTGGATAAGGCAATGGCCTCCGGGTACCGGGTGGCGTAATCCACCACCGTAAGAATATACTTCTTCCCAGTGGCACTGGGGCGGGCCAGTGGGCCTATAATATCAACCGCAATGCGGCTAAAGGGTTCTCTAATGATCGGCAGGGGTTGCAGTGAGGCTTTTGGGTGATCCCCTGTTTTCCCTACTTTCTGACAAGTCTCACAGGTCCGGCAGTATTCTCGCACCTCAGCATGTAACCTGGGCCAGAAGAACGCATGAGACAACCGACTCCGGGTCTTAGCTATTCCTAAATGTCCGGCCAAGGGGATGTCATGAGCCAGCTGCAATAGCTCCCGTCTGTATTTCTGGGGTACAACTAGCTGTTTGTGGGGACCCTGTCGCTTACCGGTACCCATTCCCTCGGTGTAACGATATAGAAACCCCCTCTCCCACTCTATTCTGTCTTCCCCCAACCCCCCTGGATCCTTGCCCGCCCTGTCCCGATAACCAGCTAATGTTGGGTCATTCTGAGTCTCTTGCCTAATGTCGGAGGGAGAATCCCAGGACACAGAGTTGTCAAGTCGGGGTAATGTAGGAGGATTTGGTCTTACCTGGGTCCCCATAGGAGTGGAGTTGCCTTGAAGTTGGCTCTGACGTCGGGTGGTCACGGCCATAGTGGCCTCTGGGGCATATGAGGAAGTCAAATGCCCCAAATTGTTCCCCAAAAGTACTTCCGCGGGTAACTCACGTAGTAATCCCACTCGCACTTGTCACTCCCCTGAGTCCCAATCCAAGAGGACTTGGGCAGTGGATAAACGTAGCACCTTGCCCCCTGCTACCCTGACTGCAACAGTCTGGCCGGTCCGGGCTGACTGGGGAATCATGTGAGGCTGGATGGGGGTAATCATAGCCCCGGAATTGCGGAGTCCCTGGGCCGGCTGCCCATTAACCCATACTGCCTGACGATGGTGCTGTCGATTATCTCAGGCAGCAGCTTGGACGGGATCAGCCTCAAAAAGTTCACCAAACTCTTCCTGAACATCTCGATGGTTTGGCTCATTCTGGAAGCAATGAGCCACTGGTCTGGATGGATGAGCAGTCTCTCGGTACCTCATGTATCGGGTAGGACAATATCGCTGCAGATGACCGGTTTGGTTACAGGTATAGCACTTAGGTCCGTTAGGAGGGTTGGGTCGGGTTGGGGATCTAGAGGATACCACTGCGGTACTGGGTTGGGTTAGAGGCTGGTAAACTGGGCCGAGATAGTGGATAGCGCTCATATTACTCTAACAATACAGCTGTAACCTAATTAACCTAATTAACATGAGCTAATTAACTAATCCCTTTAGACAGCCTAGATGACTCAGCCATGACCATTAGGCCAGACTGGCCGTCTTGTAGTTCAGAAAATCCAATCAACATTATCACAATCAACATAGACTCTTTTTCACACAATAGCAGAGTTAATTAACACTAATAACAATGGGGATCTAATGACTCTTAGATCCCATAGTAGACTTATTTACAATACACATTTTAGCAGACAATAGACAGACAGGTGTTGGAATTTACATCAGCATCTCCTAACAGTATCTCTCCCAGCATTATGAATCAGTCACTATTCCAATATTCATGACAATTCTTTCTTCTCCTCAGTTTTTACACAGGAAAAGGAGGGATATACTGACCTTGACAGTAGGGATGAGCTTCACGATCGAGTCGAACCCATGTTCGACTCGAACATCGGCTGTTCGATCGTTTGCCGAATTTCAAACGTTATGGGCCATTCGCGCCAAATTTGTGTGGCGCGTCATGGCCCATAATTCACTGTGGCATCGCAGTGCATTGCTGGCTGATGATTGGCTAAGCATGCACTATGACCTGCATGCTTGGCCAATCACAGCGCCGTCGGTAGAGAGAGCTGTAATTGGCCAAAGCCAGGGTGGCTTTGGCCAATTATGGCTCAAGGGGTTTAGAACACGCCCGCACTATATAAGGCCGCCTGCACGGTGGCCCTGTGTAGTGTGTTTCGGCGTGCTTAGATAGACAGAGAGACAGTGTCATTTCATTTGAGTTAGCTAGATTAGGCAGGACAGTCAGTGAGTTAGTTGCACTTACAGTGTATTGTGTATGTATATGCATCCCAGGTGTTGCATATATATATATATATATATATATATATATATATACACTGTATTCAGTTTAGCTAGATCCGTTCCTGTCATCTTCCTACTGACAGGCAGGCTTGTCTTGTTACAGTATTTACAGCTACCTGAAGAAAATTGCTGGTGTTCTTTTGATCCTATTAGTACCACAGTCAGGCAGCTAGACTATTTACAGTTAGTGTAGTGCGTCCTCCTCACAGTGTTCAGTTAAAACTACAAGTTAGTGTAGTGCGTCCTCCTCACAGTGTTCAGCTAAAACTACAAGTTAGTGTAGTGAGACCTCTGCACAGTGTTCAGCTAAAGCTACAAGTTAGTGTAGTGTGTACTGCTCACAGTGTTGAGCTAAAGCTACAAGTTAGTTTAGTGTGACCTCTGCACAGTGTTCAGTTAAAGCTACAAGTTAGGGTAGTGCGTCCTCCTCACAGTGTTCAGCTAAAACTACAAGTTAGTGCAGTGAGACCTCTGCACAGTGTTCAGCTAAAGCTACAAGTTAGTGTAGTGTGTACTGCTCACAGTGTTGAGCTAAAGCTACAAGTTAGTTTAGTGTGACCTCTGCACAGTGTTCAGCTAAAGCTACAAGTTAGGGTAGTGCGTCCTCCTCACAGTGTTCAGCTAAAACTACAAGTTAGTGCAGTGAGACCTCTGCACAGTGTTCAGCTAAAGCTACAAGTTAGTGTAGTGCGTCCTGCTCACAGTGTTCAGCTAAAGCTACAAGTTAGTGTAGTGCGACCTCTGCACAGTGTTCAGCTAAAGCTACAAGTTAGTGTAGTGCATCCTCCTCATAGTGTTCAGCTAAAGCTACAAGTTAGTTTTGTGTGACCTCTGCACAGTGTTCAGCTAAAGCTACAAGTTAGGGTAGTGCGTCCTCCTCACAGTGTTCAGCTAAAACTACAAGTTATTTTTTGTGACCTCTGCACAGTGTTTAGCTAAAGCTACCTGTAGAAGGTTGGTGGTGTTTTCCTGATCCTATCACTACCGCAGGCAGCTAAATAAGCTACAAGTTATTTTTTGGCGAGCTCTGCACAGTGTTCACCTAAAGCTACCTGTAGAAGGTTGGTGGTGTTTTCCTGATCCTATCACTACCGCAGGCAGCTAAATAAGCTACAAGTTAGTTTTTTGCGAGCTCTGCACAGTGTTCAGTTAAAGCTACCTGTAGAAGGTTGGTGGTGTTCTCATACTACAGGCAGGCAGTTGATTTTTCTAGCTGCAGTATCAGTACATATATATATATATATATATATATATATACATATATATATATATAAATATATATATATATATCCCAGCTTAGTGCAGCTACATGTCTGGAAGCTAGTATGTCTGGAAGGCCAACAAGGAGAGGCAGACAGTCACAAGCCAATAAAAGAGGGCAAGCAGGCTCTGTGTCTAGAGGCAACAGTGCTGGTCATGGAGATGGTGCATCCTCATCAGCACGTGGCTGTGGGACACGCTTGGCCTTTTTTTCGGCAGCTGGCCGCGTTGAGCCGCAACATGCAGAAGACTTGGTCGAGTGGATGACCAAGCCGTTCTCATCCTCCTCATCCTCTCTCACCCATGCTCAGGGTACTTTGTCTGGCAAAGCAGCGGCCTCTTCCCTCGGCTCAATGTCATCAGCGACTCCTTCCCTAGCCCCACCATGTCCTCCTGAGGAGTCCCTTGAACTGTTTGACCACAGTGTTGGGTACGTGCTCCAGGAGGATGCCCAGCATTTGGAAGGCTCTGATGATGATACTGAGCTAGATGAAGGCAGTAACGTGAGCACGGACAGAGGGGGTGCCCAAGAAGGACAGCAATCTGGCAGTCATGCTCTCCCTGCTGCAGCATACTGCCAGGTTTGCTCCAGTGATGAGGAGGGAGGGGATGATGAGGTCACTGACTCAACGTGGGTGCCTGATAGGAGAGAGGAGGAGGAGGCGGCACATCACCAACGAGGCAGGATGCCCTCCAGGGGCCAGCCTAAGGGCAGCACACTGACTGCATCACACCCCAAAGCTCCGCATGTGCAGGGCGCTGCAGTCTCTGCGCGTTATTCAAAAAGTTCTTTGGTGTGGGCCTTTTTTGAGATGAGTGCATCAGATCGCACCGCTGCTATTTGCAACATATGTCTCAAGCATATCTCGCGTGGCCAAAACATCTCCCGCTTGGGCACCACATGCTTGACCAGACATATGTTGACCTGCCATGCTGTTCATTGGCAACGTATTTAAAAGACCCACACCAAAGAACAAAGAGGACCTCTCCTTGCTCCTCATCAGCTGAGATCTCCAACCCCACTATACCTTCAGTCCTCTCTGAGACCTGCACTGAGAGGAATGAAGGTGTAGAATTAGGTGTGTCACAGCCAAGTACTTGTGGGCAATCTGCTTTCGGTACACCGACGTCAGATTGTACCAGGCAAATTTCCCTACCCCAGCTGCTGCACCGCCGAAAGAAGTTCGCTCCCGGCCATCCACATGCCCAGCAGTTGAATGCTAACTTGGCAAAATTGCTAGCACTTCAACTGCTGCCTTTTCAGTTGGTAGACTCTGTCCCCTTCCGTGAGTTTGTGGAATGTGCGGTTCCTCAGTGGCAGGTACCCAAACACCACTTTTTTTCATGGAAGGCGATTTCGGGTCTCTATCGGCATGTGGAAGGCAATGTCTTGGCTTCCACATGCTGTAGTGTTGAAGGTTGTTCCGCCACCACGCCTCCAAAATGCCACTACTAGTGATTGTGACACACTTCTCTCCTCCACCCCCTCCTCTTCTTCTTCCTCCATGGCCTCTTCCTGTGCCTTGTCCTCAGGACCAGCGGTGCTCCATAGCCATTCAAGGGGCTATGCAAGTATGCAGGCCAAAAGATGCCATGCGGTGCTTGAGCTGGTGTGCTTGGGGGACAGGAGCCACACTGGGGCAGAGGTTCTGTCAGCTCTGCAGGGGCAGGTTCAGAGGTGGTTGACGCCACGCCAACTTAAGGCAGGAATGGTGGTTTGCGACAATGGCACCAACCTCCTCTCTGCCCTCCGACAGGGACAAATGACCCATGTGCCCTGTTTGGCTCATGTCCTTAACTTGGTGGTGCAGCGGTTCTTGGGCAGGTACCCGGGCTTATAAGATGCCCTGAGGCAGGCCAGGAAAGTCTGTGTGCATTTCCGCTGGTCATATAATGCCAGTGCTCGGCTGGCAGACCTCCAAAAGGAGTTTAACCTGCCCAAGAACCGCCTAATCTGTGACATGCCCACCAGGTGGAACTCAACGTTGGCCATGCTGCAGCGGCTGCACACGCAGCAGAGGGCCATCAATGAGTACCTGTGTGACTATGGCACCAGGACAGGGTCAGGGGAGCTTGTTTTTTTTCCCCACGCCAGTGGGCCATGATCAGGGATGCATGCACTGTCCTGTCACCATTTGAGGAGGCCACGAGGATGGTGAGCAGTGACAGTGCATGCATCAGTGACACTGTCCCCCTTGTCCACCTGTTGGAGCACAGGCTGTGTGGAATAATGGACAGGGCACTTGAGGCAGAACAGAGGCAGGAAGAGGAGGACTTCTTTAGCTCTCAAGGCCCCCTTTATCCAGACAGTGTTCCTGCGTGTCCGCCGATCACACAGGAAGAAGACGATTGTGTCAGTATGGAGGTGGAGCCTGGCACTCAGCATCAGCAGCAGTCTTTAAGGGATCAGTCCCAAGAAACACATGGACTTGTATGTGGCTGGGAGGAGGTGGCTGCGGACCATGTCGTCCTTAGTGACCCAGAGGATTCCGGACCGAATGCCTCAGCAAACCTACGCTGCATGGCCTCCCTGATCCTGCAAAGCCTGCGTAAGGATCCTCATATTCGTGGTATCAAGGAGAAGGACCAATACTGTCTGGCAACCCTCCTTGATCTATGTTACAAGGGTAAGGTTGCAGACCTTATCTTGCCATCGCAGAGGGAGCAGAGGATGAAACATCTTCGGGAGGCCTTGCAGAAAGGTCTGTGCAACGCGTTCCCAGAGACTGGGAGGTTACAAACTCCTGTTTCTGGACAACGTGTTGCTGAGGCTTCGGTCAGTCAAAGAAGAAGCGGTGGAGAAGGTGACCGTCTGACCGATGCGTTCAGACAATTTTTTGGTCCCCAGCCCCAAGGTATGATCGGTTCCAGCAACAATGGTGCAGGAATACCTAAGATCTGACTTGGACACCTTTCCCACCGAAAATCCTCTGGGTTACTGGGTCTTGAGGATGGATCACTGGCCAGAGCTTGCACAGTATGCAACTGAGCTACTGGCCTGTCCTGCATCCAGCATTCTTTCGGAACGCACATTCAGTGCTGCTGGAGGCTTTGTAAACGATCACAGGGTGCGTCTGTCCTCCGACTCAGTCGATCAACTGACCTTCATAAAAATGAATCAGTCTTGGATCACCACCAGCTACCAAGCACCTGATGCTGATGTAACCGAATAATTTTTTTTTGAAATCTCAGATCCCTTCAAAGACTGCCTATGCTGATGCTGAGTGACTATCCTGAGTAATTATCCTCTTCCTCCTCAATGATCACGCTGATAGCTTGTAAAAACATTTTTGGTTCTGGGCGCCACCACCAGTGCCTAAGGCCCAATTTTTCAGCCCCTGTTTAACAGGGGAGTGTAATTACAATTTTTGATGCAATACTTTGCAGCAGGGCTTGTTTCTGCGTTCCAACTAGAGTATCTGTGAGGGGTTGCAGTGTTGTGGCAACAGCACCAGTGCCTAAGGTCCAATTTTTCAGCCCCTGTTTAACAGGGGCGTGTAATTACAATTTTTGATGCAATACTTTGCAGCAGGGCTCGTTCCTGCGTTCCAACTAGAGTGTCTGTGAGGGGTTGCAGTGTTGTGGCACCAGCACCAGTGCCTAAGGCCCGATTTTTCAGCCCCTGTTCAACAGGGGCATGTAATTACAATTCTTGATCTAATATTTCACAGCAGGGCCCTGTGAGGGCTTACAGTGTTGTGGCCACAACAACACCTAAGGCCCAAATTTCTGCTGAGTATATAGGGCAGGCCCCTACTTTCAAACATCCAACTTACAAACGACTCCTACTTGCAAACGGAAGAAGACAACAGGAAGTCAGATGAAATCTACCCCTAGGAAGGGAAATTCTCTCCTGTAAGAGTTAATATGGGAAAAACGTTTCTCCTTTCCACTGATGCTTTATCACCAATCCTTGTTTCACAAAAAAACTCAAATTTTCAAAAAACATTTGTCATTGGGACAAAAAATGAGGTGAAATCTTCTGAAGAAGAGCACAGACAGCAAAACAAATGTCACAGGGGTGATAACCCTTCCCTATGTTTTCCAAAAAGCTTCAAATAGATTTTTTGGCTGGAGCTAAACAAGTTAAAAATGTACCAGTTCAAAATTACAAACAGATTCTACTTAACAACAAACCTACAGTCCCTGTCTTGTTTGCACCGCCTGTATACTGCTGTTCAGAGTATATAGGGCCTGGTGGCCCCACGCCTTTCCTTTTTTTATTTTAGGTGCGGGGTTCCCCTTAATATCCATAGAAGACGCCTGGTAATGGACTGGGGGGTACCCATGCTGTTTGTCTCACTGATTTTCATCCATATTGCCAGGACCCGACATTACATTAAAGCCGCAAGCAGTTTTAAATGACTTTTTTTCCTTTAAAAATGACATTTTGTGCAGGGACTGTTCTAAGCACTGGAAACACGCGCCACTTTACAGGCATACTATAGACACCCCCCAGGTATGATATTTAAAGGAATATTTCACTTTTTTTTTTTTTAACTTTAAGCATCATTAAAATCACTGCTCCCGAAAAAACGGACGTTTTTAAAAGGTTTTTTTGCATTGATACATGTCCCCTGGGGCAGGACCCGGGTCCCCAAACCCTTTTTATGACAATACCATGCAAATTAGCCTTTAAAATGAGCACTTTTGATTTTGAACGTTCCAGTCCCATAGACGTTCTAACGTTCGTGCAAATTTTCGGTCCGTTCGCAGGTTCTGGTGCGAACCTAACCGGGGGTGTTCGGCTCATCCCTACTTGACAGTATTGCTAGTAGCACATCACAGGATGTACCCTCATGGCTATCAAGGAAAGACTAGAAAAGCTTAAAGTGGTTGTAAAGTCAGTATGGGTCCTTAGTGGAATCCCCTCTGTTATATAAATGTGTAATTTGTGTGTCACGCTGAATGGTAGAAACAAGAAGCGCCATGTACTGTATATGAGAGAGGGAATGAGGGATGCTCTTATGCTGGTTGGATATCCAGGTCTTCACTTCACCTAGTTTGCCTGCCGCCTGTCATAAGCACACAGAGAGACGCTTCAGATCCATGTCCATCCGGCTTCTGGTTTATTCGATTAGCTTATTTAAGCTTGCTATTTGGTAAGCGTGCACTGGAGGATCACTTTGATGGGTGTTTTCCTTATTCTCCCCCTTTTTCACACCGATCCCTATGAACAGCGATCAAGGGTCTCTTCTCTATGTCTAGTGGACATTCTGTCCATCTGATTTATGGACTTGGTGTTTTTTCGCTTTCACTACATGTGTTTTGGTATTGTTTTATATACATCTGTTAACAGTCAGACATTAGTTTGATGTTTCAAAATTTCACCCTGCTTAAGGATTTTTTAATATTTGTCACATATTTTCACATATATGTTTTTGAGGGTACAGCGCAGTTCTTTTTTCTTTTTTCTTTTCCCTAAATGTGTAATTTGGCCCTCTCTATCACCTAAAAATCCTTGCTGATCCTGCCTGGTTCTGCCCTTGTGAACTGATCACGGTTTATCATGGCTGCTGAGCTCTGATACCATGGTCAGTTTACATGCCTCCATTATCGGCAGCTATCTGCAGCTCTCCTGTGTCCTCTCTCCCCCATCCTCTCCCCCCTCCCTCCCTGCCTGTCAGCTCAGTGTGTGAGCCATGTCCTCCCCGTCCCTCCTCTGCTGCTACGATACAATGTAAAATAACAATCTGTCCTTTGTAGAATCCCCTCTGTTATAACCTGTTACATTGCTCACTGCCTTTGTTTTATAAAAATGATGCAGCAAAATACCTTATTTTGAAGAGCCGCTGTGCAGTCAGCTGATGTCCCAGTGCTCTCCTGCCCTGCTTCGAGGACTGCAGAGGGAGGGTATGAGGTTCCCCCTGACGGAAGAGAGGAGAAAAGCCTCGGGCAGTCAGGTGACTGCTCAGTGGCGGTCTTCAATAAGGTATTGTGATTCTTCATTTTTAGAAAACAAAGGCAGTGAGCAATATAACATAATATGTTATAACAGAGGGACCCCAAAGGGGAAGGCGCTACTTGGCCTAATTGGGGGCCGCTTTGGGAGGTGAGCACATAGTGTGACTGGTGGAGGGTCCACTTGGTGTCAAGTCACTCATTTACTAGTATTCAGCGCTGGATTGCATGATGATAGCAATTTCCTTTGTCCAGTGCTCAGGGGCGAAACGCGTCATGGGGTTTGTTAAGTCATCGCATCATTGCAGGAAGTACAGGATCACCCATGAGGGCAGCATGGCCGAGGACTTGCGGACGATTTTGTGCACGATTTTGTGATCCCAGGGATGGATCTGCATTGGATTGAACTCATCACCTGTATGCACCAGGGCTAGTGCATTCCTAAATGTGAGTGGAATAGTCGCATGTGTTTTAAATAAATTTCCTTTTACAGTATTAAACTATGCTAGTTCCTTCTTTATCCTTATGTTACCATTACCTATGAGAGACCACACTTGCAGGAGTCCACTGTTGGAGAGATACTGGATTGGGACCCCAAAGGGGAAGGCGCTACTTGGCCTAATTGGGGGGTGTTTTAGGAGGTGAATGCATAGTGTGACTGGTGGAGGGTCCACTTGGTGTCAAGTCACTCATTTACTGGTATTCACCTCTGGATTGCATGAGGATAGCAACTTATTCACGGAAGATATCACTGAATATATGAACTTTTTCTTGACATATCATGTGTTATATTTCCTTTGCCCACTAGAGGTCACTGGTTACACACACTGTATTTGTGTTGTTTGTAATACCATTAGGTGCTTTATTCAACAATTCCACTAGGGGCACTATTATTAACTTCTGATTATATGTTTATATTATTGAAGTAAGTTTATCAATTTTAAAGAGCGCTTCACATTTATTTTTTGCTTTATTTTGGTCTGCTAATAACAGTTGGTGTTAAGCAGCAACCTCTTACATTTCAAATCTATAGCACTCATTCTTATAGTAGCACAGAAGTACATTTCTTTTCAGCCTATATTATTTCCCTCCTCTCCGGTGAAGCTTTAGCCTGGGCTGCCCCCCTGTGGGAGAAGAATGAACCTCTGGTTTCCAGTCTGTTCGACTTCTTGAAGCTCTTTCGAAACATCTTCGAGGAGCCGGCTCAGGTTTCTTTAGGGGCCAGTGCCCTTTTACCTCTTTGCCAAGAATCTTCTTCAGTGGGTCAATATGCTCTTCAGTTTCCTATCCTCACAGCTGAGTTGAGCTGGAACGATGAGGCCCTGGATACAACCTTTTTACATGGCCTCTCTGACTGAGTGAAAGATGAATTAGCGGGAAGAGCCATCCCCACCAGTCTGGATAATGTCATTTCCTTTTCCTGTGTAACCAGATTGACATGTGTTTTCAGGAAAGGTCCATAGAAAAAAAGACACCAGCACTCCCTGGGCCTTAGCCAGTCTGAGCTCCCCTCCCTTCGTCCCGTGTAGTATATTCTGCCTGCTGAGGAACCTATGCAGCTGGGCCGGACCAGGCTAACCCCCGAAGAACGTGTTAGGTGCCTAACTCTGGGCTTGTGTCTCTATTGTGGGGGCAAGGGTCATTTTTGTGACTCCTGCTCACTTCGGAAATGCTTGGGTCTAATACATCTGGAAGGTGGAGTATTGGACCCAGAAATATCACCTTCTCGTCTTCTTCTTCCAGTGTTCCTTCATGTAGGCGCTTCTCAATCGATCTTTGCATATCTGTATTTCAGGGCTGCTGGCAATTTTATGGATTGGAGAACTGCTTCTTCCATGAAGCTTACACTTTCGCCCCTCACTATGCCACTGGTAGTCTCGGCAATTGATGGCACTGTTCTCTCCGGGGGCCCTATCCTCTTCCAGACTCTACCTATTAGGATGTTGGTAGGAATACTCCACCAGGAGTGGATATCCTTCCTCATTCTACCCTCATTGTATTGGGCCTTCCTTGGTTACAGCTCCACTCTCCACATGTGGACTGGGTCTCTGGGGAGATCCTGGCTTGGGGTCCCTCATGTTTCTCGTCCTGCCTTCTCAAGGTGGCCCCCAAGGAGAGACTTCTGGTTGCTGCCATATCGGTATCTTCTGATCTTCCCGCTGCATACAGCGATTACTGAGATGTGTTCTGTAAGAAATCAGCTGAGGTGCTTCCTCCACACAGGTCTTTTGACTATGTTATTGACCTTGACCCTGGAGCAACTCAGGGGTCGTACCTACGCTCTGGCCATCCCAGGAACCCAGGCCTTGTGAGAGTATGTCTCAGAGAATCTAGAGAGAGGTTTCATCTGGAAATCCTCTTTTTCATTGCCAAAAAGGATGGTACCTGGAGACCCTGCATCGACTATTGAGGTTTAAATGCGGTGACTATCAAAAATTAATATCTGAGCTTTTCGACAGGTTGATGGGGGGCCCCCATTTTCTCCAAGTTGGATCTCAGAGGTTCATACAATCTGATTCGGATATGGGAAGGTGACGAATGGAAAACTGCGTTTAACACTAGAGACGGGCATTACAATTACCCGATTATGCCTTTTGGTTTGTGTAATGCCCCAGCTCTGTTTCAAAACTTTGTCAATGAAATCTTCAGGGATCTGGTGTACCAGTTTGTTGTCATCTATCTGGATGACATTCTCATCTTTTCGGAAAATCTGCCTGTCCACAGAAACCATGTCCGGACTGTACTTCAGTGCCTTAGAGAGAATAATCTGTATGCCAAGCTGGGGAAATGTTCCTCTGAATGTTCTGAGGTCCTGTTTCTGGGATGCTTTGCCTCAAGTTTGAGTCTTCGTATGGATCCTGGAAAGGTCTTGGCCATTACCAACTGGCCTCTTCCTGCTAGCCTCAAGGCCACACAGCGCTTTCTTGGCTTCACAAATTTTTATAGGCAATTCATATAGAAAATTACTCATCCATTGCTGCGCCTATTATCTCTTTGACCAAGAAGGGTGCGAATGCCAAGGACTGGTCTCCTGAAGCTGTCTCTGCATTTCACGACCTGAAACAGACCCTTCTTTCTGGACCTCTCTTGAGGAGACCTAATCCTGGGGACCCATTTTTTATTGAAGTGGACGCTTCTTCAATGGGGTTGGGAGCTGTGATTCTTCAATCCTTTGAGAAGAGACGTCAGCCATGTGCATTCTTCTCCAAAAAAAATTCTCAGGCAGAGAGAAATTATGCTATCAGTGATCAGCAACTTCTCACAATTAAATTAGCGTTAGAGGAGTGGCGTCATCTCTTGGATGGTTCCCCTCACTCCATAACATAATTTTTACTGATCACAAGAATTTACAGTACCTACAGAATGCTAAACGTCCAGACAGGCCAGGTGGAGTCTTTTCTTTTCCCATTTTAATTTTACCATCACGTGCAAACCTGGTCCCTGCAATGGTCGGGTCGATGCACTCTCTAGGTCATTTGACACTTTGGACGAAGAGTCCACCTTTGAACCTGAGCTGATCATTCTGACCTCACGCATTGTTGCCCATTCTACCACCCTGGAGTCAAAAATTCCTTCTGGCAAGACCTTCGTCCCCACTGAGCTAAGAGCTAAGATCCTTCCTTGTAGACATGATTCCAAGGTGGCAGGTCATGCTGGGTTCCTCCGATCCTTCCTGCTCATCAGTCATCACTACTGGTGGACAAATCTCTGCTCAGATGTCAAAGACTACGTTAAGGCTTGTCATGTCGGTGCTCAGTCTAAATCCTCCACACAAGCCACTGCTGGTCTTCTCATGCCCTTGCCTATTCCTAAGGGGCCCTGGTCTCACATTGCCATGAATTTTATCACCGATCTCCCACTGTCAGAGAATAATATGGTCATTTGGGTGGAAATCGATCGGTTCTCCAAGATGGCTCATTTTGTTCCTCTCCCTGGTCTTCCTTCTGCTCCTGCCTTGGTTCCCATTTTTGTTCGAGAAATTTTCCTCCTCCATGGGGTTTCTTCTCATATTGTATCCGACAGGGGAGTTCAATTTATGTCTCGTTTTTGGAGAGCTTTTTGCAAATCCCTCAATATTGTCTTGGATTTTTCCTCTTCCTACCATCCTCAATCCGATGGACAGACTGAGAGGGTTAAACAGGAGTTAGAGGTCTTTCTTTGCACCTTAGTCTCTGCTCATCATGACGATTGGTCCTTTTTACTCCCGTGGACAGAATTCTCTCACAGCAATCATGTAAATACCAGTTCGCAGAAGACACCTTTTTTCACAGTTTATGGAAAACACCCTCAACTCCCTCTTCCCATGACCTGTTCTCCAGATATTCCAGCTTTGGCTATGGCTTAGGAGTCTTTCAATTCTATTTGGGGTGACGTTCATGATTTCCTCTGGGCAGCTGCTAACAAATTCAAAGGCTTTGCCGACTGCTGCAGGCGTAAACCGCCTTATCTACAGCTAGGGGACAAAGTCTGGCTCTCCACCAGGAACATGAAGCTCCAAGTTCCTTCTCTGAAGATTGCTCCAAGATTCATTGGTCCATACACTATAACTTCTAAACTGAATCCGATTTGTTTCAAACTCCAGATTCCTAAAAGCCTCAAAATCTCTAACTCCTTCCATGTTGCCCTTCTGAAGCCTTTAGTCCTCAATAAGTTCTCTGTCCTCTCCCTAACGCAGCCCTGGTCTCTGAGGATAATTAGGAGTATGAGGTTAGCCAAATTCTGGATTCCTGGCTCTGTAGAGGCATTCTTCAGTACCACGGGTACTGAATGGTCCCGAGGAGAGGTCTTGGATCGCTGCATCTGA
Organism: Aquarana catesbeiana; assembly: GCF_042186555.1. Classification (NCBI taxonomy): domain Eukaryota; kingdom Metazoa; phylum Chordata; class Amphibia; order Anura; family Ranidae; genus Aquarana; species Aquarana catesbeiana. The sequence continues at coordinate 469,209,984 of NC_133328.1, forward strand.
GGTCTTTGTGCCTCGTCTGTTGAGGAGGTTTCATCTGAAGTTTCCCTCTAAGCCTGGGCCCAGATGGGGAGGCCCCGTAAGAGCAGGGTGCTATCATGGATATGCATGGATATGGAGTAATGTTTGTCTGTCAGCTTACCTCTCCATGTGTTCAGCTTAAGAGGCCAGCCACTCTCACCTGGCTGCTTAAGTAATCTCTCCTCAAAGCATGTCTCCACCCCAGCCCCTATCAGGGAACTCTATATGAACCTGTGCACTGCAAGCCAGCCCTGCTGATCAATATTGTGTGTCCTGGCTTCCGTGTGCTACTTGCCATGTGTTCTACATTGGAATCCAGTTAACGATCGGAATCCAGTTAGGGCAGCACAGTAGTGAGTAGCACTCTCGCCTGGAGTTTGCATGTTCTCCCTGTGCCTGCGTGGGTTTCCTCTGGGTTTCCTCTGGGTACTCCAGTTTCCTGCCACACTCCAAAGACATGTTGGTAGGTTAATTGGCTTCTGTCCAAAATTGGCCCTAGTATATGAATGTTAGGGACCTTGGATTGTGGGCTCCTTGAGGTAGGGATCGATGTGAGTGTGCGATATATGTGTGGAGCGCTCGGTAAAAATTGACACAGCGCTATATGGGTACCTTAAATAAAAAAAAAAAAATAGTCATAGTTGTAGACACGCACCCACACTTGCTCAGGTTGAACTCGATGGACTGGTGTCTTTATTCAACCTTACTAACTATGTAACTATGATCTTGGCGTGTTCTTGACTATCCTTACCTGCTTGTTGTCCTGACCTTTGGCTATCCCCTGACTATTCTTACCTGCTTGTTGCCCCGACCTTTGGCTATCTTCTGACTATCCTTTGTTATCGCAGTCTGCTGCTTCCTCTCTACCTCCCTGTAGTCTGCCATGAGCGTGAGCTGGGGGGCAATAGGGGTCGCGACCTGAAGGGAAACTGCAGATAAATCCATCCCCACCTCTGAAGAACACCCGCTGGCTCTTAGATTCCACGCCCTGGGAAATCTCATGCTCCCAGTGTCATCTGTGTTGGTACTACAGAGTACCTGATCTCCTGTATCACCTAGAGCTCCATCCGCAGCAGTCGGCTGTAGGGTCCACTACCTTGCGGTGCACTCCAGACCCCAACGGGGTGCATCTGTCACCTGGACTCAGGTGACCTGACAAACAGGATCATTTTTTTTTTTTTTTTGGGTTACAAACACTTTAACACAAATTACCCATCAATCATCAGGACCACGTGGCTTACACCCAAGAGTCCTCAAAGAATTCAATCGAGTTATAGTCAGACCATTGTTCCTAATCTTTGCAGACAGAATACTGACAGGAATTGTACCAGCTGATTGGAGAAAAGCCAATATAGTATCGATATTCAAAAAAGGGCAGAGACATATTCCTGGAAACTACAGGCCAGTCAGCCTAACATTAATAGTAGGTAAATTATTGGAGGGGATGATAAGGGAATATATACACGAATTTGCTGATGAAAACAGTATCATTAGTAGTAATCTGCATGGGTTTACGAAGGGTCGTTCTTGCTAGACCAATCTGTTAACATTCTACGAGGAAGTGAGCTGTCATCTAGGGGGGGCCTTTGGATGTGGTGTATCTGGATTTTGCAAAAGCATCCGATACAGTTCCCTATAAAGGCTTAATCTACAAGGTGAGGTCTGCAGGCATGGACCATAAGGTTTGTTCATGGATAGAAAACTGGTTACAGGGACACGTTCAAAGGGTGGTAATAAATAACATGTACTCAGACTGGTCTGGAGTGGTAAGTGGGGTATACCAAAGTTCTGTCTTGGGGCCAATTCTGTTTAATTTATTCATAAATGTATTCATAAATGATATAGAGGACGGGATACATAGCTCAATCTCAGTTTTTGCGGACGACACAAAAATAAACAGGGCAATAACTTCATCAGGATATAGAAATTTTACAGAAAGACCTGAACAAAATAATAGAGTGAGCAACTACATGGCAAATGAGGTTTAATGTGGAGAAATGTAAAGTAAGGCACTTGGGGGCAAAAAAAAACGCATACTACACACTGGGGGAAAACTACCACTGGGGAAATGAAGGATGGAGAAAGATCTGGGGGTTCTAGTGGAAGACAGACTACAATAGCATACAATGTCAAGCTGAAGCTACCAAAGCCAGCAGAATATTAGCATGCAAAAAAAAGGGGATATGCTCCAGAGGTAACATTATAATCCTGCCACTTTATAAAACTCTGGTCCAGCCACATCTGAAGTATTCCCTCCAGTTCTGGCCACCATTCCTCAGAAGGGATGAGCTGGAGCTGGAGGAAGTCCAAAGAAGGGCATCAAAATTAATAAGGGGATTTGAGGACCTCAATTACGAGGAGCGACTACAAGCACTAAATTTAGGACACGTGGCCACACAATGAGATTGGAGGAGAAGCGGTTTAACCTTAAGCTGCACAGGGGGCTTTTCACTTTCAGGGCGGTAAGAATGTGGAACTCTCTTCCACAATTGGTGGTATTAGCGGGGAGTATTGATATTTTTAAAAGACTCTTGGCATCTTAAAGAACACAACATACAGGGATATGGGAAATGATTATCGACACTGACAAACACACACCTACACAGGTTGAACTGGATGGAATAATGTTTTTATTCAACCTTACCTACTATGTAACTTAGTAACTATGTAACCTTCACTCCAGGTTGTTGCTCTACCCCCTACATCCTTTCAGGGGTTAAGGCTGTAGAAAAAGATCTTACTGGTCCTGAGGCAGTAGAAAGTTTTCCTCTTCCTCCTACTGTTGTGACTTCAGTGTTCAGTCTACTACACTATGCAGTGTGTGCTTCACACCAGAGAGTTGATGTTGCAGATTCCCACCTCACTGCAGCTCACACTTTTGGTCACCTCTTGAAATAGTGAGAATGTTGCGCACATCCTGAATTATGAGCCACTAACAGTGATAGCCTGGTGCTGCTGGTGCATTCACTGCAGCTGCTGCTATACAATCAACATTAAGTTCTGGCATTGTGGGTGTATTGTATATGGCAGCTGATAGGCAAATTGTGTTGACATCGCCGATGGAAAAATTCAGCCAGGGGACCTTTGGGAGGCTACGACTGCACACTCTTCTGGCCATGTGCCAGGCAAGTTATATGTGTGTTGGTACATTTTACATCCAAAGGACAACCTGTAGGTTTGTGCCTTTTCACACATGATTTGGCCTAGCACAACCTGGTGCAGGGTCTGCCACCTCTCAGCTTACCTGTCCATGAAGATCCTCCAGTGTCTATTATCCAGTGTGGCTTCTGCCCCCCAGGGCATACTAGCTGCAGTGGCAGCATTTTGCTTGGGACATTGCATAGGTTATGGGATGCTTTAGGGAGGCTGATAGCTCTGAAGAGTGACCACCTGAGGCCATTAAGAAGAAGAGGTAGAAGTGACCAAGCACTGGATATGGAACAGTACCACCAGCTTCAGCATTGTGCCCTTGTCACGTACCTTACAGCGAAGTCTGAAATGCTGAGGGAGGCCTCTCGCACGGTTCCGGTCTCAACACCCCTGGTAGTGGGGACAGGGAGTGCTGGGGCACGGAAGGGTGCAGGTGCCTGCGGCTGGAAGCTGGAACTTGGAGATTCAGGATTCTCTTGGAGAAGACAAGAAGACTAATCACCAGAACTTGTATGGATTCAGGAACAACTGCAACGTCAGGAACAGGCAAAGGTTGGCAACTGGCTAGCAACAAGGTACCCAAACAGAAGGCAAGTTTGTAGTCAAGGTCAGGCAGAGGTTGGCAATGGGCAGGCAGTGAGGTACAAAGACAGGAAGCAGAGCCGTAGTAGAGAGTCCAAGCCAAGGTCGGTATAATCAGTAGAGATAGGTAACAGGCAAGGGTGATCCAGGAGAGTAGTCAAGGAAGCCGGGTTTGTCAGGAGCAAGGTAACAGGTCACACAGGAATCAGGAACTCAGGAACAAGCTGAAGACGATCCAGCACTGGTATCAGGCAGAGACCCTGTTTATATATGGCGCTGTGCTCCGGGATTGGTGGACGTGAATGTACACACACTCGTATGGGTGTGCGGGTGCGCGCACATGTTTGTACGGGTGCGTGGGTGTGCACGTTCGCTCCGGAACTCATTCGTCTCTGTTGGGGACACTGCGCATGGCCATTAGTCACTGCTGCACGGGGACGGGCACTAGCACTGTGAGTTCTCTGACAGCCCTGTTCTGCATTCTTCCTAGCTGTTATCTTGTTTGCCTAATGTGCCACAAGTGTGATATACAATTCCTGACAATATTTGCTGGATCATATAAGATCACTGCACACCTTGGTGTAGGGCAACACAGGCTGTAATCTGGCAAGGGGAGGCTGCAAAAGGGGCAAGACCTGAAAACTTACGCTGCTGAACTAGTTTACATATAAGGAGGGCCTGCTTTGAACCTTTTACATTGAGTGGCTTTTGCTGCCCACTTTTCTTATTGGGGTGCTGCTCCCACCCAGCCCTTTGGTGCATAGTCCTGCGTTACCTTATGCATGTGGTTCCCAAATGGTTGGCACTTTTACTAAAGCTGAAACACTGCAGGCAGAGGCTGCAGACAACAACAGTGCTGTTGGCAGCTGATACGTTAAAAAGACTGCAAAGCTCTTTCACACTGATGTCTATTCAAATACTTGGATAGTGACCTGAAGCTAACCAATTTCTGCCAAACACATACCTGGTTTATATTTTGAAAAGTCTGGGAATAATTAGGGATACAGGGATTGAACAGGGGGTTTAGGGAATGTGGAGTTGTGGTTTTGAATTGCTTTGGTACTCTCTCTCCTGAATGTTTATTTATTGTTAAAGAAAACGCAGGGTGCTATTGCAACAATAAAAAAAAAGTATATGACTATACTATTAAACTGTTGTGCCACTGGCCAAACCTAAGAAAAAACATGAGCACTCAAGCTTTATTTTTTGAAATATACAATTTTCTATAGCTTTGAAAAACATAGTTGTACCAGTGGCGGAACTACCAGGGTCATAAAGGTCGCACTTGCGACCAGGCCCTGGCATTCCGCCACTGTCGTGGGCCCCAGTGGGGTTGCTAGCCACAGGGCTCTGAGCCGAGAGCATCTCTCTCTCATATAGAAGGAGTGGGGAGAATGTGAACAGGGCTACTCCAACAAGGCCCTACCTCCCCTAGGGAAGAATATTGGACTATTCCGGTACCCAAAAAGGTAGTAATCTTAGATAAAAATTTAAATTTATTTTAATTTACAAACATTGTTATACAAAACAAACACAACATCAGGGTTGTTTACAAAAGACATAGTTGCACAAATATTAAAACAATACTTAGTAAAGCCCCCATGAGTAGGTGGAGGCACTGTGATGTGATAATGGACGTTAAAGTGGATGTAAACCCAATGTCATCCTTTCTAAACTACTGCCATAGGAGTTATCTATAAGGATATACATGCCTCCTGCATGTATCTTTACCTGTCAAATGTCTCCCCTCTCTGTTATTAGACCCGAAAAACTGCATATTCTGTGATTGGGTCTGTTATCTGGAGCTCGGTGGGTGGAGTCGGTCGTGATGTCAGTGGATTCCCCGCCCACCTCTAAACTCCCCTTGTCAATATGCCTGTTCTCCTGTGTATTTCTAACACTGAACTTCTGCTGAACTTCTGCTATGATCTCTAACATCCAGTGAAAAGACAGGAAAGTAACCACATGACTTCAGCATGCCAAATCATGGTGAGGTGTGGAACAGCCAATCCTTGCAGAGCTGCTGAAGAAAGGAGTGGGGGAGGGAATTTAAAAATACTACATGTCTCTTAGGCTAATGCATGTAAATCACCTGTCACTCACAGCAAGGGGGAGTATTTGACAAAGTTGTTCTCAGTTTGTCAAGAATTGTCTCACTGAACAATAAAAGGGGATTGCTCAGAGATGGATTAACTCTGTGTGGCAAGACTGGGCTCAAATGATAGCAAATCTTATATTCTACAGTATGATATAAAAAAAAAAAAAATTTGGGTTTACATCCACTTTAAACCTCAACAATTTCTCTGCCAATGCCGCTTCCTCAGGAGGCGTCCAATTTTAACATCTAGAAAGAGTAGATAATAGGAATTACATACAAAATACAATAAAAAGATGATACCAAAGTAATAATGAAAACATTGGAGTGTTGATACATTGTATAGCAGACTCACCAACAACGTGAAAGACAGCAATATTGAGACACCGAATCTGGGTGTTCCCCCTGGAGGCGGACACGGGGGGCTGATAGGACAGGCTATGAATGATTAAAAGAAATATATATACAAATATGAATATTCTGTGTTGGTTTACCTACCATGACAGTGAGGGTGTGCTACTAAAAGGTCAATGACACTGTGTGCAGTGGTGGGATAGAAAGAACGAGGAAGAAGAGGAAGGATGAGGGGGGATGAAGGGGGATGAAGGAAGGGAGTGGGGGAAAGGAGGAGGGAGGAAGGGGAAGGGAAGAGGAAAGCATTTGGGAGTGAGGGGAAAAGGAGAGAGAAAAGAAAGAAGGGGGAAACTGGATGAAACTGAAGAAAAGAAAGAAAGAGGGGGAAAGGGATGGGGGGTTTCATCCAGTTTCCCCCTTCTTTCTTTTCTCTCTCCTTTTCCCCTCCCTCCCCCATGCTTTCCTCCCCCCCTTCTCCTCCCCCCTCCTTACAAACATAACAATGTTTGTAAATTAAAATAAAATGGAAATTTTTATCTAAGATTACTACCTTTTTGGGTACCGGAATAGTCCAATATTCTTCCCTGGGGAAGTAGGGCCTTGTTGGAGTAGCCTTGTTCACATTTTCCCCACTCCTTCTAATATATCATTATAGGATGATGGTACCTGTTACAATCCCCATTGTTAAACCATTTGTATCTCTCTCATATAGCCCAGAGTCTACGCTGACAGTTCCCCTCCCTCGCACGGACAGGAGAGAGCTGACCTGCTCCTTCTTCTCCTGCCCCTCTCCTCCTGTGTGCACCATGGGAACTGTGAAGCTAAGATCATTTATCTGCTGTACTTCACACTTTACATGGCGTACACAGGAGGAGAGGGGGCTGGAGGAGAAAGAGCAGATCGGCTCTCTCCTCTTCCATCTGTGCGAGGGGAGGGGGGATTGTCAGTGCAGGCTCTGGCTATAAGAGAGAGACACTCTCAGCTCAGAGCCCTGTTAAGGAGGCACTGATAAGTGGCACTGATGGGCACTAATAGGTAGCATTGATGAGTACTGGTAGGTGGCACTGATAGGCAGCACAGATGGGCACTGATAGGTGTCATTGATGAGCACTGATAGGCAGCACTGATATTCAGCACTGATGGGCACTAATAAGCAGCACTGATAGGCTGCACTGATGAGCACTGATGGGTCTGCATTGATAATCAAGGCACTGATGATCAGTGCCCTGATTATCAGTATAAACAATGTACTGACAGCCTTGCTGGTTAACAGCTCTCCTTTCCTCACACAGACACAGGTTGGGAGGAAAGCACTGCAGATAACCAGCAAGTCTGTTTACATGTGATCAGCTGATCACACGGTAAAGGGCCACTGTGTTGGCCCTTTACTGTGATCTGTGCATTGTACATAATAAATATAAACAAATTGATACTTTTTTGCCTTGGTACATGCCCCCTTGCTAATAATAATTGAGATTGAGAAATTAATTGAGAAATGTACAGTATCGTGCCAAATATTAACGCCATACTTTACATATACTGTATGTTGTAGAGTCACATCATTTCCTGCCCTCAAGAAGTTTACACTCTAAGGTCCCTAACTCGCATTCATACTAAGGCCAATTTGCCCACTAGCAGGGCTGCCATCGGGGGGGTAAAACCCATACACATGTATATATTAGTGTATAGTTATGTGATTTATAAATTAACCACTTCAATACTGGACACTTTCACCCCCTTCCAGCCCAGGCCAATTTTCAGCTTTTAGCACTGTCGCATTTTGAATGACAAATTCGTAATCATGCAACACTGTACCCAAACTACATTTTTATCATTTTCTTCCCAAAAATAGAGCTTTCTTTTGGTGGTATTAGATCACCTCTGGGGTTTTTATTTTTTGCTAAACAAACTAAAAAAGACCGACATTTTTGAAAAAGAAAATGGTTTTCTTAGGTTTTGTCATAAAATTTTGTTTTCTCCTTCACTTACAGGAACTGATAAGGTGGCACTGATGAGGAGGCACTGATATGTAGAATTGATTCGCACTGATAGGCGGCACTGATATGCATCACTGATGGGTAACGACAGGTGGCACTGATGGGCAGCACTGATGATGAGGTACTGATGAGGTACTGACAGATGTTACTGCTGGGCACTGATTGGCACTGTGATGGGTACTGATTGGCACTGTGGTGGGCTCTTATTGGCACTGTGGTGGGCACTGACAGACTTTATTATTGGGGCACTGCTGGCAGCTGTTGGGCACTGATTGGCAGCTGATGGGCACATCTGATGGGGGCTGTGCTGCTAATTATCAGCACAGACCTCCTCTGACTGCCCGAACCGAGGAATGCTGTTTAAAGGCACTTCCTGGTTCACGCAATGATCAACTGTGATTGGTCACAGCTGATCACGTGGTAAGAAGCCTCTGACAGAGGCTCGTGTCAGCATGTTATCCTGCTGGACATCATATGATGCCCAGTCAGGATAAAAGATAATTGGTTAAATCCCCAGTAGAGACATGCATGATGGAAATGTTTGTTTCATTTCAGATTTATTTGTTAAAGAGTAACTCCACTTTTGTTGAGAAAAAATATTCCTCTTTGGATGATCCATGTACATTGCAAGGATTTTAACAAACTCTGTTGCAGATTCCTACCTTTTGTTATTCTGAAGAAATAGCTGTTTGTTTGTCTGTGTCTATGGGAGTGGTTTTATAATTATCAGTCATCTGCTGCACCTGCAGGGCTCTAGTGAAGAAAATTGCAGGGTCTGCTTTCCTTTAGACGTGATTTCATTTTGAGAGTATTTAACCAAAAATGTTATTTTCATTGCATAGGATGCTCATGACATATCTAAGGGGCGTTCTGTACACTATCTGTGTACAGAACTCCTTTGGATAGCCATATTGCATTTCATTTTACAGAAAATTACAACGCTGCAGATTGAAAAGGAATGGTAAGGTAATTTTTAATAACATTCAATTACAAATGGCCAATATATACACTATAAACAGAAAAATTGCCCCAGATGGTGTTAATAAAAACAAAACGCGTCAGAAGGATTGCATGTCCGTGAGGTACCATACACACCAACCCTGTATACCGGCCGATCGACTTCTAGGATGTCTTGGATCTATAAATGCTCGTTTTATACCAGATTTCTGTAAGTGTTTATCACTAATTTCTTTTATTTAACTGGAAAACAGTTTTACACCATGTGGCTGTTTTATCTTTCCTTCATTGGCCCTACTATGGAGTAAACTTTACCATCAGCCATGACAGTACCACCACCTGCAAAAAAATAGGGGAAGCCGATTGAATCTTCTATACTTGCATATCCCATCTGTCTAGACTATATAATTTGAAGTGTAGACCTCTGGTAAGGAGGCATTTTATATCAATCGGTGGAGGTGCACTTGGATGATGAAAATGCAAATCAATTACACTCGCTGTTAATGGATGTTCATCAAGGAATTCATCTACACTATTTGGAACAGCACTAGTTGTTGTTCACACTTTATGGACACTTGTTTATTTAATATCTATATTTAGGTTAAGTTAGAATGATTCTTTTTCGGAATATGTTTTGTATATATTCGGATTAGTTTTGTATATTCAAATTTTTTCATATATTTGTTGTTCCAAATCGATTCATATTTCAGAAGTTATTTCGGAAGATTGGCTATATTTGTTTTAGCAAGTTAATTTGTTATTTCGGGAAATTTCTTATACATTCTGGGCTAGATGAGGTCATTGGTTATGTTACAATATTTTGGATGCTTCAAACATTAACAAAAGGTCACAATAAAATTAACGAATAAAATCAATTCATTATTTCATTATAATTTATTTGGGATATGTTGAGATTCGTTACTATTTTGATCCGGATACATCCGAATCACCAAATAACTAAAATTTCATCAGAGTGTCGACGTGTGAAAAAACAAATTGCACATTTCTAATCCTCAAATATTTAATATTTTCTAAAAGTGGAGACCCTGAAAAAGAAAATGGTTGTAATTCCAATTGTGTATATCACATGATATTAACCACTTCCCGCCCAAGGTAGGTCCAGGGACGTCCTTGATTTTGTGATGGTATATCTGAATGATGCCTGCAGCTACAGGCATCATTCAGATATCATCTTTTAGTGCCGGCGATTCTGTGCACCATAAGAATGATCATAGCGGCTGTTCCACCGCTTGATCGTTCTTACGGGCAGCGAGACGGGACCCCCCTCCCGCTTCCCTCCAGTGCTTTTACCGACTCACCGCTTCTATCAGCCCCAGATGGTGATCATAGAGATTTCCGGTGGACCAGATGGTCGCTGGAGTCTCTATGTTCGGAGGCCGGGCGCGATGTTATGACGTCATGCCCAGCCTCTGCATTCAAACGAATGGTGGCGCCGCGGCTGGGAAGCCGAGATTGTTAACTTTTTTTTTTTTATTTCAGGCTTCCCATCCTAGAGGTGAGATGTGGGGTCTTATTGTCCCCATATCTCACTGTAAAGAGGACCGATCATGCCATATTCCTATTACAAGGGATGTTTACATTCCTTGTAATAGGAATAAAAGTGATCAAAATAAATTTTTATTTTTTTTAGGTGTCAAACTAAAAAAATAAAAATAAAATTAACAATAAAAAAAAAAAAAATTAAAGCGCCACTGTCTCCATATGCTTGCATGCAGAAGCGAACGCATACTTAAGTCTGCCCACATATGAAAACGGTGTTCAAACCACACATGTGAGGTAACGTCGTGAACGTTAGAGTGAAAGCAATAATTCTAGCCCTAGACCTCCTCTGTAACTCAAAACATGTAGCCAGTAAAAAAATTGAAAGCGTTGCCTATGGGGATTTTTACGTACCGAAGTTTGGCGTCATTCCACGAACGCGTGCAATTTTGAAGCATGACATGTTAGGTATCTATTTACTCGGTGTAACTTCATCTTTCACATTATGCAAAAATATTGGGCTAACTTTAATGTTTTGTTTTTTTTTAAAGCACGAAACTGTTTTTTTTTTTTTTTTTAAAGTGTTAAAAAAATTGCTGCACAAATACTGTGCGAGATAAAAAGTTGCAACAACCGCCATTGTATTCTCTAGGGTATTTGCTAAAAAACATATATAATGTTTGGGGGTTCTATGTAATTTTCTAGCAAAAAAATTATGGATTTTACATGTAGGAGAGAAATGTCAAAATTGGCCTGGATGGGAAGTGGTTAATGCAACATTTTTATATTTGCAATATAAAATACACTAAGTTAATTTTAGTGCACACAGACACAATATATTACCCATTTTTGGTAAATGATAAAAGATGAGGTTGCGTTAAGTAAATAAATACCAACATGCCAAACTCTAAAACTGATACAGCAACAATATTGCATATCGCAGGGTCAGGGAGGGTAAAAATGGGGGAGGGGTATGCCTGTATATCAGAAATGATATACAGGTGAATGTGAGGGATGACATCACTAATGGAGCAAGGGAAGAGGTGGAATCCTTATAGGTAGAGTTACAGAGGGAGGAAACCAAGGAGAAAGTAATACTGAGAGTATGATATAGGCCCCCTAACCTGAGGGAGGAGGAGGAGACGGACCTCCTATTACAGTTCAGAATGGCAGCAAGGATGGGAAGTGTCATAATAATGGGGGATTTTAATTATCCAGACATAGATTGGGTGGAAGGAACCGCACATTCGTCTAAGGCTCACCATTTCCTAAATGTCTTACAGGACAATTTCATGGGTCAGATGGTAAATGCACCAACAAGAAACAATGCGTTACTAGACCTACTGATTACTAACAACACAGACTTGATCGCAGATGTAAAAATATGGGGCAACTTAGGAAACAGCATTCACAGGTCAATTCGTTTCAGCATAAATCACACAAATAGGAAGCATAAGTGGAATACAAAGACACTGAATTTCAAAAGAGCCAACTTCCAGAAACTAAGCTCCTTGCTAAAAGATACTAAATGGGATAAAATCCTAGGAACAAAGAACACAGAGGAAAAATGGGTGTGCTTTAGGAGCATATTAAATAAGGATATTAGCCGGTGCATCCCAAAGGGTAATAAATTTGAAAGAGTTAATAAAAGCCCTGGGTGGCTTAACGCCAATGTAAAAAAGCAATTTTTTAAAAAACCCTCAGCATTCATAAAATACAAGGCTGAGGGGTCATCATCAGCATTCCAACTGTACAAAGAATGCAATAAGAAATGTAAGGGTGTAATCAGGGCAGCTAAGATAGAACACGAAAGGCACATAGCAGAGTAGAGTAAAAAAAAATCCCAAGGAATTCTCTAAGTACATAAATAGTAAAAGAGGGAGGACAGATCATATTGGCCCCTTAAAGAGTGATGAAGGGAATCTGATTACAAAGGATGGTGAGATGGCGAAGGTTTTGAATATATTCTTCTCCTAATGCCCCGTACACACGGTTGGATTTTCCGATGGAAAAATGTCTGATCGGGGCGTGTTGTCGGACATTTCGACCATGTGTGGGCTCCATCGGACATTTTCCATCGGATTTTCCGACACACAAAGTTTGAGAGCAGTCTATAAAATTTTCCGACAACAAAATCCGATCGCGTCAATTCCGACCGTGTGTGGCCAGTTCAGACGCACAAAGTGCCACGCATGCTCAGAAGAAATTCCGAGACGGAACAGCTCGGTCTGGTAAAATTAGCGTTCGCAATGGATACAGCACTTTCGTCACGGTGCAATGTAAAAAATGGTTTAATACAGCGCACTCTCTTCTTCTTTATAATGTGAGAAGAATGAAGTAGTTTTGCTGCTCATATTCACACAGACTTCTCACAAACTTCTTTCTTTATTATTTATCGGGATTCCCTCAATATATTTTGATTTGTCACATCTGACAAAATTATTTTTGGGTTGTTTTCTTTTTTTTTTTTAAAGGCTGTTTTTTTTTTTTTTTTTTTTTTTAGGTTTGTATTTTTTTCAAGGCTGATCTTTGTTTTATTTTTTGGTTAGTTTTACTCCCTAATATTTTTGTGTGTGTTTTGTGTGTCAAGTTACCACATTACCATTGATATCTTATATTATTTAATCTCAAGAAGGTTGCTTGGTGTTGGTGTCCCTTGTTAATTTCACATAGTATTTTTGAAATGTACCTGCCTCCTCACAAACCAACTGTCCTTTTTTAAGGAAAACACACATAGGCAAGTATAATTGAAACAAAAAATCCTTTATTAAGGGCTCAGAACCAAACAAAGAGGGAGGCAACACTGGAGAAACAGCAGAAATTGGCGAAGCCTTGGACCCCCAGGGCAGACATCAATTATTTAACATCAAAATTGGTGGCCTGAGGAGTCCTTATCTAAGGGAGTGCAATCTGTTCCAGAAGTCCCAGAGATCATGAAAGCAGCAGATGACATCTGTGTCCCCAGGCTGTGGTACTACAAGAGGCTGCATCTTTTGCCAGACCAGACTGAACCCAGGTCATCACTTTCTGGTCTTCTTTCCACGCTTCCTTCCCGACTGTGGCTTTGGTGTTGGAGATGTGGCAGGAGAAGGAGTAGGACCTGGAGGAGGAGGAGGAGGTGTAGTAGGACCTGGAGGAGGAGGAGGAGTAGGACCTGGAGGAGGAGGAGGACTATGTGTGAGGTCACAAATGTGGGTAGCACATGTTATTTTGACCCTCAACCCCTTATTGAGAGCTTCAAAATTAAGGACTCACACAGGAGTCATTGGCCCTCCTCCATCTGCAGCATTTTGCAGGCAGTTATGCAAGCAAAGTCCTCCTCCACAGTGTGGGGGGTTCTCAGGGCTTCTGTAGCCTTCCAAAAGAGGCCTATGGCAGCCTCCTCCAGGTTACTCCTCTTCCTGCCACTTTGTCTTTGAAGGTGTAGGGGAGGGACCTGGGTATCAGGCAGCCTGCTTGGCCCGGCCACCTCCTGGCTGAGACTTCCCTGTGTATGAAAAAGGGACATGGTTTTAGTTTTTGCATCATCAATCACAATCATAAATTAGTACTCCAAACTAACATCTAGTTAACATCATTGATTGGACAAGCAGAAATATTTAGAGGAATGCTATACCTGGCTCAAGCTGGGCTCCTCCACATGTTGCTGCCTGGAAGGCCCAGGTTGGGCGTCAGAAGCCTTAGCTGGGGGGGAAGGAAGCCTGGAAGGAAGACTGGAGAGTGATGACCTGGGTTCAGTCTGACCTGCCAGAAAATGCAGTCTGTCATAGTACCAGAGCCTGGGGACATAAATGTCATCTGCAGCTCCGGATCTCTGGGAATCCTGGACCTTCTTGTGCTCCCTTAGATAAGTGCTCCTCAGGCCACCAATTAGGATCTTCAAATAGGTGATGCCTGCCGTGGGGATCACCGTCTTCACAAATTCCAGCAATTGATCCAGTGCTGCCTTCCTCTTTGTTTGGTTCTTCTATTCAAGGTGGTTTATCTCCCATAGACAAGGCAGCTCCCTGAACATATCAATGAAGATTGCCATAAAGTCGTTATCTTTCAAGATATCCATTTTCACTGCAAGACACAACACAAGACAAACCCTAATGTCAGGCAAAACTCTCCTAATCTTGTTACAATATAGGCCTCAATCTAGAAGCAGTATAGGCCCAAGTTTAGATCTTACCTACATTATCACGATCAGTGCCTCCGATACTCCTTCCTCCGCTCACAGATCGTATGAACTACGCACGCGTGCTATGCTTTATACACACTGCGCATGTGTGTAACTCCACCCGCCCCTGACGTTCTTTCAAGTCTATTCCCTGCCCCTTTTCGTTCGGCGCAGTGGGGGAAGAGCACATGGCGGAGACACAGCAGGTGTGTGCTAATTATAGCAACGAGGAGGAGGGGGAGGAAAGCCCGGAGCCGGAAACGTCTGGATCCAGAAGGAGAAGATTTAAGGCATCAAATATGTCCTTTGGGGATATGTTGGAGATGGTCGACATCCTGAAGAGGGCTGACTATGATGGAAAGTATGGACCTTACCCCAACCCCAATGTCCGAAAGGCCAAGATAATGGCGAAAGTGGACAAAAGTCTGCACCGGAATTTCGGGGTGCGTTGATCGAAAGATCAGCTCAGGAAGCGGTGGTCGGACCTGAAATTAAGAGAGCATGAGCAGTACCGAAAGATCCGGAGAGTGCTGCAAAAAAGTACGTAGTTGTCCTGTGTTCCTATTCTTTTTGTGTTTATTACGTTCGTGCTGCTCCATGTGCTTTTCTTAACTGTTGTACAGTTTAAAATGCAACTTTCATGTTCATTGGCACATTATTCGTTCGTATCAAACATTTTTCTTTCGGCCTATAAAACACCATTGTTTTGGCCATATGCATTTGCCCACATTTTTTAGGGCCTACTTGTATGAAAATAATTTGGTTGTGTAGATGGGTTTGTTACTAGAATGAAATGCATACTCGATTCTGTGTAAGGAGAGGACACTCAGCAGCAGTTTTCACATCTGGACACTGGAGCACTAGTGTGGGACACAAGAACACCCTTTTTATTAGGGGGCCCACACAGGTGCTCCAGTGTATACTATAGGGGTGTCTCCATCTGTGAAGCTTGGACAAAACAGGTAAAGTATTGAAGCTTGACAAAGGACACTCAAAATTCTACAGCTTGGAACTCTCCCAAAACAGACAATTGTACCCCACTTCCAAGCAATGTTTCATATTTATAGTTCTGCCATCAAATATCTGTGTGCCATTTTTTTTTTACATAGGGGAGAAAAGACTCGGAGGACACCCCTCATCCACCTCTGGAAGAAGGGGAAATACCCCAAAGACAAGAAGAGCAGGAGGAGGAAGACGTGGTGGAACTAGTCACCACAACAGGTGAGTGTCTGCGACCACAGGCTCAGGTAAGAGATGGATGCCGGCATATTTATAATACATGTTTTTTTTTGGTTTCTATCTTTTTAGGTGATCGTGATGTTGTGGATCCAGGGCATTTCACCTCAGAAAGTGCACAGATCCTGATTGGGGAGATCATGGGGTGTAATGTTGTATTGGAAAATATCAAGAAAAACATCAATGATGTTATTCAAAAAAATAAGAACATCATTGATGTTTTGGGGAGAGTTTAAAACCCCTCCAAAGCCCTTTCTTTTATGTGGTGCTACAATTTTTAAATTTTTGTCGAATTGTAGAGAAAATTGAGTACTGTCCGTGATACTTTTTTTATTTGCACTAACATACAATTTTTCAGGACAAGCTTTCAGGGTATGTCCCCTTCTTCAAGGTCCAAGCAGTACTGACTCACAAATTTTTAAGCAGAATGTTAAAGGAGAAAAAAAAAAAAAAAAAAAAAAAAAGAGAAAACCAAACACATACAAATCAATGGTAATAAAGATAGCAGCAGAGTTAGTGAGATAGATAAGACAGAGGGAGAGCTAGGGGGGAATGGGGGGGGGGGAATGCTAGTCACAGAGCGGTCGTAAAACTTTAGCATAATGTGTAAGGAAACCAATATCTAAATTCAGGCCATTATTCTTCGTGTCAAAAAGAAGTATCATTCTTAGTTCAAACGTTTTCCTTTCCTGGATAGTTCTGAAATTCCCTTTAAGAACTAAGACATTGAGGTCTTCTATAGTGTGGTCCGATTGTGAGAAATGATGTCCCACAGGTGTGCATAAACTGTCTTCTTTATGTTCTTTGATGGTATGTCTGTGCAAATTCATCCTCGCTTGCAACTTCTGTCCTGTTTCACCAACATAAGATCCTTTGCTGCACCTTTTGCATTGGATGAGGTACACAACATTACTTGAGGTACAGCTGTAAGATCCCATGATATTGAAGGTCCCATTTGTGTGTGTAACACTTTTGGATAGATTTATCTGGTTGCATAGTTTGCAGCGTTTTTTATTGCAGGGTTTGCTTCCATTATTTGTGACTTCATAATCAGAGTGAAGTTTCCTGCTGATTAGTTTGTGTCTGAGGTTGGGTGGTTGTCTGAAAGCCAATAATGGGGGTTGTTGGAATATTCCTTTCAGAGTTTCATCCTCTGTTATAATGGGTTGTAAATCTTTGATTATCTTTTTGATCCCTTCAAGTGCTGGGTTGTATGTGGTGACTAGAGGTACTCGGTTATTTGTTTTTTTCTCTGTGTATTGGAGGAGATTTTCTCTTCGGGTTTTCAAGGCTGTGTTAATGCTGTTATTGATGGTTTTGTCTTTGTAACCTTTCTTATGGAAGGAATCTGACAGTGTTCTGAGATGTTTATCTCTGTCTTCTGGGTCTGAACAAATTCGGTGGTATCTGATGGCCTGGCTGTGTATGATGGCCCGTTTGGTGTGTTGGGGGTGAAAACTGGAACTATGAAGATAGCTGCATCGGTCAGTCGGTTTTCTGTATATCGACGTGTGTAGCTTGTCATCCCTGATGTATACTGTAGTGTCCAGGAAGTTGACATGTGTGTTCGAATAGTCCATTTTTAGTTTGATAGATGGGTGAAAAGTGTTGATCAATGAGAAGAATTGGTTTAGATTGTCTTCACCTTCAGTCCATATCATGAATATATCATCAATATAGCGATAATATCTGTATGGCTTTTGTTGTATGCTGTTCAGAAATTTGTCCTCCAGGTCAGCCATAAATTAATTTGCATATTGGGGTGCCATTTTGCTTCCCATAGCAGTACCCATACACTGGAGATAGATGTCATTATTGAAAGTGAAGTAGTTGTGTGTAAGAATGAATTCAATGAGCCGTGTCACATCCTCAGCAGTGTATTTGTGGTCTGGTGAGGATGATAAGAATCTGTGACATGCCGCCAACCCATCCTTGTGAGGGATGTTACTGTACAGAGATTCTACATCCATGGTGACTAGAAGTGTATTAGGTGGTAATTGTTGTATATTGTTAAGCTTGTTCAGAAAATCAGTGGTGTCTTGCAGGAAACTTGCAGTGTTCATGACTAAAGGTTTTAACATGTTTTCTACAAGGCCTGAGATATGTTCGGTAAGTGTATTCATACCTGTTATAATGGGTCTGCCTGGATTTCCTGGCTTGTGGATCTTGGGCAGCATGTAGAAGTCTCCAATTTCTGGATTATCTGGAATCGCATTGATGAGTTTTGAATGTAAGTGGCTTGGTATTGTCGCAATGAGATCTTTTAATTGCTGAGTAAAATCCTGGGTCGGATTATAATCCAGTTTTTTGTAGTAAGTAGTATTTGCCAGCTGCCTCTGGCCCTCTTGTATATATTTGTCTGTATCCATCACAACGACTGCTCCCCCTTTATCTGCTGGTTTGATGGTTATGGCCTGATTATTGCGCAGATCATGTACAGCTCTTCGCTCCAGTGGTGAAAGGTTGTATAATATTTTCTTTTGCTGGGTGGATATCAGGGATGTAACTCGCAGCCTGAAGCTGTCAATATAGGTATCCAGTTTGGGGTTGCGTCCTTGTGGAGGTGTGAAGTTGCTGTTCTTTTTCCTTTTGTAATCTCCTATTGTCCTAGGATTCCTTTCCTTACTGTCAAAATATTCTTTGAGCCTTAGTCTCCTAAAGAATTCCTCCATATCTGACCATACTTGTAATTTATCCAATTTGGTGGTTGGGCAGAATGTGAGGCCTTTGGAGAGGACTGTTGTTTCTGGTGTAGTAAGTTGATGATTTGACAAATTTATGATTCCGAGTTCCTCTGTTATATCCACATTTTCTGTAAAGTCAGCATTTACACAAGGGATACCTTGGGATTCTGGATTGGCTTCCAAGTTGCTGATAGCAGGAGTTATAGAAGTTGTGTTTGTTTTGTGTTGTTTAGGTTGTATCCAAAATGTCTGCTCTTGGTGTAGCTTTTGGAGTTTTTTTTGCTTCCTGTTCATGGCAAGTTTTTGCAGTTGTCTTTGTAAGGTTTCAATTTCATTCTTAATTTGGTTGATGCTTGTGGGGTCCAATGGTGTTGAGGTTTCAAACACCAACTGCTTTTCTTTCCGGATTGTTTCCCTTTTACCATAGAGTTTATGAATGAGGTTGTTCCTTAACCTTTCGCTGGTACGTCTGCAGAGTCCTTCTGCATAAGGAGAGTTCAGTGTATTTGCACAAGGATTTTTAATCCGGAGACCCTGTGGTATGAGATTCCTCTTTTTGCATCTTGAGAGAAAGAAGATGTCACTGTTGACCTGTGTTTCCTTTGTGATCAGGTTGGTTAACTGCTTCTTTATGCGGCTATATGCAGTATCTTCCATCATACTTGATTTGATTGTAGCCGTATTAGTGCAATTGTGACAGAGAAAATTGAGTACTGTCCATGATACTTTTTTTATTTGCACTAACATACAATTTTTCAGGACAAGCTTTCGGGGTATGTCCCCTTCTTCAAGGTCCAAGCAGTACTGACTCACAAATTTTTAAGCAGAATGTTAAAGGAGAAAAAAAAAAAAAAAGAGAGAAAACCAAACACATACAAATCAATGGTAATAAAGATAGCAGCAGAGTTAGTGAGATAGATAAGACAGAGGGAGAGCTAGGGGGGAATGGGGGGGGGGGGAATGCTAGTCACAGAGCGGTCGTAAAACTTTAGCATAATGTGTAAGGAAACCAATATCTAAATTCAGGCCATTATTCTTCGTGTCAAAAAGAAGTATCATTCTTAGTTCAAACGTTTTCCTTTCCTGGATAGTTCTGAAATTCCCTTTAAGAACTAAGACATTGAGGTCTTCTATAGTGTGGTCCGATTGTGAGAAATGATGTCCCACAGGTGTGCATAAACTGTCTTCTTTATGTTCTTTGATGGTATGTCTGTACAAATTCATCCTCGCTTGCAACTTCTGTCCTGTTTCACCAACATAAGATCCTTTGCTGCACCTTTTGCATTGGATGAGGTACACAACATTACTTGAGGTACAGCTGTAAGATCCCATGATATTGAAGGTCCCATTTGTGTGTGTAACACTTTTGGATAGATTTATCTGGTTGCATAGTCAAGTGTCGAATTGTAGAAAAGCCAAAGTTTGAAGAGGCACACAGTGTGTCAACATGTGCTATCTGCCATCACGGGAGATCAATGGACGCATTTTGGGGGTGCAACCCCTTCCCCAATAATAAAGTAGCTGAGAGGAAGGGGTTGCTCCCCCAAAACACGTCCCTTGATCCCCCATGATGGCAGCTAGCACATGTTGACATTCGTAAATTGGTGTGCATCTTCAAAATTTGGCTTTTCCTGGGGTGACTTCACCCCATCTGAACGCAATATCAAACACAGTTCCTAAATACCCATGTCTGATATTACCTTCAAGTTCTACCAAATGTGAACTTTGTAAGTTCAAGATTTGTGTCTTTCTTGTTGGTTTGAAACATGCCTGTTTTATCTTAAATGGACATTTCTACTTTTTCTAATGCCACCCCAAAAATTGTTATACAACAAACATGTTGGTTTGTTTTAAAAACCTTGTCAAAATGCACACGTGATTGTGCAGGTATTAAAAAGATTGTTAATCGGAGGGGGCGGAGCCTAGCGGAGCAGACTTGCATTGTTAGAGCTCCACACCGCTGAGGAGAGAAGAGAAGGACAAAGCGGAGCCTGCAGGCTCAAAATGTATCCATTTGAACCTTTTTGCCCCAGGGAACAAACTGTGAAAGTTTGGGCAGGAAATATGGTACTGGGAGGAAACCGTGGCAGAAATAAAAATCACCTCACAAAGAGCTCACAGGCACTCACTGCAGCTGAAGCAGCTCCAGTCACCTCACAAGATACAGCATCAGGGCGCTCTCACAGACAGAAAATGTCACAGCAAGACTCTCCATTTAAATCAGATACAGAACAAATCCTCTCACAAACTTCTCCACAAGACTCCTCAGCATCCCCAGTAATATTATTACAATTTGAAAAGATGCTTCATAAGGCTTTAAAACAAACCTCAGACCAAATAACAAAAAGCCTAACCAAAGAAATAAGAGAGCTGGGAAACCGCACCGCAGCCTTAGAAATAAAAATGGATGAAATTGAAATTACAACCCAAGAAAATATAACAGAATTGGAACAATTAAAAAAAGAGAATTTAATACTTCAAACTAAGCTCGAAGATTACAAAAATAGAGCCAGACGTTCAAACTTGCGCATAAGGGGAATACCTGAAACTGTGACAGACCTGCAATCTACTATTACTGCTCTATTACAAGAACTAAAGCCAGATATCCCTATTGAACGTTTAGAACTGGACAGAGTACACAGAGCCCTCACAGCCAAGATGGACCCCCACGTGATATAATCACAAAATTTCATTATTACAGAACGAAAGAACAAATACTAATTGCTGCAAGAGAAAAAAAGGAACTTAATTTTCAAGGACACAATTATCAAATTTTTGCTGACCTATCCCAACTTACTATTACTAAAAAACGATCCATGAAACCCCAACTAATGGAACTGCAACGCCACAACATTATGTATCAATGGGGCTTCCCCTTTTCAGTCAGATTTAACTACCAAGGTACAATTTACAGAAGCAGATCAGCAGATGAACTACAACAAACCCTTTTAAAATTAAATCTGACAGAACCCACAAGCAGCAACACTCCCACACGCAGATGAATGGCATCATCTTCACCTTCAGGCAGCACCCAGAAAATTTCAGAACAAAATGGGAATCATCATTCTCACAAAAGAGGCCGTTATGCCACATCATCCATGGACCAAGAAAATTCAATGGACTGACATCCTAATTCCTGATATCTCTTCATTTATTATACTAAGAGATGGTTCTCTATAAAAAACCTATATTTATAACTGAATGTAACTGCATTCTGATAGTCACACACTGTGTGGGATCATGTTACATTCCAGTTATATTTCTTATTACTTCTGATTCATATAGCCTTAGAATATGTAAGTGAAATAAGGATATTCTTGTTCAGTTATATATTATCAGGTAATAACAATAGATTTATTACTTTTTAGGACAAATATGTTCAATAACCCAGAAGTAATGGAAGCTTTTTCTTTCTTTTCTTAAAACAAATATATTATTACCTAACTAGTTCCTAGAATTATGTTTTTGTTTATTCTAATCTGAAGCAATACAACCTTAATTTTATGAGTTAACATATCTAAACAGTTATGCCGCGTACACACGGTCGGACTTTTCGTCTACAAAAGTCCGACAGCCTGTCCGACATACTTCCGACGTACCTTCGGCGGACTTGCGGCAGACTTTCTTACGAACGGACTTGCCTACACACGACCACACAAAAGTCCGACGGATTCGTACGTGATGACGTACACCGGACTAAAATAAGGAAGTTCATAGCCAGTAGCCAATAGCTGCCCTAGCATGGGTTTTTGTCCGTCGGACTAGCACACAGACGAGCGGATTTCGGGGTCCGTCGTACTTACGACGTAAAGATTTGAAGCATGTTTCAAATCTAAAGTCCGTCGGATTTGAGGCTAAAAAAGTCAGTTGAAAGTCCGGAGAAGCCCACACACGATCGGATTACCAGCCAGCTTTAGTCCATCAGCGTCCGTTGGACTTTTGTAGACGAAAAGTCCGACCGTGTGTACGCGGCATTACATATGAATAAAATATGTAATTGTTTACTCTAAAAGGGTTAAAATCCCAAAATAATTCAAACTATCTTCATCAATACCAAAGTTATTAACAGTACCTTTCTAACTGAATTATTTAGCCTAGGGCAAAACTAACCATATACAACCACCCTGGAATAAATAATTTCAACAAAAACTATATTCTGCACTCCAATTAATGAAACATCATTTTGATGTCTTTTGACATAGCACTTCTCTCCTGTAAGTGGAAGATCCGTGTACCCCCATTAGCCCTCCTCATTCTCCCAACCATATTATGTGGGAGTGTGACGAAGGCACTTATTCCCCTGAGAGAGATATTTATTCTCTTTCACGGGTAAATTGTGATTACTTACAAAAAATAATTTATACAATGTATCATCTAATCTCACATGTTTTTTGTTTACTCTTTACTCCAGAATTCACTGGTTTCTTTTCTATCTATTCATCTCTTCAGTCCACACAGGTTGATCTGCGCAGTCAGCTCTGCATAACAAAAAGTAAGTCAAAACTATTTGATCTATTGCCATGGCACCACTGAATATACTTTCCCTGAATGTTCAGGGAATAAATGTCCCTCAAAAAAGGACCATAGCCTTCCGTACTTTCCATAACAAGAAGGCTCACATAGTATGCCTCCAAGAAACACACTTCACCAAAGATTCTACTCCAAAATATATTTCTCCTTTTTATCAACAAATTTACATGGCTTCTGCCTGTACCAAGCAAAGGGGAACTCTAATTGCATTTCACCGATCCACACCATTCACCTTATCATCAGAAATTAAAGACCCAGAAGGTAGATACCTGATACTCATGGGTTATATATTGGATACAGCAATCACGGTGATTTCCTACTACGCTCCTAACAAACAACCTACACCATTCCTCTCACATATATTACAAGTGATTAATACACACAAAATAGGAACAGTGATAATGTGTGGGGATTCGAACCAGGTCCCCCTCCCATTTCTAGATAAATCACCTTTTACACCATCCAAAATAACCTCTAGATTACCTTTTTCTTAACTTCTTTCCAAATACAATCTGGTAGATTCGTGGAGAGAAAGTAACCCAATGAAAAAGAAATTCACTTATTTCTCGCACCCTCATCAAACCTTCACCAGAATAGATCATATTTTTCTAACAATAGGAATGATACCAGAAATTATTGCATCAGATATAATTCCGATTCCGTGGTCTGACCATAATGCAGTATACACTACTATAGCCTCAGCCATACCAAAAGCGCATGACCCAACGTGGTACTTACCGGACATAATGCTCAAACACCCACTACATCAGATGGCCATTGAACAAGCTTTAAAGGAATACATATCAATTAATAATACAACAGACATCTCCCCAATAACACTGTGGGAAGCTCATAAGCCTGTCTTGCGTGGTACAATACAAAGACAAATGGCACTATTTAAACGGGAACGCAAAAATCTAGCAAAAAAACTAGAACTCAATTTTAATGCAGCCTACATATCATTTCAAGATAATCCATCTCAGAGTACAAAATCTCATCTGGAAAAATCTAGATTGGAATACGATCTATTTCTCACTGAGTCAGTTGATAAATCCCTCAAACGCTCCAAACACAATTTCTACATGAATACAAACAAACCAGGTACATATTTGGCTCGGGCATTAAATTCAACTAACAAATCTTTCAAACCAATACGTTTGAAATTATCAAAAAATGTTTACACTTGTAATCCAGTTAAAATAGTCCATAAATTTCACTCACATCTCACAACTTTATACAAGACAAACAATGAATTTAATCCTACAGAGGCTGAATCCTTCTTCTCAAAAATAACCTTACCTGAGTTATCTCAGAATCAAAAAAGCAGTTTGGATAAGCCTATAACTATAGATGAAGTTGCAAACGCCATAAAAGACCTAAAACTTAACAAAAGACCAGGCCCAGACGGCTACTCGGCTTTATACTATAAAACATTCTCAGAAATACTCTCTCCCATTCTCACTGAAACTTTTAACAAACTTCTAGATGGACATTCTTTTCGGCAAGAAACACTAATGGCAATTGTTTGTATGATCCCAAAACCCCTTTCTGATGATACTTCCTGTGTGAATTATCGGCCTATCTCTCTGTTAAACCTTGATATTAAATTATTAGCAAAAATAATAGCAAAACGCCTCAATAGCATTATAGGAAAATTAATACATAGAGATCAAGTAGGCTTCATGCCAAATAGACAGGCAGGCGATAATATACGCAGGGCAGTGTTATTGGCACATATTGCTAAAAAACGGAAAATCCCTTTATGTTTTCTATCTCTCGATATTAAGAAAGCATTTGACACAGTATCCTGGCAATATATGCAATATTCATTACAAAAATGGGGTTTTGGACCCCACTTTTTAACATGGATCAAAGCATTATATAATAAACCCAAAGCCTATATAAAATATGCTGGATACAAATCTGAAGCCTTTAATATCGAAAGAGGTACCCGACAGGGTTGCCCATTATCTCCCTTATTATTTGCCCTTATACTCGAACCCATGGCCCAATACATCAGAACAAACCAAACTATAACTGGCATTGAAGTAGGAGGTATTACACACAAATTATGTATATTTGCAGACAATATATTACTTTTTCTATCATCACCACAGGTCTCTGGTCCTAACTTAATACCAGCTCTTGATGGATTTGCAACCCTATCTGGCCTTATGATTAATCCTAAGAAATGCCTAGTGCTTAATATTTCACTCACAAACATGGAATTGATCCCGGCTAGGGCTGCACTCCCATTCACATGGGCAGAAAAATCAATCCCATATCTTGGAATTCATTTAACAGCATCTCATTCTGACTTATTCTCAACCAATTATCCTCCTGTATTAAGACAGATCACAAATCTAATAAAACAATGGTCGCAACTTCCTTTATCCTGGATAGGGAAGATTAATGCAATCAAAATGACTATTCTACCCAAATTGCTTTATCTATTCAGAGTCCTCCCTATTCCAATTCCTTCCTATTTTTTGAGAATAGTACAAAAAAGAGCAACTTCGTTTATATGGGGCTCTTCTAAACCACGTATACCTATACACACACTACATCTTCCCAAAAATAAAGGAGGCCTGGGATACCCTAATTTTACTAACTACTACAGAGCAGCACATTTGGCCAGTCTGTCCAAATACCATGAAAAACAGGAAATCCCATTATGGGTATTTATAGAGGCTTCAGAAAATGACCCTCTATTAATATCAAATTTATTATGGCTTGATCCTAAAGACCGCTTTAAAATTCATAATCCCATAACTAAACACTTCTTATCTCTCTGGGATAAACTAAAAACCAAATATCAGTTACAATCTCCACACAATCCTCTCCTTTCTTTTATCAGAAATCCGGCCTTTTATCCGGCATGGATCTACCCAAATTCTTTTAAAGCTTGGACAACATCAGGCATTCAGACACTAAATGACTTCATAGCATCTAAATCATTCCTTTCATTCCCATCGCTTAAAGAAAAATATGATCTACCAAACTCTGAGATATTTAGATATCTCCAAATCAAAAATTTCTATACACCATTCCTAAAGGGGGATACACCATTATCCCAATTATCCATTTTTGAATCAATCTGTACAAAAGATCCATTTGCTAAAGGTACAATTTCATCACTTTATAATCAATTATATGGAATAGCAAATCTTAATAGACCCTCTTACGTTCAGAGGTGGGAGGAGGACCTGGGACGAACTTTAGAAGACACTGACTGGTCTAACATATGGCTCACATCTAAGTCATCTTCACCCAACATCTTAGCACTGGAGACAAATTATAAAGTCCTAACTCTTTGGTACCTTGTACCCCCTAGAGTGGCAAAATATTCACCTAATACCTCAGCTCTTTGTTTTCGAGGATGCCCAGAAATAGGCACATATTTACACATATGGTGGACGTGCCCAGTAATCCAAACCTTCTGGAAGGAAGTCTTCGTGATTGCATCTAAAATATTTAAAAAAATAATACAACCAGATCCATATTTAACTTTACTTAATCTAAAACCGGAATGGTTAACACTCTCTCAATTCAAACTTATGATCCAACTAATAACGGCTGCAAAACAAACAGTGGCCAAGGCATGGAAATCTCCTACATTGGTACTAGCAGAAACAATTCACAGAATGAATAATACAATGTCCCATGCTAAGATGGTAGCCATCGATCAAAATCAAATTCCAAAATTTGAAAAACTTTGGCATCCTTGGATAAAACAACAGTTCCTGTCAAACTTCAATGACTCTGTCCTGTTGCCATGGTAACAGATTAAATGACTTACAGAGACACCCATTCTAAGGCTTCAAAGAGAACTAAAAAGAATAATAAACTGACGAACGGGACAACCTTGTGGACCATACCTCTACCTTTCTACCCTTTTTCTTCTTTCTCTTTCCTTTTCTCCACCTTACGATTAAAGCTCATTATCAGAATTTATTTGACCTATATACACTCTACTTGTAAACAATATGTATAGTAGGTATAAATCATTTAAATACCTACAAAAGTAACTAAGGAAATGATATATATCTTTAATTTAGGTTTACGTGAACCCAATGTTTAATATTTGAAATGTCATGATATTTACCTATATAAACCCTACTGTAAAACAATGAGCTTACTTTATAGATCCTTGTAAACTTACTTTATGTATCTTTATAACATTGTATACTCAATAAACTTCTTTTGACAAGGAAAAAAAGATTGTTAATCAAGAATGTGTGGATAATTGTCTCAACGCTACAACACATTAGTGGTGCTCTAATTGCTGCTTTCTGTGACAATGAGGATTATTTCCTAAGGGCAAATCCAAGTGCACTTGTAGTGCAAAGTGTCTTTGCCTTTAGTAAATTACACCCAACAGTGCTTTGTAAGGTTACACAATCACGCCATTTTCAGGACTCCACACATTTCTGTCAAGGTCAGCTACAACAACCACAAGCAGTAAATGTCACCAAAGATTTGCTTAATGTTTTTTTTTATTTGATAAAGGTTTCACACATTGTCTGGCATATTGATAGCCCCCCTACCCGCAAAGAATTCCAGGTATCTTAGCCGGACATCACGGGCACTCAGGGAGGGCAAGCCAGGACGGCCACTTTCAAGCGCCGTCAGGGTTGGTTCATTTTGAATTCCGGATTCAGGCCCAACTGAGCCAGCACAGTTGGTACAGTAGGTGACCGCGATATTGTGTCAATCTCGCCGCACTTCTCGGCGAGATTTTACACCTACGAGCCCCGTCGCAGGAGCCAGCGCCGAGATGGCTCACTCATCGGGAAAGGAAGACGTTGTTTTCCTCCCGCGATGAGTGACAGGCAGCGCTGACAGCTGTCTAGTATGAATCCTGAGGCGGGAACACCGCGCCAAATTTTAAATGAAAAAACCGTCGTGGGTTCCCCCCTCGGGGGCATACCAGGCCCTTAGGTCTGGCATGGATTGTAAGGGGAACCCCCTATGCCGAAAAATCGGCGTGGGGGTCCCCCCCAAATCCATACCAGACCCTTATCCGAGCACGCAGCCCGGCCGGCCAGGAAGGGGGGTGGGGACGAGCGAGCGGCCCCCCCTCCTGAGCCGTACCAGGCCGCACGCCCTCAACATGGGGGGGTGGGTGCCTTGGGGGAGGGGGGCGCCCTGCGGCCCCCCCCACCCCAAAGCACCTTGTCCCCATGTTGATGAGGACAAGGGCCTCTTCCCGACAACCCTGGCCGTTGGTTGTCGGGGTCTGCGGGCGGGGGGCTTATCGGAATCCGGGAGCCCCCCCTTAATAAGGGGGCCCCCAGATCCCGGCCCCCCACCCTGTGTGAATGAGTTTGGGGTACATGGTACCCCTACCCATTCACCTAGGCAAAAGTGTCAATATAAAAAAAACACACTACACAGGTTTTAAGAATAATTTATTAGTCAGCTCCGGGGTCTTCTTCCGACTTCGGGGGGGTCTCCTTCCGACTTCTCCCGGTGTTCGGCCTCTTCTCCCGGGCCCCGCCGCTATCTTCTTCCAGCTCTATTGCCAGCGAGGGGCCCGGTCTGCTGCCGCTGTCTTGTCGCCGCTGTCTTGCCGCCGCCGCTGCTGTCTCTCCACTTCTTCTCTTCTTTTCTTCTTCCCCGATGTTGACACGACGCTCTCTCCGGCTCGAATGCTGTGTGCGAGCTGCGGAGCCATTTATATAGGCGGTAACCCCGCCCCCTTACGACGTCATGGTCCCAGCATGCGCAGGGACTCTGGGGCCACGCCCCCTTATGACGCCAGAGTCCCTGCGCATGCTGGGACCATGACGTCGTAAGGGGGCGGGGTTACCGCCTATATAAATGGCTCCGCAGCTCGCACACAGCATTCGAGCCGGAGAGAGCGTCGTGTCAACATCGGGGAAGAAGAAAAGAAGAGAAGAAGTGGAGAGACAGCGGCGGCGGCGGCAAGACAGCGGCGACAAGACAGCGGCAGCAGACCGGGCCCCTCGCTGGCAATAGAGCTGGAAGAAGATAGCGGCGGGGCCCGGGAGAAGAGGCCGAACACCGGGAGAAGTCGGAAGGAGACCCCCCCGAAGTCGGAAGAAGACCCCGGAGCTGACTAATAAATTATTCTTAAAACCTGTGTAATGTGTTTTTTTTATATTGACACTTTTGCCTAGGTGAATGGGTAGGGGTACCATGTACCCCAAACTCATTCACACAGGGTGGGGGGCCGGGATCTGGGGGCCCCCTTATTAAGGGCGGGCTCCCGGATTCCGATAAGCCCCCCGCCCGCAGACCCCGACAACCAACGGCCAGGGTTGTCGGGAAGAGGCCCTTGTCCTCATCAACATGGGGACAAGGTGCTTTGGGGTGGGGGGGGCCGCAGGGCGCCCCCCTCCCCCAAGGCACCCACCCCCCCATGTTGAGGGCGTGCGGCCTGGTACGGCTCAGGAGGGGGGGGGGGCGCTCGCTCGTCCCCACCCCCCTTCCTGGCCGGCCGGGCTGCGTGCTCGGATAATGGTCTGGTATGGATTTGGGGGGACCCCCACGCCGATTTTTCGGCATAGGGGGTTCCCCTTACAATCCATGCCAGACCTAAGGGCCTGGTATGCCCCCGAGGGGGGAACCCACGCCGGTTTTTTCATTTAAAATTTGGCGCGGTGTTCCCGCCTCAGGATTCATACTAGACAGCTGTCAGCGCTGCCTGTCACTCATCGCGGGAGGAAAACAACGTTTTCCTTTCCCGATGAGCGAGCCAGCGCGACATTCACAGTACCCTGTCGCCGAGAACCAGCGCAATGGTATCGCGCTGGAAACACAATCTCGCGGTCAGGTACTGTAGAATGTTGCCGTAAAAAGTTGTGTAGAACACAGCACACCAGGATAATGTGATTCAGTTTATACTCCGCCATATGTATGGGTGTAAGAAATAGGCGGAACCGGCTGGCCATGATTCCAAACATGTTTTCCACCACTCTTCTGGCTCTGGCCAGCCGGTAATTAAAAACCTTCTGGTCCGGGGTGAGGGTCCTCATCGGGAATGGCCGCATAAGATGGTCCCCCAGCGCAAAGGCTTCATCCGCAATGAAGACGAATGGGAGTCCTTCCACATTGTCTTCTGGATGTGGCAAGTCCAAGCTGCCATTCTGGAGACGCCTGTAGAACTCGGTCTGGGCGATGACTCCACTATCGGACATCCGGCCATTCTTCGCCATGTCCACATACAGGAACTCATAAGTAGCCGACACCACCGCCAACATCACAATGCTATTGAACCCCTTATAATTATAATAGTATGACCCCGAGTTGGGTGGTGGGATGATGTGGATGTGTTTCCCATCAATTGCCCCTCCACAGTTAGGAAAGTCCCACTGCTGGGCAAAGTGTGGAGGCCACAGTCTGCCATTCCTGTGGCGTGGAAGGAAACTGTTGAGGAAAACAAAAAAAAATAGGCTTTTTGCACATAGACATGGAAAGCAGTTTAGACACAAACATTCTTGGTCAACATCAAGATAACATTGATTTATGGGAATTTTTAAAGACCAAAGTATAAGGTACACCTATCATATTCCCCCTCCCCCCCCTGTCATGGGCCATTTCTAACATTATAGGGGGGGAGCTCTTGGACAGGTAACCCTCTCCACTTCATTGAGAGATAAATGCCTAAATAATGTGTATTACTTGGAACAGCCCCTTCTTAGTTACACTATTGGCAGCCCACTGGACAGGTAAGAAGTGTCATAATACAAAGATATAAATACACACTGTACACATTTGAGCACATTTGGACATTCTGCTATTACCTATCCAGATAATAATAGTATACAAAAACTTGAAACAGTACCATTTGAAAGCATACAGGCAGGCCATTACACTACATGCTTTGGGGAATTCATCCATAAATCTGAGCACAGAAGAGATGGGTATAGTGTGTATGGGTTTGGCAAAGTCAGCAGATAGATGATTGAGGGTAGATAGAGAATTGGTATCATCTGACTTAGCAGTCGGGGGTAGGGAGGGTTCCATATGATTTAGGGACCCCCCCAAAAAATCCTCTGGCACTCTGCCTGAATTTAAAGCACAAATCACATTTAAAAACATTTTAGGGGGTGTTTGGGGTAAAGCACTACTATGGAGCTGATGCAATACATTGTTAAGTGACTACATGAGGTGAATATAGGGCCAGGAGACCATGCTGGGGAGATAAGTGAAGGCAAATAAGTATGAAGGACCAAAAAAAATAATTACATAAAAATCCAGCATGCATTAGAACAAAGGGGACATTCACAGCATATTACAATCATGGTAATTAGGGAATTAGGAAAGAAATACAATATATTAGCAAACATTCAATACAATAAAATGTGATATTATAGGATAAAAATCTTACCTTAATATACTCCTTCTGCAGGACCTGAATGATGGCAGAACAGGTCTCTGGGATAATGATCCCCAGAGCCTGGGGGGAGATGCCTGTCGAGCACTTCAAATCCTGCAGACTTCTCCCCGTCGCCAAGTACCACAGGGTAGCGACGAGCCTCTGCTCTGGATTGATGGCTTGCCTCATGCAGGTATCTTGCCTGCTGGTATAGGGGGTCAGCAAAGCTAACAAACGGTGAAATACGGGGTCCGTCATCCGGAGAAAGTTCCTGAAATCATCAGGATTAGTATCACAGATCTCACGGAGCAAAGGTATATGACAGAACTGGTCATGCTGAAGCAACCAATTCTTGGTCCATGAACTCCTCCCCACCCTGTTCATGGACAGGACTTGTGTCAAGGTCAGGACCCCAACACCAAGCCCCCGCACAGCACGAACTCTACGAGGAGTACATATACGCAACATGGCTAGAAAACAGTCGGCTGCTCAGAACGAAGTAACAGAACGCACTAAAGAACAGCAAGGCCTGTGAAGAGCGACCTGAAAAACAGTAACAAACGAACAAGAACACAATGACAAGTCACGCATAGCTTGCTTTTACACACTGAAGAGCAGATACAAACCCACAAGCACAAACTGAACAGCAGAAAATGATCTGAAAACCACGAGTCTGAAAAAGCGCGAATCGTCTCTCACCAAACTTTTACTAACACGAGATTAGCAAAAGGAGCCCAAAGGGTGCCGCTCTTGGTTCTGAACTGGCCTTTTCTAGTCTCGTCATACGTGGTTTACGTCACCGCATTTTTAGCGATCGGAAATTCTGACAACTTTGTGCGACTGTGTGTACGCAAAACAAGTTTGAGCCAACATCCGTCAGAAAAAATCCTAGGATTTTGTTGTCGGAATGTCCGACCGTGTGTACGGGGCATTAGTCTTCACGAGGGAAAAGGGGGGCTTAAGTAACCAAAACTGCAAGGTTTATCCTTATGGCACAACACAGGAAGCACCCTCATGGATAACAGATTAAAATTAGAAGTAGACTTTAAAAACTTAAAGTAAATAAGTCACCGGGACCAGATGGCTTGCACCTGAGGGTACTTAAGGAACTCAGTCAAGTAATTGCCAGACCATTGTTCCTAATTTTTACGAACAGTCTACTGACTGGTATGGTATCAACTGATTGGAGAAAAGCCAATGTAGCACCAATCTTTTAAAAAGGACCAAGATATATCCCTGGGAACTACAGACCAGTTAGCCTAACATCAATAGTATGCAAGCTCTTGGAAGGGATGACAAGGGACTATATACAAGATTTTAGCAATGAAAACGGTATCATTAGCAGTAATCAGCATGGATTCATGAAAAATCATTCTTACCAAACAAATCCATTAACCTTCTATGAGGAGGTGAGCTGCCATTTAGATGAAGGAAGGCCCATAGATGTAGTGTATCTGGATTTTGCAAAGGCAATTGAATACAGTTCCCCACAAGCGTTTATTACAAACTAAGGTCTGTTGGCATTGACCAAAGGGTGACTACCTGGATTGAAAACTGGCTACAAGGACGAGTTCAGAGGGTCGTGATAAATGGGGAGTACTTGGAATGGTCCGGTGTGGAAAGTGGGGTCCCCCAGGGTTCTGTCCTGGGACCAGTGCTATTTAATTTATTAATAAATGATCTGGAGGATGGGATAAACAGCTCAATCTCAGCATTAGCAGACGATACTAAGCTAAGCAGGGCAATATCTTCTCCGCAGGATGTGTAAACCTTGCAAGAAGATCTGAACAAATTAATGGGGTGGGCAACTACATGGCAACTTAGGTTTAATGTACAAAAATGTAAAATATTGCATTTAGGTGGCAAAAACATTAATACAATCTACTCACTAGGGGGAAAACCTCTGGGGGAATCTATGATGGAAAAGGACATGGGGGTCCTAGTAGATGACAGGCTCAATGGCAGGCAATGCCAACCTGCTGCAAGCAAAGCCAAAAGAATATTGGCATGCATTAAAAATGGAATTAACTCCAGAGATAAAACGATAATTTTCCCACTCTACAAGTCTCTAGTCCGGCCGCACCTGGAGTATGCCGTCCAGTTCTGGGCTCCAGTCCTCAGAAAAGATGTGCTGGAAATGGAGAGAGTACAGAGAAGGGCAACAAAGCTAACTAGAAAAGGTACAATTTCTGGGGAAATTGTGTGAAGTGTTCTTGCCTCCACCAGTAGTCTACAAGCATTATTAAGCCTAGCAGATGAAGGTATGACCACATGCATTTGGGGGGTCTCAGCATCTTGTGTTTACAACCACTGTTTCCTAGCAACGCTCATGCCCTGTTTATGCTTCACAACCACTGCTCAATACACAATACACAGGATCATGATGGCTGTAATAACTGTGCAGTAATTAAAACGGTCGTACTTTAAAAACTATAAATCCTACAGCGAAGAGCTTTATATTGTGAGAATCATAAGACCCAGACCTAGATTTTGATACATAGTATGTCTCTGAAATATTAAAATTGTAGGCACAGTCGCAGTTTAGATATTGCCCTTCAAATTTGAAGGGGCTAGAGTGGCGGTTCAATGAATGTCAATGGACGGCATGAGTTGCAAATAAATGGTCATATTATGAAAACTATCAGAACTATGGCTTAGCCGATGACATGTTTAGTGGCAGCAGGGATAGCTGAACGTTTTGATATAAGATTTGTGTACTGTAGGTGGGCTTGAAAATGAGGGAGTGATGGCAGTTTAGAAATCATGTCCTGATTTTTCAGCTTTTGTCACCTCCCACTCTAGTTTTGAACATTTCCCCATTCATTCCTATGGGACCAATTTCGCCACAAAAACAATGATATTTCGTGAACCATCCGGCGAAACGTTCCTCAAAGTAATAGCACACCAATCGGGAACAATCCACACGTTTCGATATATTACTTGTCTATGTAATGTAAAAACTGTGGGAGGAGTTAGGGTGGTAAATTTGGCTATAATAAGAATAATAATATACATGTGAGATAACAGTAAGTGGTCTTGCTATGCAAGAACACTTAATAAAGGGAATGGAGGATCTTAATTATGAGGAAAGATTACAAGCACTGAACTTATTCTCTCTGGAGAAGAGATGCTTGAGAGGGGACATGATTTCAGTGTACAAATACCGTACTGGTGACCCCATAATGGGAATAAAACTTTTCAGCAAAAGGGCATTTAAACAGACTCGTGGCCATTCACTAAAATTAGAAGAAAAGCGATTTAACCGGAAACTGCGTAGGGGGTTCTTTACGATAAGAGCGGTAAGAATGTGGAATTCTCTTCTACAAGCAGTGGTTTCAGCAGGGAGCATACAGTCAGGTCCATAAATATTGGGACATCTACACAAATCTAATCTTTTTGGCTCTATACACCACCACAATGGATTTGAAATGAAACAAACAAGATGATCTTTAACTGCAGACTTTCAGCTTTAATTTGAGGGTATTTACATCCAAATCAGGTGAACGGTGTAGGAATTACAACAGTTTGTATATGTGCCTCACACTTTTTAAGGGACCAAAAGTAATGGGACAATTGGCTGCTCAGCTGTTCCATGGCCAGGTGTGTGTTATTCCCTCATTATCCCATTTACAAGGAGCAGATAAAAGGTTCAGAGTTCATTTCAAGTGTGCTATTTGCATTTGAAATCTGTTGATGTCAACTCTCAATATGAGATCCAAAGAGCTGTCACTATCAGTGAAGCAAGCCATCATTAGGCTAAAAAAAAACAAACAAACCCATCAGAGAGATGGCAAAAACATTAGGTGTGGCCAAATCAACTGTTTGGAACATCCTTAAAAAGAAAGAACGCACCGCAACACCAAAACACCCGGAAGACCATGGAAAACAACTATGGTGGATGACCGAAGAATTCTTTCCCTGGTGAAGAAAACACCCTTCACAACAGTTGGCTAGATCAAGAGCACTCTCCATGAGGTAGGTGTAGGTGTGTCAAAGTCAACAATCAAGAGAAGACTTCACCAGAGTGAATACAGAGGGTTCACCACAAGATGTAAACCATTGGTGAGCCTCAAAAACAGGAAGGCCAGATTCGAGTTTGCCAAACAACATCTAAAAAAGCCTTCACAGTTCTGGAACAACATCCTATGGACAGATGAGACCAAGGTCAACTTGTACTAGAGTGATGGGAAAAGAAGAGTATGGAGAAGAAAAGGAACTGCTCATGATACAAAGCATACCACCTCATCAGTGAAGCACGGTGGTGGTAGTGTCATGGCGTGGGCATATATGGCTGCCAATGGAACTGGTTCTCTTGTATTTATTGATGATGTGACTGCTGACAAAAGCAGCAGGATGAATTCTGAAGTGTTTCGGGCGATATTATCTGCTCATATTCAGCAAAATGCTTCAGAACTCATTGGACTGCGCTTCGCAGTGCAGATGGACAATGACACGAAGCATACTGCGAAAGCAACCAAAGAGTTTTTTAAGGGAAAAAAGTGGAATGTTATGCAATGGCCAAGTCAATCACTTGACCTGAATCAGATTGAGCATGCATTTCACTTGCTGAAGACAAAACTGAAGGAAAAATGCCCCAAGCAGGAACTGAAGACAGTTGCAGTAGAGGCCTGGCAGAGCATCTCCAGGGATGAAACCCAGCATCTGGTGATGTCTATGCATTCCAGACTTCAGGCTGTAATTGGCTGCAAAGGATTTGCAACCAAATATTAAAAAGTGAAAGTTTGATGGATGATTTTTAATCTGTCCCATTACTTGTGGTCCCTTAAAAAGTGGGAGGCACATATACAAACTGTTGTAATTCCTACACCGTTCAGCTGATTTGGATGTAAATACCCTAAAATTAAAGCTGAAAGTCTGCAGTTAAAGCACATCTTGTTTGTTTCCTTTCAAATCCATTGTGGTGGTGTATAGAGCCAAAAAGATTAGAATTGTGTCGATGTCCCAATATTTATGGACCTGACTGTAAATAATCTCAAAAGCTATTAGATAGGCACCTAAACTACCATAACATACAGGGATATACAATGTAATATTGACATAAAAGCGCACACACACAGGTTAGACTTGATGGACTTTTTTCAACCTTACCAACTATGTAACTATGTTCTCTCACCTGTGCTCTTGGCCCCTCCCTCCTGTCCTGCCCCCAGAGCCCCCATATGTGAACACGCATGCACGAATGCATGTCAGCGCATTTGTCACCAAAACTGGCATCAAACGTCCTATTTAAACGGAGCTTCAGTACTGGCTAATTGCTGTTATGTCTACAGAATTCTGTGTAGGTTCCTAATTCCTGTGTTTGACTTCTGATCCTGACCCGGCTTGCTCCCAACTATTCCTTTCTACTACCTGCTCGGACCCCTGGCTTCACCCTGCATTCTGTCTCTGCCTGCGGCTCCTGTTTGATTCTGCATCAGTTGCCTACTCTGCCTCTCGCATTCCACGAGAAACGAGTACCCAGCTCAACGGGAACATACCAGCAATGTTCCGAACACAGCAGGGCGACAGCCTTGCAGCCTCAAGGTGCGATCTGCCAATTACCAAAGCAGTGAAGCAACCTCCCCACGAGCTGGCAAAGGTACTGTTCCTTCTCTCTTCCAACATCTAAGCCTCACAGATTTACAGACTGTAGTGGTTGATATTAAATCCACCCTATATGCTGCCATCACGGACCTCTGTGCAGACATACAAGCTGTCACCACAAAGCTAGGCTCTGTGAAAGAAGTGACTACCCACCATGCAGATGCTATACGTCAAATACAAGCAGACCTCAGATAATCAACTATCTTACATTATAGAAATGCACCGACATATAGAAGACCTCGACAATCGTGGTATACTCCACAACATAAGAGTAGGGGGGGTTCTTGAAAATATTGACCAGCCAAACCTAGAACACTCCATTGCCACTATCTTTAATAAACTCTTGAAATAGTAGATTCATCTATTGAAAAGGAGAGAGTTCACAGAGCTCTCCATCCAAGGGGCCATGACACAGATCCCCCGAGGAATGGGATTTGCTGTTTGGTCAATTTCCCTCTTAAAGAAGCTATTCTAAGAAAAGCCAAAGAAAGAGATTGAGTGCTTTTTAATGGGAAGGAAATTAAATCGAAGACCTATAGAAGATTACCCTTTAACATAGGAGAGCACTACGCCCTCTTCAGGATCAACTACGCATCAAAGGGATCTTCTTTAATTAAAACTTCTCCTAAATTTCTGTTCTGTTTGTCGGCTACATGAAGAGGTCATACGGCATTCCTTCATACACCAGAAGATCTACAGCCCTTCTGTAAATCCATGGAACTTTCACTCGAGGTTTCTGACTGGTATAACACCTTCTCACTCATAGAAACTTGGATTGAGGTCTCCAACAACTGTACTCCGCACGCCCAAAGACAGCAAGGATGACGCTGCAGATCTCAACCTTCTTCTCCACCAAACTATACCATGGCAATTAAAGAGGTGAAATCGATTGGAGCCCTCCAAGACTGCATTGAAACTTGAATCGACATACCAAAGAACACTGATCATCTCACATTACATAGGGTTGTAAGAACCCTGTCGGGTTGCTATGTCCTCCTAGAACACTTTTTTTTTCTTTCAGCTAGGCTAACACATGAACCTACTGGATCTGTATCTGTTATTCATTTTATAACATGTAGAGCAAACTGTCGAGGTACTGAAATATCTTGCTTCTAATCAATACAATTGAGCTACTTAGTGTTGTGACTTCAAGTAGTTTACTCTACAGTCCACTGAAGACCTCCTGGATGACAAGGAGCCTCTAATCTGTATTAGATACCCATCTTCTCTGACACATCAAACTGAGTTTTATATGACTGTCATGAATACTCTTTCTTCTATTCCCAAATACTACTCAACAGTCTACCTATACTGGTTTATATCAATGCTTGGTGTCATGAAAATAAATGCTTTTTGTTTTCAATGACAGACAATTTGAGGGTTTTATAGTAAGCGGGCAAGTTTCACATTCTTTTTTTCCACCACAGCTTGCAACACTTATGGTTATTTCTAATAACTTGAAGCTGGAAAGTACATCTCTTTTATCCAGATAATTTAATATCTCAGCATCGAGCTCCCCATTATGGGGATAAATAACCATTTGTCTGTTCTGTAGCAAGATTATTAAGATATTATAGTTAGCCCTTTTTGGTATCTCCACAGACAATAAATAATACTTAATTATCTCCTGTCGCATAGGGGGTCAGTGTTAGTTTCACAACTAAGGGATTATGTTATTGTTAAACCTCTTCCTACTCCCCCCCCCCTTATTTTTTCCTTTCCCCACTTCCTTTAAAATACCCTCATCTCCCCCTTCCCTTCCCCAACCACTACCCTCCCCTCTAATCCTCTTACCTTCCTTATCCCTTATCCTTATCCCCACCCCCATGCAAAATTACCTTGTGATTTGCAAATAGCTCATGCATCCTTATAAAACTGCTTGTAAAGTCTTCAGTAGTAGAAGGTAATATTTCTATTTAATTCTGTTTCAAAATGTTTATGGCTTAATATAGTCAGATAGAAAGGTATGTCAATGTTTAATTGATTTAGATGTTATGTCAATGTCTTCACTCTAAAATCTGTATAGTCTCCCTCAATATACACTCACTTATTTGGTAATTTCTTTCACACCCCTGTAATACACGACTTACAAATACATATGGTACATTCCCTGAATTAATCACCCTTTTTACCCTTAACGATCTCCCAAAATGTTTTTCTTGCACTCTTCCTTTTAGCCATGCCCATTTCCATGCAGGAAGTATCCCACT
The DNA here is from genome assembly GCF_042186555.1 of Aquarana catesbeiana. NCBI lineage: Eukaryota > Metazoa > Chordata > Amphibia > Anura > Ranidae > Aquarana > Aquarana catesbeiana. Next base: position 469,249,407 of record NC_133328.1, read on the forward strand.
TGGACCCAACCGGACACCGCACCTACACAGCAGGGATTTCTACATCCTAGCTGATGCTTCAGGTCTCCCTTCATTTTACACCATTCATCCCTTTCACAGGTAGAGTAGCAGGCCTAACTCTACCTCTGGAATACTCCCTACCTTTACCTCCTCTCCCATTTTCTTTATACTTAATTCACCCCCCTTTTTTCCCCAATCCCCCCTTCCCTGCCCCCCTCCCTTAGCCTCCTATTTTATTGCTCTCTTGTACTCCCTTACACAACATCTAACCTTCGATATCTACAAAAACTCTTTTCTTTTGCATCTCTTTTTTCCTCATCTTAATGCTGATTAGTGATATGATGGCTCAAAAACAACAAACCTCACCTCTTTCGTTGAAATTAATTTCAGTCAATGCCAAAAGCTTAAACATTTCAGAGAAACATTCTCAATTTCTGAGAGAATTCCATAAACTGAAAGCCAATATCGCTTGTATTCAAGAAACTCATTTTAAAAAAGATACTATTCCCAAATTTAAGAATCATTATTTTCCATATGTTTTCCATGCTACGTTAGCTAACTAAGGGAAAGCTTGGTATACGTCCCATTACAATAGCCAACATATATTCTCCCAATTTCAAAAGGTTTCCTTCCTCCAACAGGTGAAATACTGTCCACTTTTGCAACCAGCATCTTGATGCTTAGCGGGAATTTCATTGTCCCATTGAACCTACTCCTGGATTCTTTCTCTGGAACTTCAGCCCTCTCTTATAGGACTCTCAAGCAAATTAGGCTCCAACTACACTGACTCATGCTCCATGATACATTGTGTATGCTAAAACCTCAAGAAAAAGACTATACACACTTCTCCCCGCTTCACCACAAATATTCCAGAATTTACTATGTCTTCTTATCTCAGGCAGACCTCGCCTTCTTACAACATTGGCAAGCAAAGATCGCACACATTCACCCACTCGAAACAACACATAAACAAACTAGAGCAACCTTCACCTACCAGGACCTACTTCAGGCAAGAAATCGTCTCCTTGATGAGCTCGACAAATAAATGAAAAGACAATACATACTCCTTAATAAAATATACTATGAGTATGACAATAAATGCAGGAAACTCTTAGCAAAGGAAGTACAGGCTAAAAAAGCTTCCACCACGGTCAAACATATTAAAGACAAGCAGGGGAAAATACACTTGTCTAACGAAGCCATAGAGAAACAGTTCAAAAGTTATTACAAATCTCTCTATAACATCCCTTAACATAACACAACAAAAGTTTTAAACCTTCATCGTTGCCTAACATCTCAATCACAACAAGGTTTTTTCCTCTCCCTCGATGCGGAGAAGGCGTTTGACAGAGTGGCCTGGGACTATATGGAAGCGGTTCTTGAGTCTATAGGTTTTCTACCCAAAATGCGTGCTTACATACAAGCTTTGTATACTGCTCCTATGGCAAGGGTACGAGTAAATGGCCACCTGTCGGACAGCTTCCAGCTACATAATGAGACCAGACAGGGTTGTCCTCTCACCCCCCTACTTTTTGTCCTCACTCTTGAACCCTTACTTTACGGCATACTTGGTTTGATGGACCAGAGTCCGTCGGACAATTCGATCATGTGTGGGCTCCAGCGGACTTTTTTTCCTCAAAAGTTCGACGGACTTAGAAATGAAAAATGTTTCAAATCTTTTCCGGTTGAAAAGTCAGCTCGTCTGTATGCTAGTCCGATGGACAAAAACCGACGCTAGGGCAGCTATTGGCTACTGGCTATGAACTTCCTTGTTTTAGTCCGGTCGTACGTCATCACGTACGAATCTGTCGGACTTTGGTTGATTGTGTGTAGGCAAGTCCGTTCATTCGGAAAGTCCATCGTAAAGTCCATCGAAAAGTCCGCAGGAAAGGTCTGCCGTAAAGTCCGCTCGTGTGTACGCGGCATTATGCCCTGTACACACGGTCGGATTTTCCAACGGAAAATGTGCGATCGGAGCTTGTTGTCGGAAAATCCGACTGTGTGTGGTCTCCATCGGACTTTTTCCATCGGATTTTCCGACACACAAAGTTTGAGAGCAGGCTATAAAATTTTCCGACAACAAAATCAGATCGCGTCAATTCTGGCCATGTGTGGACAATTCCGACGCACAAAGTGCCACGCATGCTCAGAAGAAATTCCGAGACAGAACAGCTCGGTCTGGTAAAATTAGCGTTCGGAATGGATATAGCACTTTCGTCAGGCTGCAATGTTTTAAATTGTTTAATGCAGCGCATTATGAATGAAATTGTTTTGCTGCTCAATATTCACACATACTTCTCACAAACTTCTTTCTTTATTATTTCTGGTGATTTCATCAATATAATATTTTTATTTGTCACATCTGACTCAAAAATGTTTTTTTTTTTTTTTTGGGGTTAGTATTTTTTTCAAGCCTGATTTTTTTTTTTTTTTACTCCAGAATATTTTTGGGTGTGTTTTGTGTGTCAAGTTACTCTAACACCATTATTATCTTGTATTATTTAATCTCAAGGAGGTTGTTTGGTGTTGATGTCCCTTGTTAATTTCACATTGTATTTTTGAAATGTACCTGCCTCCTCACAAACAACCTGTCTTTTTTGAAGGAAAACACACATAGGCAAGTATAAATTAAACCAAAAAAGCTTTATTAAGGGATCCGAACCAAACAAAGAGGGAGGCAATGCTGGAGAAACATCCCCAGAGCAGACATCAATTATTTCCTGCCAAAATTGGTGGCCTGAGGAGTCCATATATAAGGGAGTGCAGTCTGGTCCAGAAGTCCAAGAGAATCACGAACAGCAGCAGATGACATCTGTGTCCCCAGGCTGTGGTCATACAAGAGGCTGCATCTTTTGCCAGACCAGACTGAACCCAGGTCATCACTCTCTGGTCTTCCTTCCACGCTTCCTTCCATGCTGTGTCTGTGGTGGTGGAGTTGTGGCAGGAGGAGGAGGATGGTCCAACCCACACAGGTGGGTATTGGGTGTAATTTCACCCCTCACCCCCTTAGTTAAGGTTTTATAAAGAATATCCTCACACATGAGGCGTTGACCCTCCTGCATGCCCTGCAGTTTTGTGAAAGCCATGGAGGCAAAGGCCTCTTCAGGAGTGGGGAAGGCTCTGAGGGACGCAGAAGCCTCCTGTATCAGCCTGAGTGCTGAATCCTGCACGTTACTCCCCTTCCTGGGTCTTTTGTTTGGGAGGCAGAGGGGAGGGACCTGCGATTCTGTCAGGCTCCTACTGGGTCCGGCCTTCTCCTGACTGCCACTGATTCCCCCTGATGAAGGCACGTGATCCCGGTGCCGAACACGCGTAGGGGAGGGGCCTGGACGGAGCTGTCAGCAGAGAGGGAGAAGGAGAGTTTGAGACACACACCGCACCGCATACCACACTGCGAGATTGGCCGTTCTTTGTTTGCTTAGGATGGTGCACTTACGCACCCACAGTATGTGAGTACCCCCGCAAGGGGAGAGAACCTTTTAAAATAAAATCCTTTATTATATCTTGCAATGTTGCACTATGGAGTTTTTTTCTTTTGCATATATTATCTCGATTGAGAGCATTGAAGGTCTGCACAGCTGGTTCCATTAGAGCACAGGAGTGTCTCCAAAGCTTTGTTTGACATAGTTTAATCACTGTGTCACATACAGGAAGGTGAGCATATATGCCTGTGGGGGTGACTGGAAGACACTATAGCACGTTTCTTGGTGACATACCTGTGGAGGGAAAGATGTGCGAGCTTCACTGATTCACGGACTATGTTTTTTTTTTGGGCACTTTTATATCTCTGGATATACGCTGATTTGGACTTTATTATATTCACAAGAAGATATTTTCCATTTAATATTTTCCATTCATTATTTATATTATTTATGTTATATGTTTTTTGATTGAGCACTTACACTGTGTGTTTAATGTTAGCACCGTGCACTTTATATTTAAGCACTTAACGGTATTTTCACTTAAGTGTATTATTGGTCAACATTCACGCTTTTATATGTAATATTGCTGCACTCACGATTGATGTGACCATTTTTTAGCTAGCGCAGACACATTTTTTTTCTAATTTTGCCACTTATTCCCGCTTCCTCCTGGCTGCCACTAACCCCGGCCTCCTCCTCGCTGCCACATTCCACAGCCTCTTCCTGGCTGCCACATTCCACAGCCTCCTCCTGGCTGAGGTCTTCCTGTGTATGAAAAAGGGACATAGTTTTAGTTTTTTCTTCATCAATCACACACAATTTTCATCTCATGACTGTTGAAAATTGAATGTTAACAAATATAACAAAATATCATTTTGAGCCCGGCATTTTTCATTCTTGTCCCAATTATTTTTGCCCACTACTGTCTATTGATATGTAAAACACTTTATTAAATCAGCAATTAGTGATCAATAATAACATCTAGTAAACATCATTTATTTCTTGACCAGAAATCTGTAGAACAATGCTATACCTGGCTCCAGCTGGGCTCCTCCACTTCTTCCTGGCTGAAAGTCCCAGGTTGGACATCGGAAGCCTCAGCTGGGGAGGAAGATAGGGTGGAGGGAAGAGTGGAAGGAAGGGTTGAGAGGGATTCCCTGACTTCAGTCTGGTCTGACAGACATCGCAGTCTCTCATAGTACCACAGCCTGGGGACATAAACGTCATCTGCTGCAGCTCCGGATCTCTGGGAATCCGTGACCTTCTTGCGCTCCCTAAGATAAGTGCTCCTCAGGCCACCAATTTTGGCTTTTAAATAGGGGATGGTTGCCGTGGGGACCACCGGCTTCACCAACTCCAGCAGTTTCTCCAGCGCTGCCTGCCTCTTTTGTTTATTGTTTTATTGGGGGTGTTTGATCTACCACAGACAGGGCAGCTCCCTGTATTTGTCTATGAACAGGGGGAGGAAGTTGTGGTCATTGAAGCCATCCATTTTATCTGCAAGACACAACACAAGATAAACCCTAAGGTCAGGCTAAAGTCTCCTAATCTTCTCCCAATATAGGCCTCAATTTCTAAGCAGTATAGGCCCAAGTTTAAACGTTACCTTCGTTATCACAATCGGCGCTTCCGATACTCCTTCCTCCGCTCACAGATCGTACGTAAGACGCACGCGTGTTACACTTTATATACACTGTGCATGCGTGAAACTCCGCCCACCCCTGACGTTCTTTCTAGTCTATTCCCCGCCCCTTCTCGTTCGGCGCAGTGGGAGAAGAGCACATGTGCGTGCTAATAACAACAACGTGGAGGAGGAGGAGGAAAGCCCGGAGCCAGAAACCTCCCAATCCCAGAGGAGACGATTTAAGGCCTCAAATATGTCCTTTGGGGAGATGTTGGAGATGGTCGACATACTGAAGAGGACTGACTATGACGGGAAGTATGGACCTTACCCCAATCCCAATGTCAGAAAGGCCAAGATCATGACTAAAGTTGTGAAGAGTCTGCACAGGAATTTTGGGGTACGACGATCCAAGGATCAACTCAGGAAGCGCTGGTTGGATCTCAAATTAAGGGAGCCTGATCAGTATAGAAGGATCAGGAGAGTGCTGCAAAAAAGTAAGTAGTTGTCCTGTGTTCCTATTCTTGATCTTTCTAATGTTCGTGCTGCTCCATGTGCTTTTCTTTACTGTTGTACAGTTTAAAATGGCAACTTTCATGTTCATGAGCATATTATTCGTTATTATGAAACATTGTTCGTTCGGCATAGAAAACACCATGTTTTGGACATATGCATTTTGAATACATTTTTGCTAGCCTAGTTATCTACAAATAATTTTGGTGTCTAGATGGGTTTGTAACTAGAATGAACTGCAAACTAGATTCTGTGTAAGGAGAGGACACTCAGCAGCTGTTTACACATCTGGACTCAGGAGCACTAGTGTGGGACACCAGAACACCCTTTTTATTAAGGGGTCCCACGCAGGTGCTCCAGTGTATACTATAGGGGTGACTCCATCTGTGAAGCTTGTACAAAACAGTTAAGTATTCAAGCTTGACAAAGGAAAAAAATAATTCTTCATCTTGGAACTTTGCCAAAAGAGACAATTGTACCCCACTTCCAAGCAATGTTTCATATTCCTATTTCTGCCATCAAATATCTGTGTGCTAAATATACCTTTTTTTTTACATAGGGGAGAAAAGACTCGGAGGACACCACTCATCCAAGGAGACAACAGACCCCCACCTCAGGAAGAAGGAGAAATCCCCCAAAGCCAACAGGAGGAGGAGGAAGGAGACATAATCGAAATAGTCACCACAACAGGTGAGTGTCTGCGACCACAGGCTCAGGTAAGAGATGGATAATTTATAATACATGGTGTGTTTTTGTTTCTATATTTTTAGGTGATCGTGATGTTGTGGATGAAGGACATTTCACCAGTAAAAGTGCACAGATCCTGATCGGGGAGATCATGGGGTGTAATAGGGATTTGGAAAACATCCATAAAAACATCAATGATGTTCAAAACAAAATGAAGAACATCATTGATGTTTTAGGGAGAGTTTAAAACACCTCTAAATCCCTGACTTTATTTTGTTTTTTGAATAGAAACCTTTTTGGCACCTTTTTTGACATATTCTCGAAAAGCCAAATTTTGAAGATGCACACAGTGTGTCAACATGTGCTATCTGCCATCTTGGTAGATCAATGGACGCGTTTTGTGGGTGCAATAGGCATGTGCATTTCGTTTCGTTCCGAATCGAAATTCGGACGAATTTTTCATTATTCGGAAATTCGGATGCATCCGAATTTCCGAATGACAAAAGTAAAGAATTTAAACGAATCCGAAAAAAAAACGAACGAATTCGAATCGAATTCGAAAACATAATCAAATAAAAAAAAAATAGAAAACGTTTTTCTAAAAAAAACAATAAGGTAGAATATAAAATAATAAAGCAATACAATATGTATATATATATATATATATATATATGTTTTTTTATGCTTTTCTTTTCTATTATTTTATATTCTATATTCTATATTCATACTAATTCATTCTATACGAAATTCGAATTTCGGAACATGGCTTCTGAAGTTTGAATTTCGTATAGAATGAATTCGAATTTGAATAGAAAAGATTAGAACAGAAAATAATAGAAAAGTATAGACTAGAAAAACAATAGAACAGAATAGAAGAAAATATAATATATATATTATATTTTCTTCTATTCTGTTCTATTGTTTTTCTAGTCTATTCTTTTCTATTATTTTCTATTCTATTCTAATCTTTTACATTCAAATTTGATTTCGGTCTATATGAAATTCGAATTTTGGAAGATGTTATATATATATATGTATATATATATATATATATATATATATATATATATATAATTTTCTATTCTGTTTCATTGTTTTTCTATGCTATTCTTTTCTATTCTATTCTAAACTTTTCTATTCGAATTTGAATTCATTCTATACGAAATTCGAATTTCGGAAGATGGCTTCTGAAAGTGGAATTTCGTATAGAATGAATTCGAATTTGAATAGAAAAGATTAGAATAGAAAATAATAGACTAGACAAACAATAGAACAGAACAGAATAAAATATAATATATATAATTTATTCTATTCTGTTCTATTGTTTTTCTAGTCTTTTCTCTTCTACTCTATTCTAATCTTTTCTGTTCAAATTCGAATTCATATTATAAGAAATTCAAATTTCGGAAGATGGTTTTATATATATGTGTGTGTGTGTATATGTATAATATATATATATGTATATGTATAATATATATATATATATATATATATATATATATATATATATAAAACCATCTTCCGAAATTTGAATTTCTCATAAAATGAATTCGAATTTGAATAGAAAAGATTAGAACAGAGTAGAAGAGAAAAGACTAGAAAAACAATAGAACAGAATACCAAAAATTATATATATTATATTTTATTCTGTTCTATTGTTTGTCTAGTCTATTATTTTCTATTCTAATCTTTTCTATTCAAATTCGAATTCATTCTATACGAAATTCCACTTTCAGAAGCCATCTTCCGAAATTCGAATTTCGTATAGAATGAATTCAAATTCGAATAGAAAAGTTTAGAATAGAATAGAAAAGAATAGCATAGAAAAACAATGAAACAGAATAGAAAATGTTATATATATATATATATATATATATATATATATATATAAAACATCTTCCAAAATTCGAATTTCATATAGACCGAAATCAAATTTGAATATAAAAGATTAGAATAGAATAAAAAATAATAGAAAAGAATAGACTAGAAAAACAATAGAACAGAATAGAAGAAAATATAATATATAATATATATATATATTATATTTTCTTCTATTCTGTTCTATTGTTTTTCTAGTCTATTCTTTTCTATTATTTTCTGTTCTAATTCGAATTCATTCTATAAGAAATTCAAACTTCAGAAGACATGTTCCGAAATTCGAATTTCGTATAGAATGAATTTGAATTGAAAAGACTATTATAGAATATAAAATAATAGAAAAGAAAAGCATAAAAAAACAATAGAAGAGAATAATACAAAAAAATTACCGTATTTATCGGCGTATAACACGCACTGGCATATAACATGCACCCCAAGTTTAGGAGGGAATTTTAAGGAAAAAAAACTTTTAGGAGGGAAGTTTAAGGGAAAAAAACTTACATTTAAATGCCCATCATTGCAGCCTTCTCAGTGCAGCCTTGCCCCAGTGCAGCCATGTCAGTGCAGCCTTGTCAGTGCAGCCTTGTTAGTGCAGCCTTGTCAGTGCAGCCTTCCCAGTGTCCATTGCAGCCTTGCCCCAGTGCAGCCTTGCCCCAGTGCAGCCTTGCAGCTCGCAGTTTGAAAATCCTGTGATCCCCTGCGATCCTGAGCTTCAAAATCGCCGACCGCGATTTGAAAATGGTGCCGCCGGCGCCAAAATACACAGAGCCGGTCCTCGGCTCTTCTCGGCGGCTCTCGTTCACTTTCGGCTCCACTCGTAGTCCCGCCCGGGATGGGCGTGACTGTGAGCGGAGCTATCCGAACCTAGCCGAGTACACTCGGCTAGGTTCGGGCGGCACTCGAGTGAAGCCGAAAGTGGCCGAGAAGAGCCGAGGGCCGGCTCTGTGTATTTCGGCGCCATTTTCAAATCGCGGTCGGCGATTTTGAAGATCTGTCAGCTCAGGATCGCAAAGGATCGGCGTATAACACGCACCCATGATTTTTCCCTGATTTTAAGGGGAAAAAAGTGCGTGTTATATGCCGATAAATACGGTATATATATTTATATATATTTTTTTTATTTTTATTTTTTTTCTATGCTGGTCTATTGTTTTTCTATTCTTTTCTATTGTTTTCTATTTTATTCTAATCTTTTCTATTTGAATGCGAAATCATTCTATACGAAATTTGAATTTCCGAAAATGGTTATACAGAAACAGAATGAAATAGAATGAAATCGAATTCTAATAGAAAAGACTAGAACAGAAAAACAATGGAACAGAATAGAAAAAAAAAAATATATATATATATATATATATATATATATATATATATATATATATATATATATACACACACACATCTTCTGAAATTGGAATTTGGTACAGAATGAATTCAAATAGAAAAGATTAGAATAGAACAGAAAATAATATAAAAGAATAGCATAGAAAAACAATAGAACAGAATAGAAAAAAATATAAAATATTCTATTCTAATCTTTTCTATTAGAATTCATTCTGTACCAAATTCTAATTTCGGAAGATGGTTTTATTTATTTTTATATATATATAAAATATTTCTTTCTATTCTGTTCTATTGTTTTTCTATTCTATTCTTTTCTATTAGAATTTGATTTCATTCTATTTCTATATAACTATTTTCTGAAATTCGAATTTTGTATAGAATGAATTTGAATTTAAATAGAAAAGATCAGAATATAATAGAAAATAATAGAAAAACAACAGAACAGAATAGAAAAAATATTTTATATATATATATATATATATATATATATATATATATATATATATATATATATATATATATATAAAACCTTCTTCCAAAATTCGAATTTCGTATAAAATGAATTTGAATAGAAAAGATTAAAATAGAGTAGAAAGAATAGACTAGAAAAACAATAGAACAGAATAGAATAAGATATAATATATATATTATATTTTATTCTGTTCTGTTCTATTGTTTTTCTAGTCTATTCTTTTCTATTCAAATTCAAATTCATTCTATACGAAATTCGAATTTCAGAAGCCATCTTCCGAAATTCGAATTTCGTATAGAATAAATTCAAATTCGAATAGAAATGTTTAGAATAGAATAAAAAAGAATAGCATAGAAAAACAATGAAACAGAATAGAAAAAAATATATATATTATATTTTATTCTCTTCTGTTCTTTTGTTTTTCTAGTCTATTCTATTTCTATTCTAATCTTTTCTATTCAAATTCGAATTCATTCTATACGAAATTCTAATTTTAGAAGCCATCTTCCGAAATTCTAATTTCGCATAGAATTAATTCAAATTCGAATAGAAAAGTTTAGAATAGAATAGAAAAGAATAGCATAGAAAAACAATGGAACAGAATAGAAAAAAAATATAATATATATATTTAACCATCTTCCAAAATTGGAATTTGGTACAGAATGAATTCGAATTCAAATAGAAAAGCTTAGAATACAATATATTATATTTTTTTCTATTCTGATCTATTGTTTTTCTATGCTATTCTTTTATACTTTCTATTCTATCCTAATCTTTTCTATTGGAATTCGATTTCATTCTATACGAATTTCAAATTTCGCAAAATGGTTATATATAGTTTACTTTTTCAAATTCAGTTATTGTTTTTTTCGAATTTTATAGTTTTTTTCGAATGTGGTAGAAATTTTTCGAATTTGACAGTTTTTTTCGAATGTGGTAGAATTTTTTCGAATTTGACAGTTTTTTTCGAATGTGGTAGAATTTTTTCGAATTTAATATTTTTTTCAAATGTAGTAAAATTTTTTTTGAATTTGATAGTTTTTTCGAATGTGGTAGAATTTTTTCGAATTTGACAGTTTTTTTCGAATGTGGTAGAATTTTTTCAAATTTGACAGTTTTTTTCTAATGTGGTAGAATTTTTTCGAATTTAATAGTTTTTTTCCAATGTGGTAGAATTTTTTCGAATTTGACAGTTTTTTTCGAATGTGTTAGAATTTTTTCGAATTTGATAGTTTTTTTCGAATATGGTTGAATTTTTTCGAATGCGGTCGAATTTTTTCGAATTCGAATACGAAACGAAACGAATTCCGAAAACGAATGTAATGAATGCAACGAATTTAACTAAATGAATTAAGTTAAATAACGAATCGAAACGAAACTAAACTAAACTAATTTTTTCATCCTGCACATATCTAGGGTGCAACCCCTTCCTCAATAATAAAGTAGCTGAGAGGAAAGGGTTGCACCCCCAAAACACGTCCCTTGATCCCCCATGATGGCAGCTAGCACATGTTGACATTTGGCAATTTTTGTGCATCTTCAAAATTTGGCTTTTCCAGGGGTGACTTCACCTCATCTGAACGCAATATCAAACACAGTTTATAAATACTCATGTCAATTTCTACCAAAGTTGAACTTTGTAAGTTCCAGATTTGTGTATTTCTTGTTGGTTTTAAACATGCCTGTTTAACCTTAAATGGACATTTTTCCTTTTTTAATGTGACCCAAAAAATTGTTATACAACAAACATGTTGGTTTGTTTTAAAAACCTTTTATAAATGCACATGTGATTGTGCTTGTATTAAAAAGATTGATAATCAAGAATGTGTGGATTTTTCTTTCAATGCTACAAAACTTTTTTTGTGGTAAAATTGGTGGTTTCTGTGACAATGGGGGTTATTTCCTAAGGGCAAATCCACTTTGCACTACAAGTGCAGTTTCAGTGCACTCTCAAGTGCACTTGTAGTACAAAGTGTATTTTCCTTTAGTAAATAACACACAACAGTTCTTTCTAATGTTACACAATCACGCCATTTTCAGGACTACATACATTTCAGTCAGGGTCAGCTAAAAGAAACACAAGCAGTAAATGTCAGCAAATATTTTAGTAGGTAAACTAATTTTTTTATTTAAAAAAAGGCTCAGACATTGTCTGGCATATTGATGGCCCCCCTACCCGCAAAGTATTCAAGGTATCTTAGACGGACCTTGCGGGCACTCAGGGGGGGCAAGCCAGAATGGCCAGCCTCAAGCGCCGTCAGGTTTGGTTCATTTACATGAATTCTGGCCTCAGGCCACCAAGATGCCCCCACTATCTAAGCACAAGTGGTTGCAGCTCTTCTTAGATCAAGTCAAATCTGACCTTATGAAGATCAATTGGAAATGGATCGGTCCTAACAACCTCACAAACAAGGAAAGAAAAGCTCTATCTGAGTTGCAAAATGCACCAAACCTAGTGATTAAGAAGAGCGACAAAGGGGGAAACGTGGTACTTTTAAGTGAAAAAATGTATGAGGATGAATCTTTAGGACTTCTTGGCGATGCCTCCACTTATCAGAGACTTACCAGTTCCCCTTTTCCCACTCTTGTTGAGACACTGAATAAAAATCTCAAATTGGGGATGGAGGCGGGCCTTCTAACGAAAAGGGAATTTTCTTTCCTTAGGGTAGATGAATTTACAATCCCTACCTTTTATATAATACCCAAACTCCATAAATCCCTCACACGTCCCCCTGGCAGGCCAATCGTCTCAGCTATAAAGGGCCCCTTAGAAAAAACAGGCAAATACATAGACTCTATGATTAAACATATGGTTAATCTACTTCCTTCTTTTGTCCGTGACAGCAGAGACGTTCTGGTTAGATTACGACATTTTGTCATACCCCCAGAGGCCCTTTTGGTGGGCATCGACGTGGAGAGCTTGTATACGTCGATACCACACCACTGTGGTATTGAGGCTACAATGCATTTTTTGGACTTTCACCATCCTCAACAGGGTGCTCAAAATGAGTTTATTGGGGAACTTCTTGAATTCATGCTTAATAACAATTTCTTCCAATTTCTTGGTCATTACTATCAGCAGATTAGAGGCACCAGTATGGGGGCGCCTTGGGCTCCCTCATACGCATGCCTCCACCTGGGACTTTGGGAGGAAATTAAGGTCTATCAGTCCCCTTTGTACCTCAGCCACTCCCTCCTGTGGCTGAGGTACATTGATGACGTCTTGATGGTGTGGACTGGTTCAGTCAAACAACTTGAGGACTTTGTGTCCGAACTTAACAGGAATAACTATAACATACGTCTGACCTATTCACACCATCCCAACATACTCCCATTTCTGGATCTATCTATACGGAGATCTGGGAGTGAAATTGTTACTAGCACCTACAGGAAGGAAACAGCAGCTAACACCCTGTTGTCTGCCCAGAGTCACCACCCCAAACCATTAATCCATGGGATACCCACAGGACAATTCCTGAGGATCAGACGGAATTGTTCTGTGGAGGAGGAATTCCATAAGGAGGCATATGAGATGTATCACAGATTTAGACAAAGGGGTTACTCACATAGTTCCCTCAAAAAGGCAAAGAAAAAAGCCACCCTTAAAAATCGTGACGAACTCCTAACACCCCCTGTTAATTCTTTTCATGCTAAAAATAAAGATAATGAACCAAAAGGAAATGCTGAAAAGAACTTCCCAAGGATCATTACTAAATATGGATCCCAATGGAAAATGGTTCAAGGAGTCCTACAAAAACATTGGCACATTTTAACTTCAGCCCCCCTAATCTCCGAACTGGTGAGTCCAAAACCCCTCCTGACAGCAAAAAGATCTAATAATCTTGGTGACCTGCTTGTCCACTCTGAATACACCCGTACCACTCAAAAGAACTGGCTTAGTGACTCCAGAATCTCCCCAGGCATGTATAGATGTGGACACTGCAATGTTTGCAAGTATGTCCACCAGACAAATATGTTCCCGAATCCCCGCGGAGGTGTAGACTATAGGATTAAACAGTTTATAAACTGCTCCACTACTCGAGTGGTTTATACACTTACCTGTCCGTGTAATAAAACCTATGTGGGCAAAACCAAAAGAGCCCTAAGGGTTAGGATTCGGGAACATATTGCTGGTATTAAAAAACTGAATGATGAACGCCCCATTTCACTACACTTTGCCAAATTCCATAATCGGGACCCCAAGGGTCTAATAGTAAAAGGCATATATAGGTTGAATTTACCTACAAGACGTGGCGATTTTGACACCATTCTCCTTCAGAAGGAAAAGATGTGGACCTACTATTTGGAGGCGATGGCCCCCAATGGGTTAAATACCGAATGTAGCCTCCAGTCCTTTTTGGAGAAATAATTTAATTGACCTCCTCTGCAGTAACCATTTATATTAGTACCTTTTCCTGTTTTTTGTCTCCAAGCGATTTTCTAGCGTTATACTGGTGCTTTAATTCGTTATGCTTTATCTGTTTTTTGTCTTCAATTTTTATTTTTTATTTTTTATTTTTTGTTCTTCGCTTCACTTGGTCTCCATGTAAATGTACATACCCACCACCATCAAAGGCTCTCTTGTATCACGTTATATCATAGTTTAATGTGCAAGTGATAGCAGTCATGTTTGTGAAGCCATTTGCGAGGTTTTTGCTCTTGCTGAAATGTCTGTGATGAGTGGTGACTGTGTGCGACATCTGGTGGACACCTGATGTAATTACACCCTATATTGGTTAGTCTATTTAACCTTCGCCCACGGACCCCTCCTTTGCTCTGAGGAAACCAGCGGTGATTGGCTGGTGAAACGCGTCAGCACGTGACGTCAGCACGTCATCTCGGAGCCGCGAACACAGGGTGTTTGAATGCTTTGCCGGGAACCAACAGCTGACGACCGACCTATACCATCTGATACAAGGCACTAACACAGCGGGACTTTCTCCACCTGACGGCACAAGCAAACGCAACAGTCTTTGTCTACAAGTGACCACTCGGGGTAGAGCCTGTGATTCTGTGAGCTGCTGATTTACCTGGTGAGAGATGTATTACTCCAATTTATGATATCAGTGCAGCCTTACCGTACATGCTCCCCCTACTGCCTGCTGTCCGGATGAACTGCTTTGCTTGAAAGTCCTGAGTTATCACTGCCATTAATAGGTTTTACCGGTCATTGTGGTCAGCCTGTATATACCACTGTTCAGCTCCCGGTCTGGTACTAAATTTTCAATTGTGTTCAAACCACTGAACCTCCCTGCAACATTACCAAATTAAATCCACATTCATCCACCCCACCCCCACACCGCCACACCGCCTGTACTTGGACTTATCTGAGGTCTTACATTATCCAATTACTAGCCGACCTAGTTAGAATCTGTTGCTGTGATTGGTGTGTGTATGGGGTATGTTTGGCCGCGGCTCCGCTGTTTTTAATGATAACGTTATCAATTTTAATTAGTCAATTGATATCCTCCCTGATTTGCCCATAATTGCCTATTTTTGTATTCTTTGTGTGGTGTTTATAGCCTAATAAATATATTGTTTTTTGACAGATTGTGTTTGGGTTTCTGCCTTTCTTTGGGGAATCTCTTTTTCCTTGTTATTTTTTGTATGCCTTACAAGGCGACCCAAACTGCACCCATTATTACTATTTTTTTTTGGATGAATATCTGCCTATACCCAATTAACTAATTTAATCTGGAGGTTGATCCGGGCTAAAATCACTTTTTCCTCTCAGGCCCCACTGAGGCAGCATAGTTGGCAGAATTTCACCTTAAAAATTTGTGGAGAACACAGCACGCCAGGATGATATGATTCAGTTTATACTCCGCCATGTGTATGGGTGTAAGAAATAGGCGGAATCAGCCGGTAATTAAAAACCCTTTGGTCTGGGGTGAGAGTCCTCATCGGGAATGGCCGCATAAGATGGTCCCCCAGCGCAAATGCTTCATCCGCAACGAAGACGAATGGGAGTCCTTCCACATTGTCTTCTGGAGGTGGCAAGTCCAAGCTGCCATTCTGGAGATGCCTGTAGAACTCCATCTGGGCGATGACTCCACCATCTGACATCCGGTCATTCTTCCCCACGTCCACATACAGGAACTCATAAATAGCCGACACCACCGCCAACATCACAATACTATTAAACCCCTTATAATTATAATAGTATGACCCCGAGTTGGGTGGTGGGACGATGTGGACGTGTTTCCCATCAATTGCCCCTCCGCAGTTAGGAAAGTTAGGAAAGTCCCACCTGGGCAAAGTGGGAGGCCACAGTCTGCCATTCCTGTGGCGTGGAAGGAAACTGTGGAGTAAAAAAATAAATTAATAATTTTGCACATAGTCATGGAAAGCAGATTAGACACAAACATTCTTGGCCAACATCAGTATAACATTTATTTTAGGGAGTATTTAAAGACAAAGGTATAAGGTCCACCTATCAGATTCCCCCCCCCTCATGAGCCATTTTATAAATTTTATGGGGGGGCGATGTTTTGGACAGGTAACCATCTCCACTTCATTGATAGATGAATGCATAAATAATGTGCATTACTTTGGCCAGCCCCTCCTTACTTTACACTATTGGCAGCCCACTGGACAGGTAAGAAGTGCCATAATACAAAGATATAAATACACACTGTACACATTTGAGCAAATTTTTACATTCTGCTATTACCTATCAAGATAATAATAGGATACACAAACTTGAAACAGTACCATTTGAAAGTATTCAGGCAGGCCCTTGCACTACATGCTTTGGGGAATTCATCCATAAATCTGACCACTAAAGAGGTGGGTATAGTGTGTATGGGTTTGGCAAAGTCAGCAGATAGAGGATTGGTATCAGCTGAGTTAGCAGTTGGGGGGAGGGAGGGTTCAAAAAGATTTTGGGAGACCAAAAAAAAAAGCCTCTGGCACTCTGCCTGAATTTAGGGCACACATCACAAATTTACACATTTTAGGGGGTATTTAGGGTAAAGCACTACTATGGATCTGACAAAATACTTTGTTAAGTGACTACACGAGGTGAATATAGGCCCAGGAGAGCATGCTGGGGAGGTAAGTGAAGGCAAATATGTATGAAGGACAAAAAAATACATAAAAATCCAGCATGCATGACAACAAAGGGGACATTCACAGCATATTACAATCATGGTAATTAGGGAATGAGGAAAGAACTACAATATATTATCAAACATTAAATACAATAAAATGTGGTGTTAAAGGATAAAAATTTTACCTTAATATAGTCCCTCTGCAGGACCTGGATGATGGCAGAACAGGTCTCTGGGATAATGATCCCCAGAGCCTGGGGGGAGATGCCTGTCGAGAACTTGAGGTCCTGCAGGCTTCTCCCCGTCGCCAAGTACCACAGGGTGGTGACTAGCCTCTGCTCCGGAGTGATGGCTTGCCTCATGCAGGTATCCTGCCTGCTGATATAAGGGGTCAGAAAAGCCAACAAACGGTAATATATGGGGACCGTCATCCGAAGAAAGTTCCTGAAATCGTCAGGATTATTCTCACGGATCTCACGGAGCAAAGGCATGTGACAGAACTGATCACGCTGGAGCAACCAATTCTTGGTCCATGAACTCCTCCCCACCCTGTTCATGGACTGGACTTGTGTCAAGGTAAGGACCCCAACACCAAGCCCCCGCACAGCACAAACTCTACGAGGAGTACGTATACGCAACATGGCTAGAAAATGGTCGGCTGCTCAGAACGAAGTAACAGAACGCATTGAAGAACAGCAAGGCCTGTGAAGAGCGACTTGAAAATCAGTAACGAACTAACATGAACACAATGACAAGTCCATTGTACTCGCTGCACTCACTGAAGAACAGATACAAACCCACAAGCACAAACTGAACAGCAGAAAATGATCTGAAAACCACGAGTCTGAAAAAGCGCGAATTGTCTCTCACCAAACTTTTACTAACACGAGATTAGCAAAAGGAGCCCAAAGGGTGCCGCGCTTGGTACTGAACTGCCCTTTTATAGTCTCGTCGTACGTGGTGTACGTGACCGCGTTCTTGGCGATCGGAAATTCTGACAACTTTGTGCGACCATGTGTACACAAAACAAGTTTGAGCCAACATCCGTCGGAAAAAATCTATGGATTTTGTTGTCGGAATGTCCAATCAATGTCCGATCGTGTGTACGGGGCATTAGAATACATAACCATACCAATAAACTAGCTGCTTTCGCAGACGACCTCCTAATTTTTCTTACTGATCCCAACATATTGATTCCTATCCTACTTCAGGATTTAGACCTCTTCCAAAAAATTTCCAACCTACAAATTACCATTCTAAATCAAATGCCCTAAATATATTTTTGCCTCTGGACATTCTCAAACTTTGTCAAACTAACTTTCCTTTACACTGGGTAAAAGACGCTATTACCGATCTTGGAATTCATATCCCCACTAAGCTATCAGAACTCTCCAGTTGGCCTTATGGCAAAATTCTGAAGGAAACGTGCAAAGAATTGAAACGTTGGGCTTTACTAAATGTCTCCTGGTTTGGGAGATCAGAATTGAATAAAATCACTATTCTCCCTTGTTTCCAAACGATACCCATACACCTTCCAGCCTCGTTCTTTTTCTGGCAAAACAAACCTCCTAGGGCAAAACACTCTCGCCTTACTCTACCAAAATCCAAAAGTAGAATTGGACTTCAAGACCTTCAGCGATATTACTGGGCTGTTCACTTAACCCGTATAGTGGATTGGAATATACACCATAATATTAAAGATTAGGTTAACTTAGACAGTTCATAATTTCCACAATGTTTATGAACACTTCCTTGACTTCGTGCTCGTCATACCTCTCCCGCAGCCAACTCTTACCTCTCATAAACCAGACACTGGAAACTCAATCCCAAAGGAAGATTTCTCCAATCCCTTGGTGGGGCCCATTAACTCCACCCCGTTCTAACCCAGACTTCATTCCAGGCATCTCTGATGATTATTTAAAAACGAATATGGCCTCATAGAAATATTTTATCCTCTCACTTTTTTGAGGAGGAGCAAACTGATCACACTGACATCTATCAATGCAGAACTTTCCCCCCATTCCTTCTCGCAATGGTCTTATATGCAGATTCAACACTTCTTGACAAATAGAGAAACTATCCAAAAAGTACTTGTACAGTACTTGAGTTCCTATGTAACAACCCCCCCCCCCCCTCAAAGGCACCTGATTTCCACTTTTTACATGTCTTTATTTGAAGGCTTATCCGCCTATGCCAGTAACTCATTTCATACCTATAGCCGGGGGTTGGAGCTGCAGATTCCATGTCCAGACTGGGAAATCAACTGTACCTATATATATAAAGGTTCCATGGATGTCCCAATCCAGGAGTGTGGTTATAAAATCTTAACCAGATGGTACAGGACATCTGCTCTTCTAAACAAATTTGCACCACATATTCCCGATATATGTGTGGAGATGTGAAAAAGAAAAGGGGATGCTGCTCCATGTTTGGTGGACGTGTGCCAAGATTCAACCTTTTTGGAAGTCAGTCCACTAAATCATTTTAAGAATAACTTCTGATGCCATCACCTACTGCCCTGCCCAATATCTTCTGCACTACACTCCTATTCCTAAAAAGCATTATCTTTTACCAATGTTTATGATCAATGCAGCCAGGCAATGTATTTCCTGTCAACTTGTAAGCATCTTGCAGGGAAAACTTTCTAAATTTACTAAGACTTGGTATTGTTGGCTAAACTTCAAAACAACCAAAGCTAATACTGAGAGATACAAGAAGAATCCTTTAATACCAAACCAGCCCTAGCTTACTATATTTCTCCATCAATCACTCCTTTCAAACTTTCTATCCAGTCCATATAGAAACACTCTATCCCTGTCTAAGAGGAGATATTCCTCGCAGTTTCCCTTTCATCCCCTGCTCACATTTTCTGGGGTTGGGAATCATATAAATACTCCTAACCAGTTACTTTTTAGCTTCATCTTTTCCCATCCATCTTCTTCTTTTCCCCACTAGATTTCTTTCCTTTACCCCCCAGGAGAGAGGGGGGGGGAGAAGAAGGGGAAAGAAAGATGGAAGATCTTAATCCCTTTTTTTCTTTTTTATCCTCCCTATTTCTCCCTACTACACTTTTCCAAAATTGATAATGATGTTGTCCAAATAACTACAAACTTCATAAAATAATCTTGTTACATCATCAGATCTTATTTTATGGTAAACACAGATCTCTGACTGGATTTAACTTTCTATTTATTCTTGAGATTAGTACTATCTGCTTAATCATCTGGTTTAAATTTGCTAAATACTTTATTAATTTATTTTTTTTTATGGTAAATACTAGATTTGATCATTTTTGTCAAATGTGTACATGCCTCTTATTCTGACAGTTTATACAGTATGTATCTTGATAATTTGCTTATTCAATAAAACTTTATGAAACAAAAAAAAAGACCCCTGATCATTCTGCGCATAGTACAAAAGGAGGTAATGGAGCAACCTATATTCTGGACAAAGGAACTACAAAAATAATTAAAGTGGAGTTCCACCCAAAAATGGAACTTCCACTTTAAGGGAAGGTGACCCCTTTACATGCCACATTTGGCATGTCATTTTTTTGGGGGGGGAGCGGAAACCCCCCTTTTTAGAGGGTTCCAGCTCCCACTTCCTCCCGGGGCACCGTGGCGCCGGAAGTAAGTTTTATCTCTCCCCCTCCCTCTCTGCAATCATCAGGGACACATCACAGGTTCCAGATGATTGCCCAGCCAGTCACAGCACATGGCACGTGAAGCCACAGCCGGGTGCCCACAGTGACAATGCTGGCGCCGCAGAGAGAAGGGGGAGACAAGGGGGGCTTCGTTCCCCTGCATTGCTGGACCCTGGGACAGGTAAGTGTCTGATTATTAAAAGACAGCAGCTGCAGTATTTGTAGCTGCTGACTTTTATTTTTATTTTTTATGGGGAACTCTGCTTTAAGCTATAAGGAGCGCAAAACCAATATCTCTGTAGTAATCAATACAAAAATATGTGTGTGAAAAAATAACTAAAAAAAACTCATATTAAACCACAATAAACAATGTGCATCAAATAAATGGTGAAAATAACATTCCCATAACATATAATTCCCTTATGCTTAAAGCGGTGTTCCACCCACAATTTTTTTTTTAAAGTCAGCAGCTACAAACACTGTAGCTGCTGACTTTTAATAAGGACACTTACCTGTCCAGGGAGCCCGCAATGTCCTCCCCGAGGCCGATCCTTCCCTCGGATCAGGTGCAGGCGCCGCCATTCTAGCTAAGGGAAACTGGCAGTGGAGCCTTGCGGCTTCAGTGCCCATTTCCTACTGTGCATGCGCTAGTCCCGCGGCACTTTATGAATGGCCAGTTGTCTTCTGGGACACACACAGGTCCCAGAAGACAGCGGGGGGCTCACCTCACAAAAGGAAATGACGTCCTGCGCCGCAGAATGGATGGATCGGAAATACGGGCTGTATTTCACAAAAAGGTACGATAGAAGAATTTTTTTTTTTTTAATATCCAAAAACGAGGGGTGGAGAGGTGGTCTTTCGTTTAAGACCACATCTCAAAAGTGGGTGGAACTCCGCTTTAACAAAGAAGTAAACTTCAAAGAGGAATATATAAAAGTCCAAATGTGAAATCTTGAAAATTATGAAAGTCCACGTGTAAGAATCCCAAATCACCTCGCAGACAAGTGTGCCAGTTCCCTTAGGCAGGCCATAGATGGTGCAAATTTCGTTCCTGCAATCTGTGGTGTACACGATTCCCGATTCAACAAAGACAGTGCTGATAGGGGAATCCCTCCTGCCGAGCAATTGTCCCCTGTCCCCACCCCAACTGGGATAAGACAGTGATTATTGCTAGCAGCAATAGCAGCCCCTAGCAATAATTGCAAGTTAATCCAGCAGGCTGGTTGTACACAGGCGGATCGATCGATAAACTTGGTTCATTCAGCCTGCCCACACATGGTTCGAATCTTGGACAGTTCCTGCTGAACCAGCTGGGATTCAAATCATCTATGGCCGGCCCTACTAAACAGTAATGATCTCCAAATGATAAGAGATCAACAGTGCAGAAATAATTGAATTGGAGGGGGCCACCACTCAGGATACCATTGATTCCACTGCTTTCACAGTCCTTCACTAAAGGCAGCACCTCAAATAATACTAGGTAGGAGAAAGAACAAAAGATTGTAGAATTGTACGCTAAAACCACATGATTTATTAAAAGTAGATATACTTACAAAAGATAGCTTAACACAGGAAAAACACACCACACCAGGGATCAACAGTGGGTGTATAACATCATATACCACTGGCCTCACCCTACACGCATTTCTTCTGGTGCAATGAACATCTTTAGGAACTCTTCAGAGTTGCTCATAATGTTTAGAAGCCAAAAACATACAGGAATTGCTACTCCAGAGCATTACATTTCCATACAACAGCATTAAAACCATCATCTTTGAACCATAACTTTTGATGGTATTAATGCTGTAGTATGGGATTCTAATGCTCTAATTGCTCTAATTTATGAGCAACTCTGTGCTTTTCTAAATAATATACAGTGAAGGACTGTGGAGGTGGTTGAGTCAGTCGTATCCTAATTAGTAGTTCCCCATTGAACGGTTAATTATGAGCTAACTTTATTTATTTACACATACACTCATGTCCATAAATATTGGGACATCGACACAATTCTAATCTTTTTTGGCTCTATACACCACCACAATGGATTTGAAATGAAACAAAAACGATGTGTTTTAACTGCAGACTTTCAGCTTTAATTTGAGGGTATTTACATCCAAATCAGGTGAACGGTGTAGGAATTACAACAGTTTGTATATGTGCCTCACACTTTTTAAGGGACCAAAAGTAATGGGACAATTGGCTGCTCAGCTGTTCCATGGTCAGGTGTGTGTGTTATTCCCTCATTATCCCATTTACAAGGAGCAGATAAAAGGTCCAGAGTTCATTTCAAGTGTGCTATTTGCATTTGGAATCTGTTGCTGTCAACTCTTAATATGAGATCCAAAGAGCTGTCACTATCAGTGAAGCAAGCCATCATTAGGCTAAAAAAACAAAACAAACCCATCAGAGAGATAGCAAAAACATTAGGTGTGGTCAAATCAACTGTTTTGAACATCCTTAAAAAGAAAGAATGCACCGGTGAGCTTAGTAACACCAAAAAGACCCGGAAGACCACAGAAATCAACTGTGGTGGATGACCGAAGAATTTTTTCCCTGGTGAAGAAAACACCCTTCACAACAGTTGGCCAGATCAAGAACACTCTCCAGGAGGTAGGTGTATGTGTGTCAAAGTCAACAATCAAGAGAAGACTTCACCAGAGTGAATACAGAGGGTTCACCATAAGATGTAAACCATTGGTGAGACTCAAAAACAAGAAGGATAAATTAGAGTTTGCCAAACAACATCTAAAAAAGCCGTCACAGTTCTGGAACAACATTCTATGGACAGATGAGACCAAGATCAATTTGTACCAGAGTGATGGGAAGAGAAGAGTATGGAGAAGGAAAGGAACTGCTCATGATTCAAAGCATACCACCTCATCAGTGAAGCATGGTGGTGGTAGTGTCATGGCGTGGGCATGTATGGCTGCCAATGGAACTGGTTCTCTTGTATTTATTGATGAAGTGACTGCTGACAAAAGCAGCAGGATGAATTCTGAAGTGTTTCGGGCGATATTATCTGCTCATATTCAGCAAAATGCTTCAGAACTCATTGGACGGTGCTTCGCAGTGCAGATGGACAATGACCCGAAGCATACTGCGAAAGCAACCAAAGAGTTTTTTAAGGGAAAAAAGTGGAATGTTATGCAATGGCCAAGTCAATCACTTGACCTGAATCAGATTGAGCATGCATTTCACTTGCTGAAGACAAAACTGAAGGAAAAATGCCCCAAGCAGGAACTGAAGACAGTTGCAGTAGAGGCCTGGCAGAGCATCACCAGGGATGAAACCCAGCATCTGGTGATGTCTATGCATTCCAGACTTCAGGCTGTAATTGACTGCAAAGGATTTGCAACCAAATATTAAAAAGTGAAAGTTTGATGGATGATTTTTAATCTGTCCCATTACTTTTGGTCCCTTAAAAAGTGGGAGGCACATATACAAACTGTTGTAATTCCTACACCGTTCAGCTGATTTGGATGTAAATACCCTAACATTAAAGCTGAAAGTCTGCAGTTAAAGCACATCTTGTTTGTTTCATTTCAAATCCATTGTGGTGGTGTATAGAGCCAAAAAGATTAGCATTGTCTCGATGTCCCAATATTTATGGACCTGACTGTATATTTTTGTATTGATCACTACAGAGATATTGGTTTTGTGCATCTTTTTGATTAATAACTCCACTGAAGATAATGAAGCATAGATCATGCTCCATTAGCTTCTTCCCCAGTCAGCACTGCTGGGCAATGACAACTTGCATCCAGTAAGTAACAGAATAAACATTGCTTTCTGGTTAATTCACTGGAGGGAGGATCAGAAAATCATTGTTCACTGAGCTGTCTCATAACATACACCGTTTTCTGGGTGTCTAGGCTTGACGACTGGGTGGAGGTGGTGCTTGCATCTTCTTTAGGTACTAGCCTGCCCTGCTGCATGTGTTATGTCAGAGATTTCCTTCATAAGTGAAACTTGTCACAGAGAAGTTGCATTTTAATAACCTGGATTAAGATGTGCAGAATTTTGGACGGGAGGTGGTTTTCAAAGGAAGCAATGAAGCGCTGGGACAGAAAGGGCAAATTCACACATACTGTGGTGACAGATGTTTTACTGCAATGTAAAATGTCCGTCACCGCAAGGACACACAGGAAGCAGCCTAGGGCTGCACTGCAATGACAATGCTGCATTTTATTACAGTGCACTGTGCCAAAGCGCATGGCAATGTACAGCATCACGCTGCTGTGCATTGCTATGAATGCATACCTCCCAACTTTTTGAGATGGGAATGAGGGACAGCTATTAGTAAAAGTATGGTGGCATAGAACACCCCCCCCCCCCCAATGCCCCCTTAAAGGAGAAATATACAAAAAAATTATTAGCTAAACCCACAAGTGCTTTTTTACCTCTACTATTCCTTTATACTGGCTTTTGAAATTTACAAATGAAGCCATTCAGAAATTGGATGAAAGGTTTAGTACTGGGATACACTTTTTATAAGATAAAAAGTGCATTTTATATACAACTATATAGATCAGATCAAAATGAAGGACAAATGAGGAGGAAAAAGGGACAGAGGGACTTGGGAGCTGGAGAAAGGAATATGGGTTCTCTAAAGCTGATGATTTAAAGTCTACTCATACAGCACATTTTTTATGTAAGCACCCTCTTCTTACGGTTTCTGTTGATTTATTAACTTGGGCATTTTTTTTCCCTGCTTCCACAAAAACTAGAGGAATCTCCCTGTTTTGCAACCTACTCCAACAGAAGATGGTGTTTGTGAAAACCAACCCACTCCTTAAATGGGAAACAAACCTTCAGTGCTCTTTTACTCCCTCTCAGTGGCTTATGACCTTTAGGTACACATATAAAGTCTCCTATTGTGTAAATCATTGGGAATTGCTACAAAAATTAGTAACAAGATAGTACCTCACCCCTTACCAACTGTCCAAATTCTCACCCCATTTCTCTCATCTTTTGTTGGAGAGGATGAGGATAAAAAGGTAATCTATTTCATATTTTAGGGCCTGCAAAAATCTCTCTAGTTTTGGTAGAGAGATATTCAAATTAATATCTGACATTACTTGTGTCTTGCTACAGCCTAATCCTGTTCCAGCAATTTTGAATCTACAAATTTATGAAATTCCCTGACCATTCTGAACAGTGATTGTCCATGTTATTTTGGCAGCGATAACAGTGATAGCTAGATACTGGAAGGCTTCCTAAGTTCCTAATAAACTAGAAGTTATAGTCTTAGTCAAATTGAATTACTCCTATGAGCAATTTTTATCTATCAGAGCTGGTAAATGTGAATCTTTTGACAACATATGGAAACCGTAGACAGACTGATGTGGTCATTGAGTTATTGTCTGATTTATAGCTCTAGGGAGTAACTATTTAGATGGAGCTTTATATTTACTCCACACAGACTTGTATTGTTATCTGAGAATTCCTGCCCAATGCGGCAGTACTGTCTCTTATGGATATCCCTGACTAGTAGTTATTCTGTTATAACTCCATATTCTCTCTGTATTGTTGAAAATGTGAAACTTGGTAAAAAATGTAATTAAAAAAAGTAAATAAAGTTGTTTAAATAAAATAAAATGAATTACAAATTAAAAATAAAATTACAGTTGATTATTTCAACAACTAGAATAATAATATTGTGCAGACTCAAGGAAAGAAAACAACCTAAACAATAATTAGTACGGTTTTCCAGTGTATATAAATACCTGTGTGGCAATGAGGTACACAAAGTAATATAATAAACATGCTACCAAGTATTTGCATATGTAGTGAAAATAAAGTCCACTTTGAACTAAAAACTGCGTCCATGTATATCTTCCACCAACATGGATTCTGTTACACCCTGTGTGACATCAGCCTTCAAACCTAAATACTCACCAGCTCCTAAGCTGCAAAATGAAACAATAAACAGTACAAAAGTAAAGATAATTACTCAGCTCCACCACTCCTCTGATGCCTTCAAGCCATCAACACCATCAAGAGCAATCATCCTGGACATCAGGACTGTGTGGGAGATAGCTCACCACATGGAGCCACAAAAGAGTTGTATATAGGGTAGCATTTGTTTATTAAAAAAACAGAGTTGCTCATAAATGTTTAGAGGTCAAAAACATACAGGAATTGCTATTCCAGGGCATTAGAATCCCATACTACAGCATTAAAACTTTTATCTTTGAACCATCACTTTTGATGGATTTAAAGCTATAGTATACAATTTTAATGCCCTAATTTATGAGCAACTCTGTTCTTTTATAACTAATATACATTTCATGCTGTCCAAGCAGATTTTATAGGCAGCATTTTTACAAGTAAAGAACAGGCATGGATTATAATGAAATATAAATTACAGTATATTATTGTAGCTATGGTCAATGGTCCAGACTGGACAACTCAATAGTCCAGGAGGTCCACCACTAACTTTTTAGGGTGAATTATATGGTTTAGCAACTTTTGACAATGCAGAACCTTCTCAAACCCTACTAGCTGTGTGTGCATTAACCTCTGCCTTGTGCACAGTAAATACACACCACTAAATCATTTGTAGTTTTAAACAGAACCCTCAACAGCCATTGTAAAATGTAGAAATCATCATGGGATTGTCATTTATTTTGGAAAAAGTACACAATTGAAATATTTTGGCTATGTTTGCAGTATAAAACGTGAATATGGGTGTAACGTAGCATGTTGAACAGTTGAGCTTATCCTTTAAATGTGTAGTTCGTGTGAGGAGCAAGGAGTTCATGGTTCACCAGAAACAAGGTATAGGACAAGATTATCTAAGGGTTCAGACAGGATGTTGTCCAGCATCTCAGATTGCTTAGCAAGGGGAGCTACTATACTGTTTGACACAGCAGAGGTCATGGGTTAAGATTCTGGTCCTGACACAGTGAGACCTCAAAGGTTACAGTTTCAGATCTCTAACCATACAAATTTTTATTTGCCCAGTCCATAAATCCACCAATTATTCATATCAACATACATATATACATACATACATACATACTGTCAGGTAAGTACTTACTGAGGCCAAGATGCCGAGAGCAATTCGCCCTTGCGACTAGGTACTCTCCGCCCCCTGGAGTTGGAACAGGGAGTGGATGGCACGAAGAGGCACAGGCTACCAGCAGGAAGGATAGGACTTGTGTAGTACTCCTTGAAGGGTCTTGGTAGATGTGCAGAGACTGGCAATTCTGGAAGTCTAAAACAGGCTGAGGATCAAACACAGAGGTTAGCAGGCAAATCTGGAACACAGGCAGAGGGTCAAGCATAGGAGATAGCAGGCAAGTCCAGGTCACAAGCAGGAGTTCAAGCACAGGAGTAGGGATGAGCTTCGGGTTCGAGTCGAACTCATGTTCGACTCGAACATTGGCTGTTCGCAAGTTCGCTGAACAGCGAACAATTTGGGGTGTTCGTGGCAAATTTGAATGCCGCAGAACACCCTTTAAAAGTCTATGGGAGAAATCAAAAGTGCTAATTTTAAAGGCTTATATGCAAGTTATTGTCATAAAAAGTGTTTGGGGACCTGGGTCCTGCCCCAGGGGACATAGATCAATGCAAAAAAAAGTTTTAAAAAGGGACGTTTTTTCAGGAGCAGTGATTTTAATAATGCTTAAAGTCAAACAATAAAAGTGTAATATCCCTTTAAATTTCGTAGCTGGGGGGTGTCTATAGTATGCCTGTAAAGGGGCGCATGTTTTCCGTGTTTAGAACAGTCTGACAGCAAAATGACATTTCGAAGGAAAAAACCCATTTAAAACTACTCGCGGCTATTGCATTGCCGGTCCAACAATACACATAGAAGTTCATTGATAAAAACGGCATGGGAATTCCCCACAGGGGAACCCCGAACCAAAATTTTAAAAAAAAATTACGTGGGGGTCCCCCTAAATTCCATACCAGGCCCTTCAGGTCTGGTATGGATATTAAGGGGAACCCCAGCCAAAATTAAAAAAAAAAATGACATGGGGGTCCCCCTAAATTCCATACCAGACCCTTCAGGTCTGGTATGGATTTTAAGGGGAACCCCGCGCCAAAAAAACCAAAAAAAAACGGCGTGGGGTGCCCCCAAAAATCCATACCAGACCCTTATTCGAGCACGCAACCTGGCAGGCCGCAGGAAAAGAGGGGGGGATGAGAGTGCGGCCCCCCCTCCTGAACCGTACCAGGCCACATGCCCTCAACATTGGGAGGGTGCTTTGGGGTAGCCCCCCAAAACACCTTGTCCCCCTGTTGATGAGGACAAGGGCCTCATCCCCACAACCCAGGCTGGTGGTTGTGGGGGTCTGCGGGCGGGGGGCTTATCGGAATCTGGAAGCCCCCTTTAACAAGGGGACCCCCAGATCCCGCCCCCCCCGTGTGAAATGGTAAGGGGGTACTTACCCCTACCATTTCACTAAAAAACTGTCAAAAATGTTAAAAATGACAAGAGACAGTTTTTGACAATTCCTTTATTTAAATGCTTCTTCTTTCTTCTATCTTCCTTCATCTTCTTCTTCTTCTGGTTCTTCTGGTTCTTCCTCCGGCATTCTCGTCCAGCATCTCCTCTGCGGCGTCTTCTATCTCCTTCTCCTCGGGCCGCTCCGCATCCATGGCATGGGGGGAGGCTCCCGCTCTTCTCTTCATCTTCTTCATCTTCTTCTTCTCTTCTTCTTTTCTTCTCTTCTCTTCTTCATTTTCTTCTCCGGGCCGCTCCGCATCCATGCTGGCATGGAGGGAGACTCCCGCTGTGTGACGGCGTCTCCTCATCTGACGGTTCTTAAATAACGGGGGGCATGGGGCCACCCGGTGACCCCGCCCCCTCTGACGCACGGGACATGACGGGACTTCCCTTTGGTATTCCCCGTGACATCACAGGGAAGTCCCGTCAAGTCACCATGCGTCAGAGGGGGGCGGGGTCACTGGGTGGCTCCGCCCCCCATTATTTAAGAACCGTCAGACGAGGAGATGCCGTCACACAGCGGGAGCCTCCCTCCATGCCAGCATGGATGCGGAGCGGCCTGGAGAAGAAAATGAAGAAGAGAAGAGAAGAAAAGAAGAAGAGAAGAAGAAGATGAAGAAGATGAAGAGAAGAGCGGGAGCCTCCCCCCTAAGACTGTTCTAAACACAGGAAACATGCGCCCCTTTACAGGCATACTATAGACACCCCCCAGCTACGAAATTTAAAGGGATATTACACTTTTATTGTTTGACTTTAAGCATTATTAAAATCACTGCTCCTGAAAAAACGTCCGTTTTTAAAACTTTTTTTTTGCATTGATCCATGTCCCCTGGGGCAGGACCCAGGTCCCCAAACACTTTTTATTACAAAAACTTGCATATAAGCTTTTAAAATTTGCACTTTTGATTATTCATGTTCATGTCCCATAGACTTTAACGGTGTTCGCATGTTCGAGCGAACTTTTTTCCTGTTTGCATGTTCTGGTGCGAACCGAACAGGGGGGTGTTCGGCTCATCCCTACACAGGAGATAGCAGGCAAATCCGGGTCACAATCAAAGGTTCAGGCACAGGAGATAGCAGGCAAATCCGGGTCACAAGCAAGGGGGTCAAACACTGAAGACAAGGCAGAGTCTGTTTAAACAAGCCATAGGTTGGGTCCAGGAGAAGAGCAGAGTGATCAGGGACGATCCGGGTCAAGCAAGTGATTCAACAGCAGGAAACAGGAAACAACTCAGACAGGAAGCTGAAGACAAACCTGCAACCCGTCTAAGCACCTGAGCATCTTTAAATGGGCAGCCAGAGGGGGGCCTGTCCGGACGTGAAGCAGGGAAGACGTGTTTGTGTGGAGCTCAGCACAGAGACAATCCAACACCATCCTTTCTCTGCTACAGCCCTGTTTTCACTGTAGACAACGGCATACTTTTCAGGACCTTGAGTGCCGCAGCCACAATTGCTTATTTGCTGCAGACTTAGCCAGGTTGTGTATATCCTGGGTCGGCCCTTCGATCTCTGGGCTTGAGGCCCGCCGTCATCTTAAAGCCTGCAGGCCCTTCTTCTTGGCACACTGAGACCTGAGGGGGAAGCGATAGCTGCGTTCTAGCACGCCAACAACTCATCCCCAGACGATTCTGCAGCGGAGGCCGACTGCCTGACAGCCACCTGAGGTCTCTAAGGCCCTGTGTACTCCTCGGCCTGACATCGCTCCGAGGCCTGCGGCCTATCGTTCCGGCTCCTACCTCCTCCAGTGGCCACAGTGAGTAGTGGATCGCCTGCATCCCCCCTGTACAGCTGAGGCCCTTATCAGCGATTACTCGCTGACCCCTCTTTGGGTCACGTGAAAGTTCAAACATGGAGCGATATGTCAACAGGCCCCAACTTTTGTCTTCAAACTCTCCCACAGGCCCTTTTGCGTTGATGTATCCATCCATGGGAGTGGAGAATGCCATGAACATTCCGTCCCATCTTATCCTCTCCACATGAGATACTCACTCCAGATATACTAGATGCCAAGCTGGATGCCAAGCTGCAGCTCTTACTGCAACAAATCACAAATAATGTCTCAACGGAGGTGAACAAACTAGTTGCAGAACTGAGAGGCGAGATCGACCAAATTGGTGAATGTACTAACACTCTTGAAAACAAATTCAATGAGATGATAAACTATGTACAGGGTATCGAAGAGGAAAACCATAACTTATGTTTGTCAGTCTCTCAATTACAGCTACAGCAGGAGGACTTACTTGGAAAATAGAGAGAGAAGACAAAATTTATGCTTTAGAGGTATCCCTGAAACAGTGGGAGACCCTGACCTACGTGCCTATCTTCTGGGTCTCTTTAACACCTTGGCCCCCACGGTGGTGGACATAGATTGGCATCTTGATAGAGCTCACCGGTCTCTGGCCCCAAAGCCTCCAGTTGGAGCTAGACTCAGAGATGTCATAGTGAAATTCCATTATTTTGAAAGCAAGGAAGCACTCACCCTAGCCACACGTAACAAATCTCAACTTACATACAAGGGGGCAAAACCCCAGATTTTCAGCAACCTTTCCCCCATTACCCTTGCTAAACGTAGGAATTTGCGCCCAATCACATTGCAACTACAACACCACAAGATTCCATATTACTGGAGCTTTCCATTCTGCCTCACCGTTTCCAAGGATGGCGTGCAACACACTCTGCATGAATTATTGGAAGGTGAGGCATTTTTGAAAGGTCTTGATCTGCCTCCAGTCCCGGAAGAGGATTTGATCCCTCCTAATAATCAGGCTCGTCCACCTCCTAACACGCCTAGCCGCATCTGGACCCCCGTGAGAGACAAATCCAGGAAACGTTTCTCCACACCCCAACATCTTCGCACCTCCAAGCAACCTCCTTGATTGTCTTACCTCTGTCTCCCTGGATCCATCCACATAGTATTACTCAGAACGTTTTCAACTCTTCATGTTTTAAGAGTATTAGAAGTTAATGTTTTGGCATACAATACTTTTTGCAACTACCCTGTTCTGTTTGTTTTGTTTTTTCTGTTTTGTTTTAGGGTAGAGCTATTTTTTCCTCATTCCATGAGGTTTCGTAGCTAATGGTCTGTTCTTTCCTCCCTGGCCATAATGCCTCAGTTGACAGACCCTTTGGTTCATTTGCTGACTTTTTCTCTGTTCTGTTAACTACTCTCCTACTGGAAGAATCTACCCTAATTGCTATCGAGCTCATAAGGTGAGCAGCGGGTGCTTCCCAGTTCTCTATCTAGAGTCTCCTGTCAGAAGTCCGTATGCGCCTCTACCTGGCCTTGACATTTGTTCAGGGCCTCCTGAGTAGGGATGAGCCGAACACCCCCCTGTTCGGTTCGCACCAGAACATGCGAACAGGAAAAAAATTCGTTCGAACACGCGAACACCGTTAAAGTCTATGGGACACGAACATGAATAATCAAAAGTGCTAATTTTAAAGGCTAATATGCAAGTTATTGTCAATAAAAGTGTTTGGGGACCTGGGTCCTGCCCCAGGGGACATGGATCAATGCAAAAAAAAGTTTTAAAAACGGCCGTTTTTTCAGGAGCAGTGATTTTAAAAATGCTTAAAGTCAAACAATAAAAGTGTAATATCCCTTTAAATTTCATACCTGGGGGGTGTCTATAGTATGCCTGTAAAGGGGCGCATGTTTCCCGTGTTTAGAACAGTCTGACAGCAAAATGACATTTTGAAGGAAAAAACTCATTTAAAACTACCGCGGCTATTGCATTGCCGACAATACACATAGAAGTTCATTGATAAAAACGGCATGGGAATTCCCCACAGGGCAACCCCGAACCAAAATTAAAAAAAAAAAATGATGTGGGGGTCCCCCTAAATTCCATACAAGGCCCTTCAGGTCTGGTATGGATATTAAGGGGAACCCCAGCCAAAATTTAAAAAAAAAATTGACGTGGGGTTCCCCCTAAATTCCATACCAGACCCTTCAGGTCTGGTATGGATTTTAAGGGGAACCCCGCGCCAAAAAAAAAAAAAAAAAACGGCGTGGGGTCCCCCTAAAAATCCATACCAGACCCTTATCCGAGCACGCAACCTGGCAGGCCGCAGGAAAAGAGGGGGGGACGAGAGTGCGGCCCCCCCCCCCTCCTGAACCGTACCAGGCCACATGCCCTCAACATTGGGAGGGTGCTTTGGGGTAGCCCCCCAAAGCACCTTGTCCCCATGTTGATGAAGACAAGGGCCTCATCCTCACAACCGTGGCCGGTGGTTGTGGGGGTCTGCGGGCGGGGGGCTTATCGGAATCTGGAAGCCCCCTTTACCAAGGGGACCCCCAGATCCCGGCCCTCCCCCTGTGTGAAATGGTAAGGGGTTACTTACCCCTACCATTTCACTAAAAAACTGTCAAAAATGTTAAAAATGACAAGAGACAGTTTTTGACAATTCCTTTATTTAAATGCTTCTTCTTTCTTCCTTCATCTTCTTCTTCTTCTGGTTCTTCTGGCTCTTCTGGTTCTTCCTCCGGCGTTCTCGTCCAGCATCTCCTCCGCGGCGTCTTCTATCTTCTTCTCCTCGGGCCGCTCCGCACCCATGGCATGAGGGGGGAGGCTCCCGCTCTTCTCTTCATCTTCTTCTTCATCTTCATCTTCTTCTTCATCTTCTTCTTCTTCTTCTTCTTCTTCTCTTCTTCATCTCTTCTTCCTTCTTCATTTCTTCTGCGGGCCGCTCCGCATCCATGCATGGAGGGAGGCTCCCGCTGTGTGACGGCGTCTCTTCGTCTGACGGTTCTTAAATAACGGGGGGCGGGGCCACCCGGTGACCCCGCCCCCCTCTGACGCACGGGACATGACGGGACTTCCCTGTGGCATTCCCCGTGACGTCACAGGGAAGTCCCGTCAATTCACCGTGCGTCAGAGGGGGGGCGGGGTCACCGGATGGCCCCGCCCCCCGTTATTTAAGAACCGTCAGACGAAGAGACGCCGTCACACAGCGGGAGCCTCCCTCCATGCATGGATGCGGAGCGGCCCGCAGAAGAAATGAAGAAGGAAGAAGAGATGAAGAAGAGAAGAAGAAGAAGAAGAAGAAGATGAAGAAGAAGATGAAGATGAAGAAGAAGATGAAGAGAAGAGCGGGAGCCTCCCCCCTCATGCCATGGGTGCGGAGCGGCCCGAGGAGAAGAAGATAGAAGACGCCGCGGAGGAGATGCTGGACGAGAACGCCGGAGGAAGAACCAGAAGAGCCAGAAGAACCAGAAGAAGAAGAAGATGAAGGAAGAAAGAAGAAGCATTTAAATAAAGGAATTGTCAAAAACTGTCTCTTGTCATTTTTAACATTTTTGACAGTTTTTTAGTGAAATGGTAGGGGTAAGTAACCCCTTACCATTTCACACAGGGGGGGGGCCGGGATCTGGGGGTCCCCTTGGTAAAGGGGGCTTCCAGATTCCGATAAGCCCCCCGCCCGCAGACCCCCACAACCACCGGCCACGGTTGTGGGGATGAGGCCCTTGTCTTCATCAACATGGGGACAAGGTGCTTTGGGGGGCTACCCCAAAGCACCCTCCCAATGTTGAGGGCATGTGGCCTGGTACGGTTCAGGAGGGGGGGGGGGCCGCACTCTCGTCCCCCCCTCTTTTCCTGCGGCCTGCCAGGTTGCGTGCTCGGATAAGGGTCTGGTATGGATTTTTAGGGGGACCCCACGCCGTTTTTTTTTTTTTTTTTTTGGCGCGGGGTTCCCCTTAAAATCCATACCAGACCTGAAGGGTCTGGT
This sequence comes from Aquarana catesbeiana, assembly GCF_042186555.1. NCBI lineage: Eukaryota > Metazoa > Chordata > Amphibia > Anura > Ranidae > Aquarana > Aquarana catesbeiana. The sequence continues at coordinate 469,284,227 of NC_133328.1, forward strand.
ATGGAATTTAGGGGGAACCCCACGTCAATTTTTTTTTTAAATTTTGGCTGGGGTTCCCCTTAATATCCATACCAGACCCGAAGGGCCTTGTATGGAATTTAGGGGGACCCCCACATCATTTTTTTTTTTTAATTTTGGTTCGGGGTTGCCCTGTGGGGAATTCCCATGCCGTTTTTATCAATGAACTTCTATGTGTATTGTCGGCAATGCAATAGCCGCGGTAGTTTTAAATGAGTTTTTTCCTTCAAAATGTCATTTTGCTGTCAGACTGTTCTAAACACGGGAAACATGCGCCCCTTTACAGGCATACTATAGACACCCCCCAGGTACGAAATTTAAAGGGATATTACACTTTTATTGTTTGACTTTAAGCATTAATAAAATCACTGCTCCTGAAAAAACGTCCGTTTTTAAAACTTTTTTTTGCATTGATCCATGTCCCCTGGGGCAGGACCCAGGTCCCCAAACACTTTTTATGACAATAACTTGCATATAAGCCTTTAAAATTAGCACTTTTGATTTCTCCCATAGACTTTTAAAGGGTGTTCCGCGGCATTCGAATTTGCCGCGAACACCCCAAATTGTTCGCTGTTCGGCGAACTTGCGAACAGCCAATGTTCGAGTAGAACATGAGTTCGACTCGAACTCGAAGCTCATCCCTACTCCTGAGATGCAGTTGCCTCTCAGGCCTTACAGAATTTCAGTTCTTTTTTTTGTTTTTTATTTTTTCTCCTTTTTGTTTTTTTCTTTGTTCATGGATATTAATCAGATGCTTAGGATGAAAATGTCCTATCCATATCTCTCTAACCAAATGCCGTTTTAATATAAGAAAATGTATACTGATATTTGGGTATCAAGGGAATGCTCCTAAAGGCAGTGTTTGTGATCATATCTGTATTTTTTTTGTTTCTTGTGTTTTTGTGCTCTTTGATGTCTATGCACTTACAAAAGCTTATCTAACGGGTCCATACACATGGCTTTGAAAATTATGTCATATAATGTGAAAGGTCTGGGTTCCATCCGCAAGCGCTGGATGGCCCTGAAGGATTTCAGTGCCTCAGACGCAGATGTGGTGATGGTCCAGGAGACCCATCTTAAGTCAGACGGTTCGCTTAAATTTGCCTCGAGGTATTTTCCCACCTCCTACCTTGCTTCGGATTCCTCGGGCAAGGCAGGAGTGGCGATTCTGATTAGGAAGTTGTGTCCTATTAAGGTAAAAAGTTCCCATGCAGACCCTCTTGGTAGATTCCTTATCCTGGATTGTGAATACATGACTACATCTTTTACCCTCATCAATCTCTAAGCTCCTAATACAGGCCAAGTTGACTTCCTTAATAAATTGTTTGATTCCCCTTGCTACTCATCACAGCCTTTCAAGATCATTGGCAGGGATTTCAATTTGGTTATGTCACCCACTAGAGACAGGTAAACCCTCTTTAACACCACGCCTTCTAAAAAGATTATATCCCACGCTAACTCTTTTCGCAAATGTATAAGGTCTCATCAATTGTTTGACTCATGGAGGATCAGACACCCCTCCTCTAAACAGTTCACTTTTTATTCCTCGGTTCACAAAATGTATTCACGTCTTGACCATTTCTTTATATCAGCCCCACTCATATCTTACGTGGCTGAGGTTGACATATCACCTATTACATGGTCGGACTATGCTCCCATCACATTAAACCTTATGCTTTCCCAGGCCTAAACTAAGTCTTGTCACTGGCGCCTAAACGATCACCTCCTACAATCTGAGGTCTCGCGTACCATATTAGCAAAAAGTCTAGAAGAATACTTCCAGCATAACATAGGGTCTGTCCCAGATTTTTCAACACTTTGGGAGGCACATAATGTTTTTCGCGGCGCCTGCATAAAGAAAGATATAAATAGTCTTATACAGTCTCTTACTTCCGCTTTGGTTACTGCGGAGCAGAGGCTATTGAATGGCCCTACAGTATCGAAACTACGCAGGGTCACCTCTCTCAGAGAGCAAATCAAACTAATACAACTGGGTAAGGCAGCTAGGTCTCTATTATGGACAAAACAAAAGTTTTTAGAATATTCAAACAAACCACATAGAATGCTAGTCAACAAACTACACCCGCGCCCATTTAACTCATTTCCTGATTTCCTTCAACAGGCGGGTGGATTTAGAGTGTACTGCCCCCATGCAATGTCAAGCACCTTTGACAAATTTTATCATAAATTGTACAACTGTCTAACTCCGGAGCACCATTTTAACTTTACTCAGGAGAAGTTTGAAATTTTTTTTTCTAATATAAAACTCCCAAAACTGTCTTCGGAGGACTTAGACAGTTTGAATGTAGACATAACGACTGAAGAACTTTTGACCATAGTTAAGAAACTCCCACTACATAAATCACCCGGCCCTGACGGTCTGCCCTATTTTTACTACAAATCTTTCTTTGATATCTTGTCTCCACACATGCTGACCCTCTATGAGTCCCTGCTCAAGGGTACATGTCCCCTTTCACAATTCTCTCACTCATTTATTTCCGTCATCCCGAAACCATACAAGGATTCCTCTATCCCAGATAATTATAGGCCTATAGCCCTTTTAAATTCAGTTTATAAGATTTTCACAAAAATTCTTGCATCCAGATTATCTAGGCTTATCCCCAAACTGATTCATAAAGATAAGGTGGGTTTTGTGCCTGGCAGACATGCGGGGGACAATACCCGTCGTACAATAGATTTGATAGATCTTTTGGATAGAACTTCGAGACAGGCATTGATCTTAAGTCTGGATGCACAAAAGGCCTTCAATAGATTGAGCTGGCCTTACATGTTTAATGTTTTGAAGATGTGCAGCTTCAGGGGTCCTTATCTGAAAGCTTTAGAGGCTCTATATTCAACAGTTACAGCTCAAATACAGATGTCATCCTTCCTGTCGCCTAGCTTCCCCATGACTAACAGTACTCGGCAGGGTTGCCCTTTGTCACCACTGCTTTTTATTCTATGTTTAGAGCCTCTGGCGGAGTCCATCCACACTCACCCAGATGTCCGTAGCGTGGTGATGCGACAGGGGGAATATAAGTTATCACTTTTTGCGTATGACATCTTGCTCACTATCACTAATCCATTGATTTCTCTTCCCTCTCTACATAAACTGTTGACCTCCTTTGGGGCCATCTCAGGTTATAAGGTCAACACTTCCAAAACTGAAGCTCTGCCCATACATATCCAATTACCCATATTATCACAGCTCCTGGAGTCATATCCTTACAAGTGGTGCGAAAATTCCCTTAAATATCTAGGTATTCTTCTCACCCCTTCCTATTCCTCTCTTTACTCCGTTAACTTTCCACCCCTGGTTCTGGACATCAATAAATCCTTGATGACTTGGGCAAAATACCCTTTGTCTTTATTGGGCAGGATTAATGTTCTAAAAATGTCTATTCTACCTAGACTACTATACCACTTTGAAACATTACCAGTTGCCTTGCCCTCATCCCAATTAAAGACAATTCAACTAAGCTTCTTAAAGTTCATATGGGGGGATAGGGCCCATCGCATAGCAAGTTCTGTGGTTTTTGCTCCAAGATCCAGGGGTGGAATGGGTGCACTGGACATTATTAAATATTACTATGCCTCACATTTAAGGCCTATTGCTTCCTGGTCCTCTTTATTTGCACCAAACCAGTGGACTGCCATTGAAAAGGGTGTGCTATATCCAGTCCACCCGAGTTCCTTGGTTTGGGGGGGGTCCCTCATCCCTGGAACCCACTCTCAAAGGCCAATGCACTGCTCCAATAATTTTTACTTTAACCATTTGGCGTAAATGCCTCAAAGATATCACCTTGCCTCGCCTTGCTCCCCGCTTGTCAATGTATTGTTTAACCCACTTATACCAGACAGTATGTCCCTGGGCAGGATCTTTTTATGGCTTAACGCCTCCCTTTTCCAACTTCAATGTGTGGGAATTCTGGGATCATTCGGAATTTGGACCCCTATGCCAACTATCGATTCTTAAAATCTCTCTAGGCATAAGTATTTCTTGTGATCATGGCACCTCCCCCCCACTTGCTCCACTTTCACATATGTCATTTAGAGCTTATTATCCCGTACCACATACCCTTCATGGAATCTGTGTTCTTCCCTTTATGTGATTGACTTATGGTTTCGATCCTATAATTCCTAATTTTGGACTGCTTACTTTATTTATCCTGGACATATTGTGCAGAGCACCCCTGTGCTCTGTAATTGTGAATTCTGTTTACAGTAGGTGACCGCGATATTGTGTCAATCTCGCCGCTTTTCTGGGCGAGATTTGACACCTGCAAGCCCCGTTGTGGGAGCCAGCGCCGAGATGGCTCACTCATCGGGAAAGGAAAACTTTTTTCCTTTCGTGATGAGCGACAGGCAGTGCTGACAGCTGTCTGGTATGAATCCTGAAGGGGAACGCCGCGCCAAATTTTAAATAAAAAAAAGGCGTGGGTTCCCCCCCGGGGACATACCGGGCCCTTAGGTCTGGTGTGTATTGTAAGGGGAACCCCCTACGCCAAAAAATCAGCGTGGGGGTCCCCCCAAAATCCATACCAGCCCCTTATCTGAGAACGCAGCCCGACCAGTCAGGAAGAGGGGTGGGGACGAGCGAGCACCCCCCTCCTGAACCGTACCAGGCCGCATGCAATCAACATGGGGGTTGGTGCTTTGGGGGAGGGGGGCACCCTGCGGGCCCCCCACCCCAAAGCACCTTGTCCCCATGTTGATGAGGGCAAGGGCCTCTTCCCGACAACCCTGGCCATTGGTTGTCAGGGTCTGCGGGTGGGGGGCTTATCGGAACTTGGGAGCCCCCTTTACTAAGGGGGCCCCCAGATCCTGGCCCCCCACCCTATGTGAATGAGTATGGGGTACATGGTACCCCTACCCATTCACCTAGGAAAAAAAAGTGTTAATAAAAAAACACACCACACAGTTTTTTAAAGAAATTTATTGGGCAGCTCCGGGGGGGTCTCTTCCGACTTCGGGGGTCTTCTTCCGAATCCTTCTCCCGGTGTTCCGCCTCTTCTCCCGGGCCCCTCCGCTATCTTCTTCTAGCTCTCTTGCTAGCGGGGGCCCGGTCTGCTGCCGCTGTCCGGTTCTTCTCCCGTATCTTCTGCCGGACTCCCCCGCTATCTTCTTCCAGCTCTATTGCTAGCGGGGGACCCGGTCTGCTGCGCTGTCTTGTCCCTTCTTCTCTTCTTCTGATGTTGACACCTGCTGGAATGGTGTGTCCGAGCTGCGGAGCCATTTATATAGACCCTGCCCCTTTGTGACATCACAGTCCCAGCATGCGCAGGGACTCTGAAGTGATGCCCCCTTATGACGCCAGAGTCCCTGCGCATGCTGGGACTGTGACGTGTGAAAAGAGAGGGGGTAGGGCTCAGTTCAGCATCCTAACTAACTCCTCTTCATAGCTACAGCCAAAAATGACAGAAAATAAATATTTTATTTTTAATTTTACATCCACTGTACAGTTTTTATTGGGGACAAGTGAACAGCGATCCTTTGGATTTTTAAAGCTTTTTTTCTGTCTGATGATAGTTATTCTTTAAGCTATCAAATCTTTCAAATTGCATAAAAAGATAGCTAAAAGCAATAACTCATAAAAAAGAACCTATTAAGTTGAATAATAATAATAATAATAATAATAATGTGGCAATAAAGCTACAAGAGAAGAAATAAATACCAAATTAATGTAAGAAATCAAATTTAGGGTCATATAGAGTATAAATATGTTTATAACAAATATAATTGTAGCAATAACTCTCGGTGGAGCTGCTGGTTTAAAGTGGGCTGTTACCGTCACCTTCGTTACCTCAATTTTACAAGAACCGGGTCTAGGGTCCCGTTGAGTTTAATACCAGACAATGTAGGCACCGGACACTTGAGTATCTTTTCCAATGCTTTAATAAACGCAATTGAAATAAGTAGCAGGAAAGAGGTAGGAGAAGAGTTGCAGGGAAGTTCAAATACCTTTTCTTAGTGTAGTATTAGGAATTGGAATCTTGTAGATGAATGTACTCTCTTTTTGGAGCTGAATCTTTGCCCGCCTGGATAGGTTTCTCTAACTAACCTAGCAGCCAGTATGCAGCACGAACAAAAGTCTCTCTGCCACAGACTTGAATGGAATATAAACCCATACGATCCTCTGCCACAGGATGTAATGGTTTACGATGAATAGCAAACACAGCACCAGAACCTTTAAGCCGACCCGGCAGTACTATGCGATAGGATTACTTTAGGATACGTCCTCCAACTGAGTCACCAGGCCCCTCTCCAGACCAGCACTCTGCATGATCCTTCCATGACGGGTCCTCCCCTGGGATCTTCTCAGTTGTCCAGCTTCTTCCCTCTAGGACAGACAGCTCAGGACCATTCCCTTACCGCTGTGGTAGGTCCCAGACAGGCTTTTGGGCCCACCCACACGCTGCAGCAACATGGGCCTCCCGGTCGGAGGACCACGAGGTAGTACTCCTAGCACATACCTGTCGGCCAGGAGGGCCAGCAGGTGGAATGAAAATAAACCCTAAAACATGGCTTCTGTCCCATAAATACCCTCTCCCAGAATGCAATTCGGAGGACCCCCTCCACCGAGTTATCTCCGGGACAGAGGAGCACTCATACGCTTTAACGTATGTTGGAAACAACACCGACCCATGGTGACAACGACACCCACAGGCACAGTGTGAAACTACATGCAACTCAGCCAAGCTGGAACAGAGGCAAATCGGACTATGTATAAACAGATAACCCACTAAATTTACCTATAAGCAGTAGATTGAAACATAATCCTAAATTGTAATACAGTATAACTAAAGAATAATTCCAGAGATAGATAGATAGATAGATAGATAGATAGATAGATAGATAGATAGATAGATAGATAGAGCACCCTGTTCAAGCTCCTTATCGATAAGCTGCTTGAATTGGGTAGATTAATTGTAAAGAAAACATATTCAGAGCTCTAAAATAAAAATGAAATATTTCGTCACCAAATAATAAAAATGCACACTCACCACATGGATATGCTGTCTTATCACAGGACTGCAATTAACGCATGCAAATTAATGTTCGTCCACAGTTTTATCTCAACACAGTTTTTTTTTCTGTTTTGGTTGGTTATATTCAGAGCTCTGTATTTTCTCCATGGCCTGAAGGGGGTGAAAAATAAATCAATTCCTTAAATGACTAATATATATCTGTGACAGACCTAGCCGGGAGAGAGACTTTTGGAGGGGACTGAATGCTAGCCTCTTGCCGATTGATCGTGGGCCCTGGCATTTGGGGGAACTGTGCTCTTTGTGAGCTGTATGCCTGGGGACCCTTGAGGTGGTATTACTGTGGATTCGGGTCCTGATCCCCCAGGACACACAGACTCTGGGGACCCTGGATTTGCCATATTAGGAATAGTGGCTGATTCATAATGCTGGGCCAATACTGTTAGGAGATGCTGATGTCAATTCCAGCCACATGTCTGTCTGTTGCCTGCTAGAATGTGTATTGCAAATAAGTCTCTAGTATGGGATCTAAGAGTCATTAGATCCCCATTGTTGTTTGTGTTAATTAACTCTGCTATTGTGATAATGTTGATTGGGTTTTTTGAGCTACAAGACAGCCAGTCTGGCCTAAAGGTCATGTCTGGGTCATCTAGGCTGTCTAAAGGGATTAGTTAATTAGCCTATGTTAATTAGGTTTCTGGTCACAGGTGTATGTTCAGAGAAATATGAGCAGGAGGTATACACCTCCTCTTTTACTGTATAAAAGAGCCTGTATTTTTCAATAAAGGCGATTCCTGGTTGAACTTACATACAGCCTGCCTGGTGTTTGTTCTGAGCTACACAACTGGATTAGAACGGCACATAGCTGTAGTTCTAGTCCTGGAGCATCGGATGACCGAACCATCAGATGTTGCGATCTGCAGTCTGATTCTATAGCAGCAGAGGAGTGTCGGGAGAGTGGAACCGAGCGAGCAAGGGGCTCGTTTCATTGGTGGCAGCAGTGGGATTTGCTCTCCAGTTACTGGGACACTCCAAACCAGCCTGCAGGAGAGCCACGCTGAAAGACTTACTTGAGAGCCCTGGAGGGAATGGTGGGATCGTGCTTCCTTGCCGTGAACACATCCAAGCCATCACCTGGATCCAAGGTCCAGATAGCAGGAGAGGTACAGATACCAGCCACCATGAAAGAGGAATTCAGAAGGAGGTTGCGAGAGATGCAGATACAGTACAGAGGACCAGTATCAGAGGATGGTTTGATTCTATCCGCTGCAAACTCTGGAAAGAAGCACTAGCCCGTGAGCAGCGAAACCAGGGAAAAGTTCTCCCCTCCATCCATGAAGGGTACTGGTCGCAGTATGATGTGTGAATGCTGTTATTGGGGGAACAGCCGAACCAGGAGTGGACATCCGAGTTAAGCAGGCTGATCCGGGCAGAAATGCGGTTGGACGAGAGCTACAAAGCCCCCCAGTGGTATGTAGCCCAAGTGTGCCCGTGGACAGCGGATGACAGCCCCATGGAAGGCTTTGACTACAATGGCCTGGGATTGTTGTACTGGAGGCTGTCCAGGGACCCTGACTTTGAGAGTGATTGGGAGTGGCGTTTGGAGGAAATAATGGAGCACAGAGAGCGAAGACTGAATGTCTCAGAAGTGCACTGGGCACAGGAAGATTTGGAGTTTCTGGCCGTTCAGGAATGGGCGCTTGAGATGGCCTACAGATAGCTGCTAGACTCTGCTCAGCAGCAGGGTGGGGCTCCCTTTGCCTGGAACTATCAGAAAATACCAGTTGACAACTCTGAAATCCTGGCTGAAGAGTTGACAATGTGGCAGAGTAACAGTATGCTTTGCCAACCTGGCCCCGCAGCTATGGAGGTGGAGGTCTTATGGCGGATGCAGCAAGTGCTGACTGACCTTGATGAACCTGTTTCTGCATTGGATGATCTTGGATGGAGGAATGTGCCTGTCCAGCAGCATGCCAGAGAATCGGCAGTGGAAAATCTGAAGATTGCCATCCCCAAACCTGAAGTGCTGACAACAGGGCAGAGCTCTGCTAACCTCTGCCCAGCACTGATAGCATCTTCTGGGTTCCATGGAGAGGAGATGATGAACCTTTATCCCCAGACACCAGTTGCAAAGACAGGGGATTTGATAGACTTTTCTGCTGAGGAAGAACAACCTGGTGAGCCTCCAGCAGAAGAAGAGCTGTTATTAGGGCCAAACTTCACTGTGCTCTGCCCAGCACCAACAGAAGTATCTGTGAAGTTACAAGGAACTTCCCCAGCTGAAGTGCTGGCAACCGGACAGAGGGTCCAAGATCTCTGCCCTACACCTGTGGCGGTTCCGGAGGCTCAGGGTGAGAAGGAGGCGGTCACTTCCCAGCAGCAGATCAGGATACAGGGGGAGAAGGGAGAGGAGGTGTTCGTCGTCCCTCCCCAACAGTTGGCCAGGGTGGAGGAAGTGGTCTTTCCTCCCCAGCAAAGATCCGTGCACCTGGGAGACAGTACCACAGACATATCGTCCCAACATCCAGATGAGGGAATGGAAAAGGAAGCAGCCGGCTCACCCCCCCAATGGCAGCTACACAGTTTGTGAGTGGAGGAAGCCAGCCTCCTGCCCCAATGGTGTGGAGTCCCCAGCAGAAGTGCTGGCAACAGGGCAGAGTGCTACCAACCTCTGGCCAGCACCGGAAACAACTACAGAGTTCCAGGGAGGCGGGGCAGTCGGCCTCCCTCCCCAACAGTTAGCCGGAGCAGATGGTGTGGGGTTTCCAGCAGAAGGGCTGGCAACAGGTCCGAGTACTGCTGGACTCTGCCCTCAAATAACAGAGGATGGATTTCCTGTGAAGGTGGATGGGACTTCAGTCTCCACCTGTATACCCCAGGAATGCTGGGCAGTCGGCCCAGATCCCCAACAGCATGACGGAGTGAGCCCAGACACCCTGTCTTCTCTCCAGCAGCAGAAAGGACTCCAGGGAGAAGGGCCAGTCCAGACCTCTACCCAGCAGCATATATGTTCTCTGAGAGAGGCAGAGGTTGGCTGGGTGAGTAATGCTTTGTTTGGAACTATTTGTTTGGGGTGCTGTGTGGGTACAGGCATTAGTGGACTGGAACTACTGACTAACTTCGGAGTCAACCCATCTGGGGTCTCCTCCTGTGTTAGTCTCCTACCGAAAGGGGAGAAATGTGACAGACCTAGCCGGGAGAGAGACTTTTGGAGGGGACTGAATGCTAGCCTCTTGCCGATCGATCGTGGGCCCTGGCATTTGGGGGAACTGTTCTTTGTGAGCTGTATGCCTGGGGACCCTTGAGGTGGTATTACTGTGGATTCGGGTCCTGGTCCCCCAGGACACACAGACTCTGGGGACCCTGGATTTGCCATATTATTAATAGTGGCTGATTCATAATGCTGGGACAAATACTGTTAGGAGATGCTGATGTCAATTCCAGCCACATGTCTGTCTGTTGCCTGCTAGAATGTGTATTGTAAATAAGTCTCTAGTATGGGATCTAAGAGTCATTAGATCCCCATTGTTGTTTGTGTTAATTAACTCTGCTATTGTGATAATGTTGATTGGGTTTTCTGAGCTACAAGACGGCTAGTCTGGCCTAAAGGTCATGTCTAAGTCATCTAGGCTGTCTAAAGGGATTAGTTAATTAGCCCATGTTAATTAGGTTTCTGGTCACAGGTGTATGTTCAGAGTAATATGAGCAGGAGGTATACACCTCCTCTTTTACTGTATAAAAGAGCCTGTATTTTTCAATAAAGGAGATTCCTGGTTGAACTTACATACAGCCTGCCTGGTGTTTGTTCTGAGCTACACAACTGGATTAGAACGGCACATAGCTGTAGTTCTAGTCCCGGAGCATCGGATGACCGAACCATCAGATGCTGCGATCTGCAGTCTGATTCTATAGCAGCAGAGGAGTGTCGGGAGAGTGGAACCAAGCGAGCAAGGGGCTTGTTACAATATCTACATATAAGTTGGACATTTCCTTAAAATTTGGTTGTATCGTAAATGCTTTGATGCATTAGATGATTTTAAATACATGAAAAAAATGTACAATGCACATTCTTAGTAAATGTATTTTAATATAAATCCAGTGACAAACATTTCTCTCCAAATCATCTAAAAATAAATATTTATTAAAAACACAATGATTGATTTAACTTCATTTACTAGCAAACCTAAGTTTGATCTCTGATCTCACATTTCTATAAATCAATTATTGTCCAAGCAACTGGAATGTGATATTTTAAATAATTACAACTGGGAATTTGCCCTGCTAGGCAGCTCTGAACTAATATTGTTATAACTTCAGCAAACAGTGCCTTCAACTTTAATAAACTTCTCTCACGCAATTGACTGTGCTGGATTTTATTGTATTTTATGGTACACAGATTTTTGTTTTGATGTGTGAAATTCTTATGTTAGAAACTTTCAATTACATTATTGGAATTTATCAAGTTCACAAGCAAAGACTTTTTATGAGTACACAAGAACCTAGAAAAAAGGCTTCTAAAACAAAAAAAATATGTCTTAAAATAAAATATATTTAGAAATGTTCTCTTTTGCAGAAAAGATTAGTGAGTTATTTTGGAACCAAAATACAAAACACAAAGACAGGGGCAGTCAAAAAGGGTCTGGGGTGAACTACATCAAATGTGTGTGTGCAATAATTGATGTAATAAATATTATATATATATATATATATATAGCTATCTATATATAGAGCTCTATCTATCTATCTATCTATCTATCTATCTATCTATCTAGATATCTAGATATCTATATCTATATATATAGATCTATATATATATAAAATATTTATATATACACTATATTACCAAAAGTATTGGGATGCCTGCCTTTACACGCACATGAACATTAATGGCATCCCAGTCTTAGTCCATAGGGTTCAATATTGAGTTGGCCCACCCTTTGCCGATATAAAAGCTTCAACTCTTCTGGGAAGGCTGTCCACAAGGTTTAGGAGTGTGTCTATGAGAATGTTTGACCATTCTTCTAGAATTGCATTGGTGAGGTCAGGCACTGTTGTTGGACGAGAAGAACTGTCTCGCAGTCTCCGCTCTAATTCATCCCAAAGGTGTTCTATCGGGTTGAGGCCAGGACTCTGTGCAGGCCAGTCAAGTTTCTCCACCCCAAACTCGCTCATAGGATGGGATGAATTAGAGTGGAAACTGCGAGCCAGGTCTTCTCATCCACATCATTGCCTGACCTCACAAATGTGCTTCTCGAAAGAATGTTCCAACATTGGAACAGGTGCATCTGAGCTATATAAATCATGTATAATAATAATATAATACTACCTCCTGTGCAATGCTTGGTGAGCCTCAAGAACACAGCACTCAGCCTGTGAAGTTTCTGTAAACCTCCATGTAATCCATGCAAAAAAGGAGAAAGGGAGAAAGGCTAGTGCCATGGAAGTCGGCTAAAACGTTGTTTTATTATTGCATGTGAACAACAGTCAAAAAGAAAGCCAACGTGTTTTGGCCATCAGGCCTTAATCATGGCTAACAAATAAGTGACACAAAACAGCTTAAATAGTGTGGACTAAATCACATGGTCAACCCCAAAGGTCACATGAACCAAAAAAAGGGGTGGCGGCAAGTATCAAAACATACAAAAGAAAAGCACTATAAGCATACAATTGTACATGAATGTATATTAAAACATGTATCACAAAAATAAAAAAGGAACAGCATTAAATATAATGAAAGAGAATAATGAAAAAGTATACTGAAAAAGTATATCTGTTTCCACTAAAATGTTTTAAAAAGTTTGTCGTTTTGTGCGATACCACAAAACGCATTTATTATTTATCTATTCAATATTAGTTATATGCACTTGTTTTGGGTTTATTCATTATTTTATTATATTTGTATTCTAGACCCTCTGGCGGGCATTTGTTTGTTTCACATTGATACTTTGGAATTGCACAGCGCAGAACTGATTCTATTTATTTCTTGGTGTAGGAACATTTTAAATGTCAGCAGCCGCATTGGCCTTTTTACCTTATCCTTTTTGTTTGGCGGGAGAGACGGCAATAGAAAATGGCGACAGAAGATGGCAGCAAGAGAGACAGCACCAGGAGAAGATGATGGCAGGAGACACGGCTCGGGGGAGAAGACCGCTCAGAGCTATTTTACAATAAAGGAATTAAGGGTCTGGTATGGATTTGGGGGGACCCCCACGCAATTTTTTTTTCATTTTGGCATGGAGTTTCCCTTAATATCCATACCAGACTCGATGGAGCTGGTATGGACTGGTGGGGGTAACTTATGCCATTTTTTCTCTGATTTTTTACTCTATATTGCCAGGAACCAGCAATACATTACAGCTGCGAGCAATTTATAATTACATTTTTTTATTTAGAAATGTCGTTTTGCTGCGCTACAGTAATAAACAGGGGAAAGGTGCGCTACTTTACAGGCATACTAAGGACACCCCCCCAGGCACGATATTTAAAGGAATTTTGGATTTTTATTGTTTCAATTTAAGCATTATTAAAATCACTGCTCCTGAAAAAACGGCCATTTTAAAAATATTTTTTCCAACTGGTACATGTCCCCTGGGGCAGGACCCAGGTCCCCATACACTTTTTATGGCAAAGAACTTGCATATAAGCCTTCAGTGAGAACTTTTGCAGGTTTGAGCCCCACTGACTTCCACTATTCCCGCATGTGTCATCTGACAGGCATGTTTGCCGCCAATAGTGCTGCTTTCCATTTACATGTGCGCCCAGTTTCTGAGAGTTGAAGTCTTAATTGGCCTTAATTGGGCGCTATTTTCCGTGACTGCAGGATCATTTATTGGCGTTATAGCAAATGACCCCCATTGTGTGGCACTTTTACAGTGATGAAGCACCCAAATAGGCTGCAGACATCAAGGAACAATGCAAGATTTACCCCCTGCAGCAAACATTAGGAATTTAACAGGTCCAGCTGTGGAAAAAATGTGGCACTTTTACACTGCTTAAGAACCTGAAAGGGCCACAAAGTTCAAGATCCAATGCAATATTTATTCTCCATCTGGGTTTGCTTTTGTGAGTTTTTATTTAGTTTTTATTTAGTTTCTAGGAGGAATGATTAGAGGGGAGTATGTGATAGAGGGCACCATGCATATTTACATGCATTGATGGGTTTATTTATGTTAGGTTTTCTATTTACATTTTTATTTGTTCTCTTATCTTGTATTTTTATTTCCTTATATATTGGATTGTGTTTTCTTTTCTTTTTTCCTTATGTATTTTAATAGAGTTTGCATTATATACTGTACATGGTGCATGGAATCTATTTATTGATGTATCATGAAGTGGTGGATTTCGTTTTGAGCATACGGATTATAATTTGTTTGCTTCTACTTTCTTGATAGCAGTCCAAAAGTCATTTGCGCTCATCCTAGATTTAATGATCTCTGTTTGTAACAATCAATTCCAATTTCAGATAAAGTATTTAAAGTGGATGTAAACAATCACATATACCCAGTTTAGTGAACAGCCTCTGATGGTACACAGAGATTAAACAAATCTCCCTACATACGTTTTACATGTATATCTTCTGTGATTAGCTATACTGTTTAGAAAGTGCGCGTCCTGTTAGAGTTTTTTCTTCCTGTTTCCCCTGTAGGTGTGGATACTTGCTATACACTGTGAGACACTGTGAGACAGCTGATTGGAGGAAAGGCACACACCCCCTCCCCACACGTGCAGAGCATGACTGTGACTAGTTTAGCTTTGTTAATTTATAGCAAACTCCCCCGACACATACTTCTATCCCCCATCTCGGAGAGCTTGTCAAAAGTTATCAGGCTGATAACAGAAGAACGGAGCAGGACAAATCTACGGGGCTTTGAAGAGCGATAACAAAACACTGCAGGTATATGAGTGCATCTCAAATTTCATTAATCG